>NC_034191.2:34222621-34535746 GCF_002021735.2 Oncorhynchus kisutch
ACTCTAGAGTGGTCTAGCCTTCAGCAAGCACATTAATAATACAACTATGTAACTCTAGAGTGGTCTTGCCTTCAGCAAGCACATTAATATGAATATGTTAGAAATCTGGAGTGGTCTTGCCTTCAGCAAGCACATTAATAATACAACTATGTAAGAACTCTAGAGTGGTCTAGCCTTCAGCAAGCACATTAATAATACAACTATGTAACTCTATAGTGGTCTTGCCTTCAGCAAGCACATTAATATGAATATGTAAGAAATCTGGAGTGGTCTTGCCTTCAGCAAGCACATTGATTTGGTGTCTCTAGATAGAACAGTTTGTGAGTTACTATTACTGTTGGTGCGTTATTTTATGCAAATTTGTGCAAATTTAAACAGAGTGGTCTTGCCTTCAGCACAAGCACATTAATAATACAACTATGTAAGAACTCTAGAGTGGTCTTGCCTTCAGCAAGCACATTAATAATACAACTATGTAAGAACTCTAGAGTGGTCTAGCCTTCAGCAAGCACATTAATAATACAACTATGTAACTCTATAGTGGTCTTGCCTTCAGCAAGCACATTAATAATACAACTATGTAAGAACTCTAGAGTGGTCTAGCCTTCAGCAAGCACATTAATAATACAACTATGTAACTCTAGAGTGGTCTTGCCTTCAGCAAGCACATTAATATGAATATGTTAGAAATCTGGAGTGGTCTTGCCTTCAGCAAGCACATTAATAATACAACTATGTAAGAACTCTAGAGTGGTCTAGCCTTCAGCAAGCACATTAATAATACAACTATGTAACTCTATAGTGGTCTTGCCTTCAGCAAGCACATTAATATGAATATGTAAGAAATCTGGAGTGGTCTTGCCTTCAGCAAGCACATTAATAATAAGTATGAAACATTTCTAAAGTTGTGCTTGGCTTCAGCAAGCACACCTAATGATGGTTTTAAAAGAGAGACAGAAAGCACAGTCAGACATTGGGAGGTAAACAGAGGAATTTACCAACGGATATGGAAAAGCCTCTCCCCAAGAGGCTGCATGCTCATACATTCTTTTGGTCTGATAGGACAGGATATTATTAGACAGCTCTAGGGCTATGAACATTTCTCAAGACATCCTACTGTCTATATCAAATGTGAACCAGTATACAATTTATTTTCTTTCTGTGAGAAGACGTTTGCCAATCGTTCACTGTGTGTTATAGATTTGTTCATATTTCCCTGTCCAGTAATAACCTTTGATGGGGCTGGAGAAGAGAGCACCTTGTGAACCTTAGAGTTGTTGATGGCTTGACGCCCAGCTCCTACAGACTTGTGAACCACAACACCACACACTGCCTTGAAGATGCATACACACACACATACAAACGCACACACGCACACATGCACCACAAAAACAAACACACACACACGCACGTACACACACAGATACACACACAAGATTCAGTATGTGTTGTGTGCGTGCTCTTAATTGTTGTTGCTGGACAATCATTTGTTTCTTCTCAACATAATTGTTTTTAGAGAAGTGGTCCTCAAGGATCTCCTTATTAATGTATTGAAGACGATGTGTCAGTTCTACGATCATCTACAGCAAGTAACAGAAGAGGGCAGCAGACTCAAGCATAGTATTATATCAAGAACCCCTGGCAGAGATCCTTGTTTAGTATTTCTTCATTTTTGGGATGGGCTCATTTTGAGGAATCATTGCGTACTTGATAGATGAACATATTTAAACAATATAATTCAGAATAATAGTACATTCTGGTCAATATCGAATACTGATCAATATCTAATTCAAGGGTATTGTAATGCAGTATCTGAATCACCCCAAGTAGACAAGTCTACTCTATATTTTCCTTGAGGCTCCTTCTGAAGTGATCCTGCTCTTACAACTCAACTGTATTGAGTTGAATCTGCTGCATCTTCATCAAAATGTTCACAATCAGAGTGACAAAAACAAACGCCCATTGACACATTCTGACAACGAATCTTCATCACAGCACATGTGTGTGGAGACTGGGGAGCTTTGTCTCCATGTGGCTGGCTTGTTGATGAGGGACTGATTGAGCCTGTGGTTGTGGATGACACAGGAGAGCAGCTGGCTGCTGCTGCCTGTTAGTTCCCTATGGACCCAGACTGCTGCTGAGGCTCAAAAGGCCCCTGTTGTCATGGGAAGAGTGACTGATCATGGCAGTACTGCTGTTGAGGAGCATCCCTGTTGCTGTTTCATACCCATTCTGGGTTCCCTATACAGTATTTAGCATCTATAATCCCTCAGGATATCCCCTAGTGGACTGGCACTCCAAAAATATTCTCAGGGTGGGATTCACAATAGACTGTTGGGTGGGAGTAAGTAAGGTGCTGAGGGAGGGAAAATAACATTATTTGAATACTGTAAAACACTTGTTCTCTTTGGCTCTTAGATCAAATTCAAGGCTTATTATTCCTCTGTTGCTGTGATGAAACTACACTGGCTTGAAATCACTGGATTGTTGTCTATTCCAACCCATATTGTTATGTGAGACTGCAGTACTCAAATAAGATTCAGTAATCCAGTAACATTATCTGAACATGTAACTGCAACCCTTTACGTTTTAGTCATTTAGCAGACGCTCTTATCCAGAGCGACATACAGTTATTTTGTGGTTTGCTTCCTTAGCTCTGCTGGTCCTGGTCAGCTCATAGTCAGGGCTGGGGGCATAGGATACTAACTACCTCCCCAATCTGAGCCACTATCAGTTACTGACTGAATGTGATTGTGAGGGAGTTCAAGATGAAGGTGAACAGAATGTCTCCGGTATGATTAATGAAATGAAATGAGAAATGAAATGTAATGAGAACCTGAGAAGCTTTAAAATGCATGCTTAACAATTGTCTTTAGCCTCTACTTCAATATTCCTGCTCAAGCTCAAACCAGACTTTCCAGAACACTGCATTTTGTTCTGCCACCATCATTCACCTTTTGTGTACAGGAAATAAGCACAGCACAGCAATACTGTTCAACCAAATTAAAATACAATATCTGTCACACCCTGATCTGTTTCACCTGTATTTGTGCTTGTCTCCACCCCCCTCCAGGTGTTGCCCATCTTCCCCATTATCCCTAGTGTATGTATACCTTTGTTCTCTGTTTGTCTGTTGCCAGTTCATTTTGTTCGTCAAGCCTACCAGCGTTTCCCCCTTGCTCCTGTCTGTTTCTAGCTCCTGTTTTCTAGTTTTCACAGTTTTGACCATTCTGCCTCCCCTGTCCCTGAGCCTGCCTGCCGTTGTGTACCTTGTCACATCACACTGGATTATTGACCTCTGCCTGCCCTTGACCTGTCCTTTTGCCTGCCCCCTCCTGTAGTAATACACTTTTGTTACTTCGACACTGTCTGCATCTGGCTCTTCCCTAAAGCGTGATAATATCCTAAAGTGATGCTTTTGGCCCAGTGAACAATTTTTTTAAAATCTAGTTTTATCAACCATATCAGGGTAAGCTATGTTATGGTATTAATATTCAGGCTCAATGTCAATATGATTCAAAGTATTTTTGTTAGTAATGTATAAGCATTTGTATTAATTAAACAGAGATTATTTCTTCTTCTGAATGTCATACAGACCTACAAAAGATGAAGTTCTTAGTTCCTGCTGGAGATTGAACCACATTTGACAATGCAGTACATTGCATGACATTGTGCTGCATGATAAGATGACAGAATGACACTCCCTCTTTCTACCAAGCTTCCTCAGGGATGATTGACTTTCAAGAAGGTTTCATCAAATTAAAGGTCATATCTTTGCAAATTTGCCTCTGATATAATTTTTCAGGACTATTCTATACAAATTGATTTTCGTAAAGGCTGTATACCTACACCAAGTAAAGGAAGCAATTCCGTTGTTTATTATAGTACAGGATTTAATCGCTATAATCTTACACACAAGTCATGTGAGAGGGAGGGTGTATTAAAGGTTTCAAAAGTGTCACTGCATTGGCAGGAACCTGTAGTGTTGCTTCCCATATTGCCAATCCGTGTAAAAAGTTAATGTAAGCAGGATTCGTAGGGAGCTGGTGATGAAACTATGCTGTAACTGTTACCAATGTGCCATACTTGCGAAGTGCAAGCCCTCCTTTGAAAGCAGTTCTCTCTATGATGTAGGGTCAGATCTCCCAAAGATTCTTGTACAGTAGTTGCAGAGAGGGCAACGCTTTTGCAGCAGAAAATATGATTTGTATTATTTTCAATAAATGAAATTTAAATAGAAAATTAATAAAATATAGCATAAACTTATATAGGTACGGCATACGAGATGATATGTGACTACAGAACGCATATCATATGCATACAATATGCCTGTTATAATATAAACCTTCTCTGTGACCTCTTCGAACAGAAAAAAGGGGGAAAAACATGAAGATATTTGCACATTGTCCACATCCACACGCACAAACATCCGTTCGTGATAGCATGCATCAGTGTTAATTGGGTGTTTCATGTTTAATTTTTCCACTATTCCAAATCTTAAAGAACCTCTCGAAAAGCAACAGTACTCTCCCATATGATTATAATAGTTACATTCCAATTTACTAGTGCTGGTCTCCTGGAGAGATGTTAAACAATAACAAATGGACTACAATAGCAAGTGGACTACATTCCTCAACAATGCTATTGATAACACCAGGTGGCGTTTCTGCTGCTATCAGATGGTTAATCCTGTGAGAAATTGAAACAGCGAAGAAAGCAAACAAAAAAAGACAAAAAAGTGTGTCCTTATAAAGTGTGTCGTTATAAAGTGTGTCGTTATAAAGTGTGTCCTTATAAAGTGTGTCCTTATAAAGTGTGTTGTTATAAAGTGTGTCGTTATAAAGTGTGTCCTGTATCCTTATACTATGACCAGTTTTGTGCATTATTTTGGGAATGGAATAGAGTCGAATTTTAATATATTACAATAGAATATCGGTTGCAGGTTAGGTTACACACGTCGAGAAAGAATAGACGTAGAAAGGGTCAGGAAGTTTTCATGAACTTCATGGCACGAATATTACAAATGCAAAGAATTAAGAGGTTGTATGCACAAAAGCTGCAAAGAGTGCAATAACAAGAACATTGTAAGCGCAGAGGTAAGGGGATTATTTTAAACCCTTGGCAACAGACACACCAAAAAGCATGTTTTCAAAGGGGGGCAGTGTTCCCTATTACTATAGCAACAGGAAGACATGGCTGCTTCAATCAGCTTTTGGTTTCTCAGTGAGGAAAATGCATAGCAACTCCAGACAGAGAGTGGTGTAACTGTTGTACTAATGAGAGATAAAGTCAAGTGTAAACTGCTTTGACCTCCTGTGTGTCCTTTTGTCCTTCTAACCATATAGCCCTTTGGAATTATTGTTATACTTTTATTAATATTCTACACACAAAATATGTTAATAAGACATTTTTTATAGAAGTTTGACCATTTTAGTTGAGATGAAATTGATGGCTAGCAGCCTACTAAGTTTTTCTCTGGTTGATTACACTAAAGTGCATTACATTTATAATAGAATTTGCTCATTCGTAAAGTTCTAGGTTGCAACCTTCTTATTATAACTATTAAAGAGGTAATGTCTTATGGAGGAAATAATAAATACTGAAAGAGGCAGGTGGCCTCTAATCTCCTTACTACTTGTACACACATATACAAAGTAACATTGGATCTATGATGATTAAAAATAATTTGACAATTCCTTATCGACCAATAAGAGGTTTAGTCTAGATAAACCAATAGTGTGACCACAATCCTACAACATTCGGCGAACCCGCTGCGTAACTGATGCAACAGTGCTGCAACAAAAGTTACACCTTCCAACTGCAAGACTGTATCCTTCCTCCCGTGTGTGTGACTAAATAGTCCGTTATAAACCGTGTCCGTTATTACAGAGTGCTTTATGTAGGACATTCTCTGTGGGTGACAATTTATTTACTAACAAGATATTAGCTCGGAAATATGATCCTTAAAAATGCCATGATTCCTGAGGTGAATTGCGTTTTTGCAACCCAAGTGTGGTTGTAGAAATGTAAATATATATTATTATTTACATGTAAATAATGTAAAGTTACATCGTTTTATTTCCATTTTATTACAATATGTCTTTTGGAAATAACAGGGTGGAAAGTCCCTTGGATATGACGCGATAAAAGGGGTAACATGTAAACTGCGGATTGATTTGTAACAGTGTGATACGGTCCGGATTTAGTAGTTCTAGAAGAAGTTGCTGATTCCTAAACTTTCTGTTTGAAACTCATCGTCTTCATAACACACCAAATGAGGTCATTGTGTTCTAAGTAAGAGATGACTTATTAAATTGACCTCCCTGTCACTAGTTGTTGTGCTTTGCATTTGCAACGCACTTCCAAACAACTATACTATTGAGAAATAATGGGGTAAGTGAAATTATTTGTTCTCTTTATTCTACAGTTGTTGTCAAGTATAATGTGTTCAATATGTTAGCTTTGACATTGTAATTGTTTTATTAACCATTTCTGAAATGATGTTGGGGTTATTGTAATGACCTTTTAGTCTAACAGAGATATTTAGAATCTACAGTTTTACAGTAGCCTACTAAGCTCAGAGGTGAGAACTGCCACTGAAAAATATTTTATCAGTGGGCTACTTGTAAAATCTATATGTTTCAAATGTAGAAGTTTGCTATATATTTAAAACATAAACATATAATAGTTGGAACGAGAGGAAAAAATAATACTTTTTAATATTTGATATAGAATACACATAGGCTAACTAACATAAACGTTGTTTACTATACTGTCGTGTAGGCACTGCTTTCCTGGACTGTGAAATGGATTATAACAAATACAATTTGATATGTTGTTGAGATATTATAGTTGCATTTTATGAGGGGAGTGAGTTTTCAAAGAGACAGTGTTATATAGCCCTGAAACAGATTTCCAAACCTAACTTATTTTCCTAAAGTTCAGTAGTTTCGTAATGTGAAAACTAACATGTTGGTTTATGGATGCAAAATGCAATTATCAGGAATCTTCAACCATTTTTGGTCTGTGAAGACCCTCTGATAATTGTACAATTTTAACAGTTGTTTTTAGTGTGTGGTAGTTTTGGGGGTGTGGCAGTGGGGTGAAATGGGGTGTTTGGGTGTGGAAATTCAGTAGAGTTGTTGATTGTTTTAAGTAGATTTTTTTTGTCATTCACAGGTCTTCAAGTGTTCCCACCACTCTGTCCATAGTGACGCTTCTCTGGAACCCACGCACACTTAGTGCATTTCACCATTTTGACCGAAATAAAAGACACGATGGCGATATCGATCCTTCGCAGGAAAATTCCTCTTGTTTGCACGGTCGACCTCATCATTCCCTCTTCCCAACAAGCTAACGTCAGCCAATCCTGGGGAAGGAAGGGGGTGGAGTTACCGGAGAGACAGCACATAATTGGTGAGTTACGGCAAGACGCTTTTTTATTTTTCCACATTCCAGGTGGAACCGCACTGCAGTACGAGCGAATGTCGTACAATGAGTGAAGCTAAGTGGATATTTTCCCAATGAAGACGATGGCGTTCAATTATTTTCAAATGATCGGTTAGTTTCGCAAGGATATATATATTTTTTTTTCTACATTTATCGTTTATCGTCTGAAATGAAAGGACCGTTTAAAAAAAATCCTCATTTAATTTTATGCCTGCGATATGGACATTTGAATTCAATATTTTAATAAAATATTTTTTTTTCATAGGTGATGGTCAGACGGACTGGATGACGGAAAAAGTTGATTTGTCTTCGTTCCAGTCGACTACTGAATCCTCTTCTAGCTCATCTTCTCCGCCCTCACCGTTGGAACATGATGTCAAGGTGCCCTCTGACTTGGAGGTCATGACCTCTCTTTTGCAAGAGGAGCTTGCTCAGCTTGAGGATTACTTCCGGTCTGAATCGACTTCAACCAAATTGGACAAATCACCAAAATGTGACAAAGGCGCCCAAGCAATGGGTGCCCATTCTTACTACCAGTTGCCCTATGCTTCGTACAGTGGCAACCAATCAGAAACCAGCCCATTGTTTGTTACCCTGGCAACAGGGGAACTCGACCGAGTGAGCTTCTGTGGTGGTCCCATTGGAAGACCCAAAATGGCTAGACAATCCCCATACAACTGTCATCATCGTTCATACAATACTTGCCGAAGAATAGTTTCAGATGGTGTCAACAAAGTTGGAGAGGAACTTGAGCATGACACCTGGAGTGCCAAAGGAAGTTCCTCAGGAAGCACAGAGGTTGCTGTTAACCACTTTTCTACATTGAAGAGAGTTGGGAAGAACATTGGCAGTGTAAAGAAAGTCAGAGAATGTGGTGTATTGCTGAAGGAAGAGGAAAGTTATTGTTTTACAGAGGACGTGTTTTGCAGTGAAGAGATGACCAGAGGTTTTTGTATGGGTGGGTCCTTCGATACCCACCCCAAGAGAGAAGGACAGTTGATGCATGGAATGAAGGTTAGTGGCAGGGGTTATGATGGTATGGGGCTGGAGGTCTTTCATTGCAACAAAGATGGTGGACTCTCTGGAGGTATTCCTCAAGAGCCAGAGGCAAACGGTGGCTATTACTACCACCACCCGAACATTGCTGATACAGAGCCTTATAGCTTTATAAGTGAAATCGAAGAGCCTACACAAGTACATGGTATAGAGCCCCAGCATGGCCACTACCTCTTCCCAGAATGTCTTGGAGACCAAAGCTACGAATGTCTGTCAAGAGGAGAGAGCGAGAGGCCAATGGTGGACTCGCCCATTCACAGGCAAGCAGTACAGAGGCTAAAGGAAGATCCATGCTCCCTGAGCTGCCTCAAACCAGGCCTTGTCGCTGTCCCTCTGGAAGTACATACCGGAGAACGGAAGCAGAAGAAGAGAGACCAGAACAAAACAGCTGCTCACAGGTATGTTGTGAAAAATGTACTGATAAGTCTGACCCAAAAAATGTCTGTGCACATTTTAAGTAGACCTTCATCTCTGGTTTGAATGGGATCACTGTGACCTTTCACTGGTGTGATAGTGCTACAAGAATTTCTCAGATATAAATGTGTTTATAAAATCTGAAATCTGAACTCTTCTAATAGGACCTGCTATCTTGGATGTTCATAGATACATATCCGGAAATCTAGCACTTAAGGGATGAGGTTGGGAAAACATATCCATGTTAAATTCATGACACTAGCTTTCTCTAACTCTTAGAGAGAACTGATATTGAACTGCCAACCTACTGTAGCTCAGTAACTCAGACAAGTCATGGTTACTTCTACAAAGATAGATGAGATGTTGTGGGTGTAGGATAGGTTGGCAACTACCACTTGTGGTGGGGACTGAGAGAGGGACATAATAAGGGGAGGGGGCTCCAACGGTGCGGCAGGTGCAAGCTGACCCTGGTATTTTGTAAACTGTAGGTATCGACTGCGTAAGAGGGCGGAGCTGGACATACTGGAGGAGGAGCTTCATGGGCTGGAGGAACACAACCGGGAGCTCCGCGACAAGGCGGAGTCAGTGGAACGAGAGATTCAATATGTCAAAGATTTACTCATCGAGGTCTACAAGGCACGTAGTCAACGCCTAAAGCAAGATGCCAGTGCCTAATCTCCCACCCACAACACCAGCACTCACATCAAAAGCACTTGTTTGTTCAAAATTATAGTTGCATGATTTTGGTAGTTTTTCAAAAAATAAATAATATAAACGCTTTATTATTGTTACAGACAATAAACAACACAATGTATTTTTACAAATGTTTCCCTGAATGACTTCAGGCCTTAGTTGAATTTAGGAGGGAACTAAAATAAACTGTCCGTGACCACTGTGACACTGACCTGCCTTGTAATGTTTGAGCTTGCAATGATTGACTGTTTAACTGTCATTTTTTAACAGTAATAAAAGCGATTGAATTATGTCTGTGTTATTGACACTCAATGGCAGCATAAAGGAAGGAAGCTTTATTCTGTGATATTGTACGTTTTGTTTTGTTTATTAATTTAAGTACCCTTTTGCTTCTTCCACTCATTTGGTATAAGGGACTGAAGAAGGAATGTTTAAAATGCTGTGGAAAAGTTCATTAATAAATGCTGCAAACTACTAGAATATTTGATTGCTAAAATGCTCATGTTGAACATGTAGGAAACCACCTAGACCTTGCTAAAGTACCCAAAGCATGTTTGATTGTTAAAAAAGCATGATTGATTGTTATTTGAAAATGACAACATTCTCTGAACTGCATGGCTTCCTGATTTAATGGTTTCCATAGAGCATTTTCTCAAGTCATGCTTTAACTGTTTCAGCTTCATTAGCTGACTATTTCTACAGAGCTTCCCCCTCAAATATTGAATCATACTCAGGATGTTTGTCCACTTTTAAATAATGGGGAAAATATACATGGCATTCACTGTTTTATCATCTTGGTTTTTTCTTGGCTGTATTTTGCGAAAAAAGAAAAAAAAATCACCTGTTGACACAACAATAAATTGTTGTTGGGCATAATGTCTTCATGAGAATCTTATTTGATGAGTATGTGTTCAATTCAGGTCTGCTTGTTTGATAGATGATGATGTCTGGTAACTAACTATCAGGTAAATTGCAGCCAAATAAACTAGTTATGTTTTTTATCATGTATTCTTTGTGGACTGTTATTACAATACATTGTTATTACACTGTTATAGAAGTCAGACACAGTTTGCATCAGTGTTGCTCAATCCATTTCTGTGGGACCCACAGAGGGAGTGCACTTTTCTTTTATAGCCCAGCTAACAGTGATTGGTCATGTAGCTTAATGTATCTTCTGGAAGACTTGTTAACGGTGGACTAGATGTCTGTCAAAGTCCAGCAAATAAACAACAACATCAAGGTAGGTCAATAGGGAGTCTCACCATCAGCCCGGACACCGCTGTGTCGGGCATTACACAGGCCGAAAAGTAATCCGCTCAAACACGTACAAACCCAATGCGGTGGTAAGGGGCATTGCAGGGGCATTATCCAGACTGAAAGGTACCCTCTCAAACTCATACAGACCTGACCAGGTAAAAGCTGTGTTCTCGCAATCTGTGGCTCTAGTCTGCTAGAACCAACTGCATTCACCATTCTATTTCACTCCACATATTACAGAATGGTGAACGCAGCGATCAGGCTGGTTTCACCAGGCTATTGGGGATCCATCTCGACCTGCCAATATGTCGGTGTGTAGTTTTGAAGGAATCAGATTGTTGTAGCAATATGGCCGAAACCCTGACCCCGATAGAAAGGTTAGGTGTAGTGCTGTATCACCATTTTGTATACACCTATTCGATTCCTTCATATCCCAATAGGCTATGCATTGTATTTAGGCCGCAGTTTCAAAGTGACAGACAAGAGTAGGAATGCGAGATGCCCATCCCTTCTGTGTCTGTTTTGAACCAAGATTTCACTCCCTCTGGTCTGGTTGGCTGCATTGCAGGGAGAGTAAGTAAATCTATTTTTCACCACTAGAGGAATGTACAGTAACAAATTATGAATCATATAATGCTGAAAATGAGTAAAAGTTCTGAACACCATAAAGTCTTGTGTTTTTCAGGGAAATATGGGATATTTTACAAGGAAATTACAGGGAAATAGTTCTTAACACAAACTCAATTTTTGTAATGCTTGCAAACAGTCACTACAGTATTAGGAGAACACACTCTCTCGTGTAAAGTCAGGGAGGAAAACACAGAAAGGGTCAGTTATACATACATACTGAACGTACGTACGTACGTACATAGATACATACATACTGAACGTACGTACATACGTACATAGATACATACATACATACATACATACATACTGAACGTACGTACATACGTACATAGATACATACATACATACATACATACATACATACATACATACATACATACATACATACATACATACATACATACATACATACATACATACATACGTACATACATACATACACAATCTGTTGGTCTCATATTTCTACATAATGGTCAATACAACAATTATGACTGGAATGAAGCTAAAGTACTAATTTACTGCATACCCAGAGGCCAAAGTCACACTGAGGAAGACCGGTATCTGTCTCTTGGAGTGAAAACAGAAGTTCCCAATCTCATCAACCACCACTAGGAGGGTGTGCGTAACCTCTCCATATCCATACTACATGGGCCTCTGAAAGTATGAGGCAATCTTACACAATTCTTGCAGATCAAAGTTAGAATAGGGAGTCGCTGGAATGAATAAAAATGTATATCTTGCTCTAGTGCTTCACTGTCTTCTCACAGGGTGGTTGAGTGATATCCTCTTCCAATGTTTTGTGATTCAATTTGTATTGATAGTATAGCACATTTGGAGGTTCATTCAGTTACACTTGCAGTTA
Source organism: Oncorhynchus kisutch (assembly GCF_002021735.2). Lineage (NCBI taxonomy): Eukaryota > Metazoa > Chordata > Actinopteri > Salmoniformes > Salmonidae > Oncorhynchus > Oncorhynchus kisutch. The sequence continues at coordinate 34,234,983 of NC_034191.2, forward strand.
GATCAGTAAAGATTATACATTTTATCGCTGTGAAAAATAATACATTGTTCACCTGATCAGACAGACAGAAACTTGAACAGAATTAAAACAAAATTCAGGGCAGTAATTCATGTCTTCACCACAGGATGTCCAGCTCAGTGTTGAAGACTCTCAGAAGTCTGACTATAGATGTGAATTGCAGCCATACCACCATGTATCCCACTGCTGGCATTCCCCTGAAACACGGTTAGGCCTGCTTGATCCTTGGATGGGAGACCAGATGCTGCTGAAGGTGATGTTGGAGGGACAGTAGGGGGCACTCTTCCTTCTGGTTCAAGGACATCTCATTGTCCCAGGGCAGTGAGAGTCAGGGGCACGACTCTGTACAAGCTATCATTCATCAGATAAGATATTAAGATAAAATCCTGATTCTCTGTGGTCTCTATGGTCACCCAGGTGGGTGCAACACATTGGTAATGGAAGGGAGGAGTTAAGCGCCATACAATGTAAAGTGCTTTGAACACCTGGACAAGTGTTGTATAACGTAAATAATGCCTTATCAAAGCATCCTATGTCTTCTCTGTAATGTTTCTGCGGGTGTCAGTCACTGTTTCAGTGAGCCACATGGGTTTAGAAACGTCACACAAACATCAAACTTTCTCAGACCACAATCACTGAAAATAAATACAAACGCAACATCCAACAATTTAAAATATTCTACTGAGTTACAGTTCATATAAGAAAATCAGTCAATTGAAATAAATTCATCAGACCCTAATCTATGGATTTGACATGATTGGGCAGGGGTGCAGCCATAGGCACACCCACTTGGGAGCCAGGCCCACCCACTGAAACATGGGACAATGAAACAAGGGACCAGCACTTTACAAGTTGCGTTAATATTTTTGTTCTGTATATGCTTTGCATGAAAAGTATTCAAGAGGCCTTGAACATACAGTGTATGTGTTTTTAGAGTTTTGTATTGCCTTATATGTCTACCTACACCGTACAAAAAATATAAACGCAACATGTAAAGTGTTGGTCCCATGTTTCATGAGCTGAAATATAAGATACAAGAAATGTTCCTAAAAAAATGTTTATTTCTCAAATTTTGCACACATTTTTTACAGCCCTGTTAGTGAGCATTTATCCTTTGCCAAGATAATCCATCCACCTGACAGGTTCTGGCATATCAAGAAGCTGATTAAACAGCATGATCATTGCACAGGCCACTCTAAAATGTGCAGTTTTGTCACACAACACAATGCCACAGATGTCTCAAGTTTTGAGGGAGTGTGCAATTGGCATGCTGACTGGAGCAATGTTCACCAGAGCTGTTGCCAGAGAATTACATTTTCATTTTCATAAGCCGGCTCCAACGTTGTTTTAGAGAATTTGGCAGCACGTCCAACCGGCCTCACAACCGCAGACCACATGTAACCACGCCAACCCAGGACCTCCACATCCGCATCTTCACCTGCGGAATCATTTGAGACCAGCCACCGGACAGCTAATGAAATTGTGGGTTTGCATAACTGAAGAATTTCTGCACAACTGTCTAAAACCGTCTCAGGAAAGCTCATCTGTGTGCTTGTCATCCTCACCAGGGTCTTGACCTGACTGCAGTTGGGCGTACTAAACGACTTCAGTGTGAAAATGCTCACCTTTGATGGCCTCTGGCACGCAGAGAAGTGTTCAAGGATGAACCCTGGTTTCAACTGTACTGGGCAGATGTCAGACAGCTGGTATGGCGTTGAGTGGACAAGCGGTTTGCTAATGCCAATGTTGTGAACAGAGTTCTCTTTGGTGGCGGTGGGGTTAAGGTATAGGCAGGCATAAACTACGGACAACGAATACAATTGCATTTTATCGATGGCAATTTGAATGCACAAAGATACCGTGACGAGATGAGGCCCATTGTCGGGGAATTCATCTGCCACCATCACCTCATGTTTCAGCATGATAATGCACGGCCCCATGGTGCAAGGATCTGTACACAAATCTGTACTCAATTCCTGGATACTGAAAATGTCTCAGTTCCACCATGGCCTGCATACTCACCAGACATGACACCCATTAAGCATTTTTGAGATGCTCTGGATCGATGTGTATGACAGCGTGTTCCATTTCCCGCCAATATCCAGCAACTTCACACAGCCATTGAAGAGGAACGGGACAACATTCCACAGGCCACAATCAACAGCCTTATCAACTCTATGCGAAGCAGATGTGTTGCGCTGCATGAGGCAAATGGTGGTCACTCCAGATACTGACTGGTTCTCTGATCCATGCCCCTACCATTTTTTTAAGGTATCTGTGACCAACAGATGCATATCTGTATTCCCAGTCATGTGAAATCCATAGATTAGGGAATTATTTATTTCAATTTACTGATTTCCTTATATGAACTGTAACTCAGTAAAATCTTTGAAATTGTTGCATATTGCGTTTATATTTTTGTCCCATTTCATAACTGTTAACTAACCAAACCAGTACTGTAGACAGGGACACATTGTATAGTTTGAAAACTGATGGTAGACAGTGGTAGACACGAGGATAGAAACAGCATAGATCAACTCTCTGACAGCTGTTAATTTGTTTGTTGGCAGGCCTTGCCTTTATTACTCATCTTATAGATCCGATTGTTGGATCACAGTGGTAAACATAAAAGGTCTATCATATCCTTAGAAAAGCAGTGACTAACATTGGTAAAATTATCTTTATTATGAGGGGATTTCATAAATATGATTATGAACAAGTCATATTCCAGAGAATATATTTTTCAGATTTAAGGTGGTAGACATAGAATAGAAATTATTAGGAGTCCAATTCCAAGATGACTGCATTGAGTTTATGCAGCTATTCTGGTACAGATATGTGTTATTAACATTCATTTAACTAGGAAAGTCAGTTAAGAACTAATTATTATTTACAATGACAGCCTACACATCCCACTATGGGATTCCCAATCACAGCCAGTTGTGATTTGAACCAGGGGGTCTGTAGTGACACCTCTAGCACTGAGAGGCAGTGCCTTAGACCACTGTGCTACTTGGGAGCCTGACATGCGGACAAAACCTACAGGTGATACTGGACCTATTTAAGTGCCTTACAGTCAGCTGCATTGTGAATAATGTCAAGGCACCTGGTTACAACCTGGTCTCAGAGCATTTCATATTGTTCTGTTAATACATCTGAGACACTTGTTAGTTTCGTATTGTACGTTTTGCAAATTTGTAACATAATATGAATTGTAATGTCATTCGAAATGGGTGACGGAGATCAACATATTAATACATACCATACGAAACCTAACATTTCATACTAAATGGAGTGTCTTGGATTTACATACAGAATCATACGAAATTCTGAGACCAGGTTGCGTGAATGAATATGTAAGCTTGCGAGATCATGTTGTAACACTAATCAGACCGAAACAAGGCGAAGGCCTCAGGTAAAATTGCTTTTAATCTTTAAAGGTCATGGGAAAGAGGTATACATGAATCAACTTAATAAAGGGGCTGTGCAACAGCTATGTAGCCGTTCAGGAACAGTGCACCACCAGAAACATCTTATACACTCAGGCATCACTAAACCCAAAGATGTGAGTGACAGCCTATCATTTGTTCAACAACCCTCCTCCAGCAAGATGAAAACAAATGTATAGCTGCTTGCATTCCTATTAGTTTCCAGCTTATTCGTTGATCAACAAAGCCTCAAGACAACCAGTCTAAATTAGAATTGCACACAAATACAGAAATAATGAACATGGATGGCTATATTAGCCTGACTATTGTTACTGAATCCTATTCTCATCCCCAGCCCGCTCTCTCTGTTGACCCGGAGCCTGGGGACGAGGTTAGCTGAATCCTAACCTGAAATCTGTGTGTTAATCTTGATTATTTCAGTTTGAAAATCTCGAATCAATTCCAAAGATCTGAGTTGTGCATATATCTCATTCAAAAAAACATGTTTCCATTATATTGATCAATGTATACAAATATATATTTAACATTACATACCAAACACCAGATTACAGATAATATTCCCTTTATAGTGGGATAAAATAGTTACTTTACAGGTGTAGGATCTTCATTTGTTCTGTGCACAAAGTAAATTGTGTTGTGTACTTAGGTTTAAAAAGGATTCTGAAGTTTGTCCTTTATACTTTGACATTTTTCCTTATAAATAATGTATCCCTTCATACATTTCCATTAATTATAATCCACATCATAATTCCCATTTCCTGTTGTTGCAGGACTATTTTCCTGCTGTAGCAAACTGGGTCAAATTAAGATCCTACATCTGTATATTCATGCCAGGGGTTGAATTGGGGATTGTTGAGCTCTATCACCAAATGTTAGTAGACAGGATAGAGTCGAAATTGAATATATTCCATAGAAATCAGGGACATTTCCACCACCTGCATAGTCCCAATTCAGCCCCTGTTAAAGCGCTACATGTACGAAACAATAACAAAACCATAATAGAAGAAAATAAAGGGTTTTCATGAACTTCATATGAATGCTGTGAACCAAGGCCATACAACTCCTTACTAAAAGTACCAGCCAGTACTGCTCCTACTCTCTTTGCGCCACATCTTTCACTACTTCTACCACAACTCCTATGATTGCTGTTGCAGCCACAGCTACATTGCTACTGCAGCCACACAACACTACAATTACTACTAGTCCTACCATAAAACTTTAACAAAAATGCATGTCAAATACAATTACTACAACTACATACTACTATATGTGTAATAAAAATGACTAACAACTATACCATTACAACTATAAGAAAAAAGTGCACATAAAAACAGCTTTAAATAGTTGGAGCTGAAATGAAGCCAGCTACATCACAACCATTACTTACAAAAACACCACCATGCAAACCACCAAATATTTTTAAGTGAAAAAATTAAGTCCTTTCAGGCACAAATAAAATGCTATCGTATCGGAAGTATGGGATATACAGCCAGCATATTAATGGGATTATAAAATGCCAAAGGATTTAGTCAAAGAATTCAGGGTTAACACCCAAGCGCCACCATAAAAACAACAAAGATCAGAGATTCATGGTTGTACTAGTGGACCAGTTCACCTGACCGCCCTCTGAACGTACTGTCATCAATACAAAAAGAGCAATGCCGAATTACTGTGTGAAATAAAGAGCAACCTTTTTGCTTCATAGTAAATTATATTTTGTGAATGTCTTTAAGATATATCTATTTTTTTAAATGACACTTCACTACAATTTCAAAAACCTGTAACCACACACATTACCACAAGCCTTGAATGTGTCTGGAACGAGATGACCATCTTGGTAATATAACGCGACACCAGACAAAAATGTACAACAAAGCAGTAAAATGACAAATTCTTTGTCTCCTGTGGAAATGTCACAAAGTACAATGTGGTTTGATTTAAGCCAATGAATGTGCCTGTTCCCCTACTTCTTTTGTTTTGCACTTGCAATGACCCTCTCCATCGGCTGAGACCAACTTATGGATTTCACCTTTAACGTACATTCAACATATAGGCCTATACACATAAGAATATTGTTGATAACCTTGGTATTCATTACAGAATAAAAATATACACACACAGACGCACACACCCATACACACGTATAATAAACTTTTCAACCGTGTAACAACATGTTGGCGACTTGGTGTCTACTTTCCGGCCAAACTAGCTGCTTTGAACATTATCACTTTCCCTCCAAGATGTGAGTATGAAAGAATTTGACTCCCTTGTTGTATTACATACAACACCAATAACACATTCACCAAATAAAATTGAGCTTAACTTGCATTAACATTTTGCTACTTTAATGTAACAAACAGTGGAAGTTTCACAGAAACCAGCTAATGTGCAACCAAAGTCTTAACGCAAGCCACAAAAACACTCAATTTACAATTGTGTTTCAGCTTACCTAAAACCTTGGATGCTTTACATAAGACTTGTACCTTGCCTTGAAGAAAGCCTTTCACTTTAAAGCCACGTAACAAAGAGATAGGTAATTAAAGGCTTTCTAAACCACATTGGCTCCAAGACAAGTTCAAGCTTGTAACAACTCAGAAACATTAACTGTCAGTTCTCTGGCCTTGCTTGGCAGATGCACACATCATTTCATAAGGAACAGCTGTGTGGATGGACACCATCTAAGTCACGTACTTCCCCTAAGAAAGAGATAAACACCAAATTAGAACCATAAATCTAATAGATTCTGGAAACTATTCATTTCATGGAGGACCCTTTTTAAATCAAACTGTAACCAAATCAAACTGTGTTTGATACATCAAAAACACAATTATTTTAGTACAGCAAGAAATGACATTTACATTTGTGTGTGCAATAAAACAAAGACAAACTAAAATGTACAGTACTATAAATAAGGCCTCTTGTCTATAACCCCCCTTGGAAATCATATGAAAAATACTGAACAAGTTAAGTAGCTCACGTTACTGGGTCGGGAGACCACTCCTTGCATGAACTTGTAGGACTCCATTTTGCTTCCACTTTATTTTTATTCTCCCCCCACATTCTCCCCGCACCTGCTGTCTCTAACTCTGAATGATCGGCTATGAAAAGCCAACTGACATTTACTCCTAAGGTGCTGACTTGCTGCACTCTCAACAACTACTGTGATTATTATTATTTGACCATGCTGGTCATTTATGAACATCTTGGCCATGTTCTGTTATAATCTCCACCCGGCACAGCCAGAAGAGGACTGGCCACCCCTCAGAGCCTGGTTCCTTTCTAGGTTTCTTCCTAGGTTCCTGCCTTTCTAGGGAGTTTTTCCTAGCCACCGTGCTCTTTGGGGTTTTAGTCTGGGTTTCTGTATAGCACTTTGTGACATCAGCTGATGTAAAAGGGCTTTATAAATACATTTGATTGATTATCCTGAGGGAGAGTATGAATGGTTATTGAAGTACTCCAGTATCTGTATATTTGTGTGGATTCGTTCAAACTTAACACATTCTTAGCTTAGTAACTTAAACACATTATGACTTCCAAATGGAAAACTTTAGCTGCCTATATTATAGGGAGACTCTGACCAGAGTGTGATGGTAGCTTCCCATTTGCAGCAGACACCCCAGTGTCTCCATCATCTGCTCCTTGCGCAGTGTGTGGAGTCTCATCTGACTAGGTGCCACACTTCTCTCCAGCTCTCGCACAGTGACGTTCAGAGCCACAGCTGCACACTGAAACACACTGAGTCCTGACCGCAATACACACATGAGGCATTGTAGAATAAGACCAACCACCCAAAACCTATCAAAGTATGTAAGGCAAAGGGGAATGTATCACTGTATGAAACATGGGTTATGACAATGACATTGTGGTCGTGCATTTTTCAATGTCCAGTGCCTTCAGAAAGTATTCACACCACTTGACTTTTTCCACATTTTACAGCCTGAATTCTAAATGTATTAAATTGAGATTGTGTGTAGGCCAGTCACAAACAATACCCGATAAAGTCAAAGTGGAACAATATTTGGGGACATAATTCCATCTTCCAGGACATTGTGTAGATCCAGCTATATGCCTCAGTCCCAAATGAATGGAAAATATAAATGATTTTATTCTGTGCTTATCTTTTCCATTCATTTGTAGTTGAGGCATATAGCTCAATCTGCACAACTAATGCCGTGGGATAAGGATTAATCTTGACATCTGAGTACTTTTGAGGTCTGAATCATATGACAAACTTTCATTTTGGAGTGAACTATCGTTTTAAAAAGGTCCAATAATGCAGAATTCGCTCCGCCATTCCGTGGTTGCTAAAATTTGAATAATTTTGCTTAATTAATTTCAGTTTATGTAACAAAACAAGCAATTGTACCATCTAAACCTCTGAAATATATTCTCAAACACAAAATATTGTCTTATCAGCTGTTTGAAGCAGGCGTACAAAACCGAAAGTAAAAGATGCTGGAAGCACAGAAATAGAGCACATAGAACAGATCAACCATTTCTTAGGCTTGCTTTCAATGAGAATGAAAGATCTATAACTCAACCAAAAAGTTACATATTGCAGCTTTAAATATAAGACTTACATTAAGAGTTTTTTTTAAACGGAACGCTCTGAATAGAACAAGAAAGCCAAACATACCATAATTATCTGTAGCTTCGACATCTACATAAATCCCTTCTTTCATCATATTTTTCAGAACCTAAAAGAGGAAATATGTATGCTATTAGACACCATAAGATCTTATTGAGGTTCAGTTTAATTGAGGGAACAAACCAAACCTGACATACTGGGTTGTGAAGGTGATGCAGTAGAATTACATGAATCATAATGACAGGGTAGCACGTTAAAAGGAAACTTTAAAGTACCTCCTAAAAATACTTCAAATACTATTTGAAGCTATCCTTTAAAGAGCTCAGCTCACAGAACAGGTTTGGCCTGTCAGTATTGCAAGTCAGTCAGATGGCTATATTTACCTCCAGAACTCGAATGTATCCATTCTCGACACTGAGGTGCAGGCATGTCTTTCCACTCCTGTCCTTCTCGTTCACACAGGCACCAAGGTGAATCAGATCAGCCACCATCAGGTGTTGGTTCTTTTGGGCAGCCAGGTGAAGTGCAGTCTGGGAACAGAAGTCAGGGGCTTAATCCACCAGCATTGCCAGGTTGAGCTAAACATTTTAAACCAAAGATCTCAGAAAACCCGCCCACAAGGCCTAAAAACGAGCCCATTTTTTTCAGCAATGGAGGAGTTGCCACATTTATCCATGAAACCCTTTATTCAGCGAATTAAGAGGGAATATCTACGTCATTTTTAGGCTAAGAAGCTAAATGAGTTTTTCCATCAAAATAATAATTCTTGCAAGTTTAAGAATGTTAAGAATGTTGCAAGAGAAAATAAATTGCCCTTATTAAACTCTCCAGATTATTTTCCATCAACGGATGTCGATTTAAATAGTTTTGACTGCTATTATTAAAGGCCCTAAGAGGTGTGGTATATGGCCAATATACCAAGGCTAAGGGCTGTTCTTTGGACTGTTCTTAGCCATGGTATATTGGCCATATACCACAAACCCGAGGAGCCTTATTGCTTTTATAAACTGGTTAATACATAATGCGCCGAAGGGGATGGCTGCTGTTTTACGGGCTCCTAAACAATTGTGCAATTCTTTTACTTTTTATTGCATTGTTTGCAACTCATTTTGTACATAATGTTGCTGCTACTATCTCTTAAGACCCGAAAAGAGCTTCTGTACATCAGAACAGCGATTACTCACCTCAACCTGGACAAAATATTTTTTATTTAATGAGTCCGATACAAAGGATATACTGCTTTGTCGAGACAAGGCCCAAATCCCCGTCATCAGCGTGAAGAAAATATGGAGAAAAGGGGGGAGGAGGGCGGGGTGCCTTGTAAGAATTTGCTGACGAGTAGGTAAACCACAACTACGCTTGGTATTTTTGGCCAATGTGCAATCATTGGAAAACAAACTGGAAGATCTACGATTAAGACTATCCTACCAACTGGATATTAAAAACTGTAATAACTTATGTTTCACCGAGACGTGGCTGAAGGACCACACTGATAATATAGAGCTGGCTGGCTTCTCCGTGTATCGGCAGGACAGAGTAGCTACATCTGACGAGGGGCAGGGGTGTGTCTCTACTTGTCAATAACTGCTGGTGCGTGATGTCTAATATTAAAGAAGTCTTGAGGTATTGCTCACTTGAGGTAGAATATCTCATGATGAGCTGTATACCACACTATCTACCAAGAGAGTTCTCATCTCTCACCTACAGCCATTTTCCACTACTTTGTCACCGTTATATCAGTTCTAGCACGTTAATCTGTTCCATAGAAAAAGGGGTCTCCATAATGACTAATCTATATAGCCTACCTACCGAAATTCAGCTCTGGCTCCTTGACTCAACTGCAGCACACTGGTGCTCTCAATGCACACACACCCCTCTGGCCCTCTCCACCATTCAATCACTCAGTAACAACCTGCTCAGCAGCAGGTTACAGTTATATATATATATATTTTAAAGAGAAATGCCACGGCGACCGCGGCCCAATTTAGAAGTAGCCCAAAACACAGCGACCTGCAACCAATACATTTTCACCCACAACATAGTTTTCAAAGTAGCTCAATTTGGACGGAAAACTACAAACATGGCAATCCTGTAATCAGCTCTTTGACCGTCTTGTTTTGATTGGGCAGCAATCCTGACGTAGCTCAAGCTATTTGAGCTTTATCACTGATTGCATACAGTAGTGCTGAGTGATTACATTTCTGTAATTTTTCAGTTTATAAAACAACTAATTGACCGACGTCGGTTCAATTATTTGAATTCCATTTTGATCAGTTTTTTTCTGTTAGCTCGATGTGCAGTTTCTGTAGAGACAAATCAGATCAAGCACCGAACTGTGAGATGTAGAACGCCAGCTTGTCTGGTCTGTTCGGAGCAGACACGGAAAGAAGAGAGAACGCACAAGAGTGACAGAGAGGTACAATGCATTCCGACCCCTTCCATTTTTAAACATTTTATTATGTTACAGCCTTATTCTTAAATGGATTAAAGAAAACATTTTCCACATCAATCTATACACAATAACCCATAATGACAAAGCGAAAACAGGTTATTAGATTTTTTTTGCAAAGGTCCCTAAGAACACAGTGGCCTACAGCATTTTTAAATGGACGAAGTTTGGAACCACCTAGACTCTTACTAGAGCCGGTTGCCCGGACAAACTGAACAATCGGGGGAGAAGGGCCTTGGTCAGGGAGGTGACGAAGAACCCGATGGGCACTCTGACAGAGCTTCAGAGTCCCTACGCTGAAACATGGTGGTGGCAGCATTATGCTGTGGGGGTGTTTTTCAGCGGCAGGGACTGGGAAACTAGTCAGGATCGAGGGAAAGATGAACGGGGCAAAGTACAGAGAGATCCTTGATGAAAGCCTGCTCCAGAGCGCTCAGGACATCAGCCTGGGGAAAAGGTTCATCTTCAAACAGGACAACGACCCTAAGCACACAGCCAAGACAACGCAGGAGTGGCTTTAGGACAAGTTTCTGAATGTCCTTCAAATCAAATTTTATTTGTCACATGTGCCAAATACACCAGGTCAAGACCTTATTGTGAAATACTTACAAGCCCTTAAGCAACAATGCAGTTAAGAAAATATTTACAAAATAAACTAAGTAAAAATAATAATAAAAAGTAACAATAAAATAACAGTCGAGGTCATTTGTACATTTAGGTAGGGGTGAAATGACTATGTATAAATAATAAACAGCGAGTAGCAGCAGTGTAAAAACAAGGGGGGTTGGGGGGGGCTAAGCAAATAGTCCGGATGGCGATTTGAATAATTGTTCAGCAGTCTTATGGCTTGGGGGTAGAAGCTGTTAAGGAGCCTTTTGGACCTAGAATTGGCGTACCAGTGCCGCTTGCCGTGCGGTAGCAGAGAGAGCAGTCTATGACTTGGGTGACTGGAGTCTGACAATATTTTGGGTCTTCCTCTGACACCGCCTATTATATAGGTCCTGGATGGCAAGATGCTTGGCCCCAGTGATGTACTAGGCTGTACGCATTACCCTCCATAGTACCTTACGGTCGGATGCCGAGCAGTTGCCATACCAGGTGGTGATGCAACCGGTCAGGATGCTCTCGATGGTGCAGCTGTAGTACCTTTTGAGGATCTGGGGATCTATGTCAAAACTTTTCAGTCTCCTGAGGGGGGAAAAGGCATTGTCGTGCCCTCTTTATGACTTTCTTGGTGTGTTTGGACCATGATAGTTTGTTGGTGGTGTGGACACCAAGTAACTTGAAACTCTCGACCGGCTCCACTACAGCCCCGTTGCTGTGAATGGGGGCGTGTTCGGCCCTCCTGTAGTCCACAATCATCTCCTTTGTCTTGCTCACATTGAGGGAGAGTTTGTTGTCCTGGCACTACACTGCTAGGTCTCTGACCTCCCCACAGGCTATCTCATCGTTGTCAGTGATCAGGCCTACCACCGTTGTGTCGTCAGCAAACTTAATGGTGTTGGAGTCATGCTTGGCCACAGAGTTGTGGGTGAAATGAGAGTACAGAAGGGGACTAAGCACACACTCCTGAGAGGCCCCCGTGTTGAGGATCAGCGTGGCAGATGTATTGTTGCCTACCCTTACCACCTGGGGGCAGCCTGTCAGGAAGTCCAGGATCCAGTTGCAGAGGAAAGTGTTTAGTCCCAGGGTCCTTCGCCTAGTGATTAGCTCTGTGGGCATTATGGTGTTGAATGCTGAGCTGTACTCAATGAACAGCATTCCTTTTGTGTGTAGTGTGATTAAGATTTCATAATCTGTTGAGGCTGTATGCAAATTGGAGTGAGTCTAGGGTTTACGGAATGATGGTGTTGATGTGAGCCATGACCAGCCTTTCAAAGCACTTCATGACTACTGACGTGAGTGCTACGGGCGGTGCCAGTTGGTCCGCGCATGCTCTGAGTACACATCCAGGTAAGGTCTTGCTCACATCGGCTACGGAGAACGTGATCACTCAGTCATCCAGAACAGCTGGTGCTCTCATGCACGCTTCAGTGTTGCCTGCCTTGAAGCGAGCATAAAAGGCATTTAGCATGTCTGGTAGGCTCACGTCACTGGGCAGCTCGCGGCTAGTTTTCCCTTTGTAGTCCGTAATAGTTTGCAAGCCCTGCCACAGCCGACGAGCATCAGAGCCTGTGTAGTAGGATTCAATCTTAGTCCTGTATTGACACTTTTTTTGATGGTTTGTCTGAGGGCATAGCAGGAGTTCTTAAAAGCGTCCGGATTAGTGTCCCGCTCCTTGAAAGTGGCAGCTCTAGCTTTTAGCTCAGTGGGGATGTTACCTGTAATCCATTGCTTCTGGTTGGGGTATGTACGTACATTCACTGTGGGGACCACATCGTCGATGTACTTATTGACGAAGCCGCTGACTGAGGTGGTATACTCCTCAATGCTATTGGATGAATCCCGGAACATTTTCCAGTCTGTGACAGCAAAACAGTCCTATAGCGTATTGAGGGAGTCACTGGTACTTCCTGCTTTAGTTTTTGCTTGTAAGCAGGAATCAGGAGGATACAATTATGGTCAGATTTTCGAAATGGAGGGCGAGGGAGAGCTTTGTACACGTCTCTGTGTGTGGAGTAAAGGTGGTCTAGAGTTGTTTCCCCTCTGATTGCACATGTGACATGCTGGTAGAAATGAGGTCAAACGTATTTAGGTTTGCCTGCATTAAAGTCCCCGGCCACTAGGAGCGCCGCTTCTGGATGAGCATTCTCTTGTTTGCTTATGGCCTTATACAGCTCGTTAAGTGCAGTCATAGTTCCAGAGTCGGTTTGTGGTGGTAAATAGACGGCTATGAAAAATATAGATGAAAACTCTTGGTAGATAGTGTGGTCTTCAGCTTATCATGAGGTACTCTACCTCAAGCAAGCAATACCTCAAGACTACCTTAATATTAGACATCGCGCACCAGCTGTTATTGACAAATAGACACACCCCTCGTCTTACCGGATGTAGCTGTTCTGTCCTGCCAACGCTTGGAAAACCCATGACTCGATGAAAAATAAGATATTACCGTTTTTGGTAGGATAGTCTTGAACGGAGCTCATCCAGTTTATTCTCCAGTGATTGCATGTTGGCTAATAGATCGGACGGTAGAGGCGGGTTATCCACTAGGCAATACATTTTCACAAGGCATGCTGATCTGCGCACCGAGGATTTCCTTTTCTTCATGTGAATGACGGGGATTTGAGCCTTGTCTGGGAGCAACATTATATCCTTCGCATCTGACTCACTAAAGAAACAATCTTTGTCCAGCTTTGTCATTATGGGGTATAGTGTGTATATTGAATCAAGGGGTCTGAATACTTTCCGAATGCACTGTATCTCTAGCTGAAAATATATGATCTAAGCGATTGATAGTTGATATTCACCAGTCATGAAAGTATGCCTTATTTACTTTGAAAAACGACTAAAAAAGTGATTTTGTCAGACAGCGTAGGCAGCAGCTCTATAGAGATTAAATTATGACTTGGAATTACATAATAAAGTAATCAAATAAAACTAATATTTTATTAAAGTAATGTGAATAAACGAGGGTTAATAATAAGTGATAAGCAGTAAATGGGCAGCCACTACCATAATGGGTCTTTTATTCATTATTTTATTCTGTGTTAAAGCATTCAACCCACATAATGCCTAGTGAATTTAATGTCTAAACTAAAAAAAGTACATTGAAATCGAAAACCGTGAATATTTTTTAATAAACTAACAGAAACTGAACCAACCTCAAAAAGCACTAATCGCTCAGCAGTAGTATACAGTTGCTTCAAAGTTATCTGAACGTCTGAATGAAACTGAACAACCAGAAAACAATTTAAGTCATGCTATATTTTTCATTTGATTTACCTTTCCCTCTGAGTCTTTGACATCCAGCCTATTCAGAGCTGCCATCCTTTTGGCAATCACATATCCCAGGGCCCTCTTGCCTTGACCCACAACTCTGTGGAGAGCTCTAAAGAAAGAAGTAATAAACGTATTTATAGTGTACTCACATAAATGTCACTGAGTTTGAATGGTTAACAACATGAATGCATTAAATTACATTTTAACATGAATGTACTGGATGATACATAGCAGCATGTCAATCGTACATCAACAATGTGGGAATTTTGTTTTGTTCTGTGGCTGGCCAATGATAATTCATGCGAGTCTGATTCGAATCAGTGGTAGCTTGAAAGTAATACATTTTTTAAATGATCAATTATATCAAGAACATGACATTTCACAGCAAAATGTATATTAGATAGATACCTCTTGCTGTGTTTGTCACTAAAGTCAGCCATTCAAACAATTATTTGTCTATTGTCCTCCTATATCAACATTGGTCATGGATTTTCAGTCATTGTTTACTTTTTGTGCAATTTCAGACAACGCCCCATGAGTCATGATGGTATTGTACTTCATGAGGAAATTTCTTCGGAACACTGTTACAGGATTTTCCATTTATATTTTGAGGTTGGACGTTAGCACGTTAGCATGTGGGGCACATCGATTGGTGTCACCTCGTTAGTTCGTATGTGTTACACCTGTGCTGGCTTGTCCATCTCCTTAGTCGGAAGGTGTTTCACCGGTGCTGTTCCAGGTGATATTTAGAGTGGCTGGCCCAGTGCTCCAGTTGTCTTGAGAGATGTGGCGGGTTAACACCTTTAGTTGGCTTTCCCCATTTGATTTCTAGACAAACAATCCATTATCTGACCTTCCATGTTTTCGTTTTGCTCTACTTTTTGGTTTGCTTCCTGTCTTTAAGTTGTGTGGGGTTTTCTTTTGTTTGCCTCTTGGGCAAATTTAGTGAGAGTGTTTTAGGTCCCAGTTGTTGTCCTAAAACCCCACCTATTCGTCAATGACTCTTTGCTAGTTCCTCCTTCTGTTTGAGCGACAATTTTTGGTTTTCTTGCTGGGGAACATAACAACACTAAGACTTAACTGCTGCCTATTAGATACCCTCAGTATGTCTTGGCATAATTTGGGTGTTTGTGAATTATTGTAGGAAAACTAATATGTCTGTAACAGGTTACTGTTTATCTTAGGATAACAAATATCTCATTAAATTACTACAAAGCATCCATTCACCATACTGTCACATACAGGCTCTGTACACTGCCTTTAGTGACAAACTGAGTGATACCATCTCACATTTCTGTCTGAAACTCCATAACATTACAGCTATTATACTGCTATAGCCTCCCGGGGTATACAATTTAAATCAACAGTTGGTGTATCTACGATGTACTAGCACTGTCTGCAAGCACTGATACAGTATCAGACACATGTACCCTTTTCACACTATTGTGCTGACCTGAACCGCACTGTGCTAGTTTCTCAGGTGGATGCCTAACAAGACCAGGCTACAGCTCAGCAAGGCTCAGTAATACGAAAAAGCTAAAATATCAATTGTGATTCCAACTTACGTCCTTCCGTTCTTGTCAGTGGCCAGAACCTCTGTGTCAGAGACCACCGCCAGTAAGCTCTCCTCCCTCTGGAGCTGGTTCCAGAAGTATGCTGTGCTGTTCCAATTCTGGCCCATGTAGCTGAGCCAATGTGAGCTAAAGCTATCCTGGCACTGGGGGCTAAAGCTATCCTGGCACTGGGGGCTAAAGCTATCCTGGCACTGGGGGCTAAAGCTATCCTGGCACTGGGGGCTAAAGCTATCCTGGTAGTCACTACCTCCATCCTGACCTAACTCATAGCTGGAGGACAGGGGGCTAGCAAAGCCCGAATATTGGGGAGATGGCACTTGACATTCACTGGTGCTGCTGGGGGAGTAAGTCATATATGAATCTGGACTGGGCATCATATTGTCGGATTCGTCGTTGATACACCGTCCTTGGGAGTTCAACGGAGGAACACTAGTGTTGTGATTGTGTGCAGAGCGGGATAGCTTTAGCTCTGACATACAGTAGTTTGTAGCTTGTTGTGGCATCTTGTTTTCCTGACTGAACTTAATTGAGTGACTATGCTGGAGTTGCTCTGGACTATTCCATGGTTGCACATTGGGCTCTGGGCTGTAATCAGGTGACTCAGACGTGTTAGACTGGCTGTATGGTTTGCTGGCTTTGAGATCCTCCTCCAACACCTCCACTATTATGGCGAGTTCCTCCAGGCTCTTTGTAGGTTGTTTTCTCTGAAACACAGCAGCCACACATAATAAGTATGCAGTGTTGAGTGCTGAGCTGTCCACGTTAGAGCAAGGCACACCTGGTGAAAAGACATGTAGGCTTATTCATATGATGTACTGTAAATCACTCACCTTGCTACTTCTGCGATCTCTATTGGTATTTACCCGTTTCTTCTCTCCTGTGAAGAATATAAGGAACTTTGATAAGCAGGTTTCGTGAAGTTGACAGTATCTTTGCTGTTGCATGCCCTTACCCACAACAGAAATGCTTGTGTAATAGTAAATCATTGTTGTTGTGACAGTTTGTGTTATTTATGTTCATATTGTAATGATGAAATATCAGTAACACGTTTGAACTTGTATTGTTAGAAATCAGAATCCAACAAGTCTCTTTTTCAAAATGGCTCTGATATACTGTATTATTATGAAACAATACTAAGATGTAAAATATGTGTATGTCTTACTACTAATTGATGTGTACATCATTATATCTATAGGCTTTAAGTAAAGTTTTGACTACATTTTATAAATGTGAACCGCGTGTGATCAGCCTCACTTTATGACACTTAATGTTTGCAGAAGGTGAACAACCCTAATTCCGGAGCAGAACAAGACACACTTTTGAGGAGACAGCCAGAAGTGTTAAATCTTGGTTATAGGCCAAGAACATAAGCATAAATAGAATTTTTAGGAGTTTTTTTCCTAACCTTTCAATGCCTTGCCGCAGTTACCCTGTAGAAAGACGTAAAGGATAAACTGTGAATATGTCAAAACATCTGACTGGGGAATGTGGAAATGATCTTCCAAGCAATTTAGCCACCGTGAATATACAGTATGTCATACCTGGATATGTTTTGGATCCATTCCCTTCGCTATGCGAATCTTATTAAGCATGTCTCTCACAGGCATTTTGACCCTGACTCCCAGGTACCTTTTCTCACCGTCATAGTTGGAGCGTTTTGGACCTGATGAATAAAACCATATTGCAACAGAATGCAATTGATTTGTGAATTCAGACAGCCTAAAAAGAAACATGATATCTGATGATCATATTATCCTAAAATGTATCACTCATTCCAAAAAGTAAGGCCTAAAATATGACTTAATGTAATTTACAAAAATGTATCACATGTACTGTATGAATCCTATAGATTGCACAGTACAGTATATGAACAACCAACAGTATGAGCCTTGCTTGTTGTAAGACAATATGAAAGCTCATACATGCTTATAACAAGTTATAAAGATTTATACCTGGATGTGCAGCCTGCTCTCATAGACTACACGTAACATAGTAAACTTATTTTAGCGACACTCAAATTAGTTACATAAGACAGGTAACTAGCAACCCAAAGGTTGCGTGTTCGAATCTCCTCACTGACAACTTTAGCATTTTAGGTAATTAGCAACTTTTCAAATAATTACTACTTTTTTATATACTTTGCAACTACTTAGCATGTAAGCTAGCCCTTCCCCTAACCATAAACCTTTTAGCTAATGGGGGCGGCGGGTATCCTAGTGGTTAGAGCACTGGGCCAGTAACCGACAGGTTGCTAGATCGAATCCCTGAGCTGACAAGGTAAAAATCTGTTGTTCTGCCCCTGAACAATGCAGTTAACCCACTGTTCCTAAGCCGTCATTGTAAATAATAATTTGTTCTTAACTGACTTGCTAGTTAAATAAAGTTTAAATAAAAACAAACTCCTAAATTTAATGCTAACCCCTAGCCAGCTAGCTAAAATTAGCATTAGCACAACAAATTGGAATTCGTAACATATCATGTATCTTGCAAATTTGTAACGGATTGTACGTATTGTAACTCTTACTATTTTGTAAGTTTAGGAAATTTGCAAACATATCATACGAATTGTAATTCATAAATTAAATCCACAAATTAATACATGCCATACGAAACGTAACATATCATACTAAATGGACTGTCTCGGATTTCGTACAGAATAATATACATGCTCTGAGACCAGGTTGGGATGTAAGGTGTTTCCAAAAAGCTTTTGTATTGCAACTTTTAGTCGAATGTAGACTACTCAACACAAGTTGACGCATTAAAGTGGTCATTCTCATTTTCAGTAAAGTTGTGATATAAAACATTTATGCATGTGAACTTCTTAAATGATGATATTTGGTTAGATAATGACATTTGATTAGACAAGGAAGGCATTCACTAAATTGTGCTGACCTGTCAAAGAAGAGTTCATTGTCGAAGGCCCATTCCCGTCGTCCAAACTTGTCAGGATACCTCCATGTGGGGAATTTGGCCCCTCCGAGTAGCTGGCAGGTTCTCCTGGCATAGGTGAGTCGTAACTCCTAAACAGCCCGTTTCCAATGTCCCGTTTCGCCTCATGGATGCATTCACTGCCCGCGTTCTCCTTACTTTTATATCGCCCACGCATCTCGCTCTCCTTTGCAGCAGTGGGGTAATGTATTATTTGGAAACAAAATCAAACGGAGAACTCTCAAGATATTGAAACAGACTGTTTACCTGGGAGTCACAGTGTAAATACCCGCGTTCAAGGGCTGTTTTGTCTGAAATCCCTCAGTGAGGCGGTAGCCTGCCCTACACAAAGCACCTGGTGGAGCGAATTCTAAATTGCTCTTATCACTTGTTTTTCAGGTCAGTGGGCGGCAGGTAGCATAGCAGTTAAAGCTTTGGGCTATTCGACGAAAAGTCCCTGGTTTGAATAAACCACGTGACATCTGTCGACGTGCCCTTGAGCAAGGCACTTAACTGTAATTTGCTCCTCCTTGTGCAGCTTACTACTATGGCTGACCCTGTAAAACAACACATTTGTATGACTTTATATACTGGGTGGTTCGAGCCCTGAATTCTGATTGGCTGAAAGCTGTGGTATATCAGACCAAATACCATGGGTTTACTGCTCTAATTACATTGGTAACCAGTTTATAATAGCAATAAGGCGCCTCCGGGGTTTGTGATATATGGCCAATATATCACGGCTAAGGGCTGTGTCCTAGCACTCCGCGTTGTGTCGTGCATAAGAACAGTGTTTAGTCGTGGTATATTGGCCATATACCACACCCCCTCTGGCTTATTGTAGAGGGGTTGGTTTAAATGCGGAAGACACATTTCAGTTGAATGCATTCAGTTGTACAGCTGACGAGGTATCCCCCTTTCCCTTTCCTTATTGCTTAAATTAAATATGTTTTTTGGGAGGTTTCGAGCAGTGGCGACCTGTCATTCAGGGCAGGTGGGGCAGAGGCCCACCTGTTTTGAGCCCCACATTTTTGGCAAAAAAATGAGTAAGGCACCAAAATGCAAGCCGTTCAGCCTAGCTCAGTGCTTTCTGTGGTGGTGGGGCAAGCCAGCAGAAAATACGTTGCGCCGTGATTGGCTACATGTTCTGTCACTCATGGGGACACTATGTAACCGGCAAGTGTAAGGGTAGACCTCAAATATTCTATAGCCCGTTGGGTACTGCCATAGAAGTGCCCATCCAAGAAGGCTCAAGGTCATTGGCCACAGATAAAATGATGTCAAATCACGTTATATGTACAGTAGCTTTTGATTGGACTGATCATGTCAACATCACACTTTCAAAATCTTAGCTAGCAGTCATCTTCATGAATCAAGTCGACAGTCTACAGGCAAATCCTCTTTAATCCTTATCATATGAAAAGAAATAATGAAGAGAAATTATAGATAAAACGTATCGGTGCTCATCGGCCATTGGACATAAACATTACACAACAAGTTGGAAATCGCAAATTCAATAATAAGTGGTTTGGAAGGAATCAGTGACAGTGGCTGTGTGGGCCCACTTTTCCAAGTTCAACATTGACCATGCTGTCAATGAAGCTTGATTTGTGCCGTGCTCAAAACAACTGTTAACTCGGAACTGCGAAAACTTGACTTCAGTGAGTTCAAGACAACTGGGAAGTTGGGAATAAATGAGCTCCAGCTGGGGAAATACATTTTGAACGGTCATCAAACTCGGAATTGTAAATTTGGCCTCTTTCTCGAGCTACGACCTGAAGATCAATGACATCATCATAATTCAACCTTTTGAAAGCGCCAAAAATCCAGAGAATGCCAGACTTTGATGACAACATTTTCCCACAAAGGACTGCTGCGCCACCTTCCTGTTCTAGTGAGCACAGCACAACAAGGTCCTAAAATGTATTGTATGATGCTGTATAAATTATGTAATATGCCAAGGAGATATGTATACTATAACTAAGAAAGTAATACTAAGTGTATGTTGTGTAGTAAGATGTTAGTAGCCCATGTGCCTCACCCTAATCATTTGGTCTGTTTACCCCGCTTAATTTTGCCTACTGTTCTGACTTGGTGGTGCACAATGCACATGTAGCCTATAACCTGTTTTAGAGAAATGTAATCATTGAATATTGTAAGAGCTTTCATTATTTATCCTATGGTTCTGACTTGGTGTACAGGGAGAACACCGAAAGAACGAATAAAAAATGTAATGAATTATGTTGCTGTAAATTTCAAAGTGCTAAACAAATAGTTATATTGACTCCGCCCGTCCTAACTTGCTCATTGTCTTAATCGAAATTACAGATTGCCTTTTATCCGCTTGTTGTCCCCTTATGCCATAGTTTGTACATCTCAATTGTCATTAGAAACCACATTTGTTTAAGCAAGTCAGCCATATCAGCTATGTTTTTTCAAAAGGCAGTAAATAACGCTGAATGAACTGTTTCGCTGCCAGACAAGGCTCCACTGATAGCCAGGTATAGCAGTGGTAAAATGTTGGGACAGCTTTATGTTTGTGGGCACCGTTTGTCACCGTTATAATGCAATTAATGTATTTTTTGTGTTGTGTAGTGGCTTTTCTGGCATGTAAAAATCAGGCTAAAATCGCCACAAGTTGAGAGTGACTGAATTGACGTAACATAAAGGCAGCTAGGACTTCGACTAACTCAACATTCATAACCCCCACAAGAAAAAACCCTACAGCCTTACTGTACTGGCCTACCTTGTCCCTCAGTTTCGAACGTGCCAAAGGCCTATCATACTTCACTGTCTTTTCTCTTTTTGACATTTTTTTCATTTTTATTTGGAAACGAATAGCCTATATCCCTATAGCCATGTCAAGATATACTTTTATTATGCATAAGAGGCGGTTGGTGTGTCACATTTAGGATATTATTTCTTCGTTCAACTGTTCTCTTTCCAGAGAGCCAAGCTGTATTGAACACATTAGGTCTAGGCCTACACAGTATTGCACTGAAACTACACTGAACGAAAATATAAACTCAACATCTAAAGTCTTGGTCCCATCTTTCATGAGCTGAAATAAAAGTTCCCAGTAATTTCCATATGCACAAAACCTTATTTCTCTCAAATTTTGTGCATAAATTTGTTACATCCCTTTTAGTGAGCATTTCTCCTTTGCCCAGATAATCCATCCACTTGACATGTGTGGAATATCAAGAAGCTGATTAAACAGCATGATCATTACACAGGTGCACCTTGTGCTGGGGACAATAAATGGCCGCTCTAAAATGTGCAGTTTTGTCACACAACACAATGCTAACGATTTGTCAAGTTTTGAGTGTGCGCGAAATTGGCATGCTGACTGCATGTCCAACAGAGCTATTGCCAGAGAATTTCATGTAAAATGTATCTACCATAAGCCCCCCCCCACTAGCTCTGACTTTGCTGATAGCTACATTATTGAGGAAAAATGTACTTACTATGCCTGTGATATGTGGTTGTCCCACCCACCACTGAGATGAATGCGCTAACTGTAGGTCCCTCACAGATAAGTGTCTGCTAAATTAATAACATTTAAATGGAAAATGTGAAAACCATCAACTTCAGTTGACAGAGCTGAGCCTAAACAATATTAAAGGCAATCTTCAAAGACCTTAATCAGACCTTAAACAATCTTCAAAGACCTTAATCAGTGTTGCTGCACAACAATAAATGACTGTATCATCAGCATAAAAATGAAAACTAGCATTTGACACCTTGCCATGAAACTGAGTTCTGACTGACAGGTAACTCTTGAACCATAAGCTACCATACTATTTTTTTAAACCTGATTGAAACTTCGATAAAATGTAATTAATACATCAAAACTTATTTAATTGATTAGACACTAGGGTCTCCAAGATTTTATCTAGAATTGATGGCTTAGAAATTGGCCTGCAGTTATTTAGGTTACAGGGTTCACCTGCCTTTAACAGGAGCAGAACACAAGCTGACTTCCAAGCACTGATGCTGTGTTTTCCCGAAGCCATCAGCCCGTTTGGGCCATCAGGCTGTTTACATTATCTCAGGAAGTTGAATCAGGACTAATTACTATGTACAGTAACTGGCTAGAAAGTAGCAGTTATACAGTGTTTACAAGGTAGGTGCTCTCTTTTTGGTATTTTCTTGATAAACAGAAATAACTACTTGTACTGACACAGGTTACCCTCTAGTCGTTTTTCTCTGTCCCCTTACCCTGAAATAATGGCTATGTAATTGACTGTTTTGTCGATGATGCTTTTCTAATTGACACCAACCACTCAGAAGTACTGTCATATTTGTACTTGTGAAAATGTTGGCCTATTATACTATGCAAACCTATACATTTCTTCACAACAGCAATCCTCAATCAGGGAAAGGGTGACCACTAGAGGGCCTCAGTGAGTTTTACTGTAATTGACCCTGCGTCACAATTCCTACCTTGCTACTAGCACTGGCATTCCTTTCTTTCTCCCACACATTTAAACCCACTGGATTTGTGTAAATTCCACTTTAACAGGCCTTTCCTTTTACTGTAAATCAATGAAGGGAAGTGAACAAGTGCACACTTGGGGCAGAAAAGAACACACAATTGGGAAGTATTGAGTTCAATAGGGCTCAGAAAGGAGAGGGTTGAGAAAAACCCTTGGTGTATAGCAGTAAAACACTGCCATCTACAGGTTTGAACAAGTAGTCTATAGATATAGTATCACGTCTCCAAGAAACTGTAGGCTGGGTTCTTTGAGTAAATCTCAATTGTATTTCATTGATTCCGCTTGTCCTCGCTGGCTAACAATGCATTTAGCCTACTAAACTACTTCATCATTTGAGTTCTACTATGATGTTTTTGTAAGTGTACATTTGTAAGTGTATATTTTTTAAATTTACATAATTGTTTCAAATCCCATTGCACCCTCTGCTGTTTGTGATACAGTATAGCCTGCCCTATAGTTGCTGTATTACAGTGTGGGACCTTGGTGTATTGTGGTAATTCGTCCATATCTACACTAGGTGGCAGTAGTGTATTGGAATGTAGCATAATAGGAGAGGGAATGCCAATTCATACATTTTTATTTTAGTGAGTAAGGTACTGAAGTTTGAAAACTAAACCATGGTATTTTAGCAGACTTTGCCTGAGCAATTCGAAAATTGGTGGTTCAGTTTATGTTACTGTTTCAGCTTATAAGAACAATGTCCAATGAAATAGTATAGGGATGGGCAACGTTGATCGGGGTGGGGAGCCACAAAAAAAATCTGACCTCATGATGAGGGGCTGTGTACCCACATCCAGACCCACACATGCAGTCAGAGCCGGCCCTAGCCTTTTGGGGTTCCTTGGTGTTATATGGGGTTATGTTCAACTTTCATACTAAAATCTACTATGCAGGGATTTAAATAGGCCAAGGCATGTGTAACCAATAAACTGTACTCAGACCATTTAGTCAGAACTTGTGGTTGTATTCCTTTCCATTAGGAATGCGGAATTATCATCCCATCACTTCAGAAAACTTCCCAGAAAACTGTTTATGAATGTAACAGTTAAACTGGTTGGTTGAGTGTAGGGAAAAACTACAAGACATATTTCAGCACCTACTGTACCACTACTCATCCACAATTTGCAGAAAGTTCTCCTTGAAATAACACATTCAGATTTACAGTTTGTGTTCCTTGAGCAAATATGTACGTTAGCATTTGACTCGCATTAGCAGGGATATGAATCACATGTCATTGATACTTGGAGCACCGTGAATGTGTTGGGTGGGTCTATTGGAGAGTGACTTTCTATAGGCACTATGAAACAGGCCTCTACACGCTCTGTTGGGGCTGTAAGTCATCTTTATATTTGTTTCAATAGATCATGTCAAAATGCTTTCATCGAGGATCATACTTTTCTAAAGATGTTTGTCATTGAGTTAGCCCTTACAGAAAAACCACATGATTTCACATGACATTTCACATGTGAAAATGTGTTTTTGGAACACTTTATATGTGACATTTCACATGTGAAAATGTGTTTTTGGAACACTTTATATGTGACATTTCACATGTGAAAATGTGTTTTTGGAACACTTTATATGTGACATTTCACATGTGAAAATGTGTTTTTGGAACACTTTATATGTGACATTTCACATGTGAAAATGTGTTTTTGGAACACTTTATATGTGACATTTCACATGTGTTTTTGGAACACTTTATATGTGACAAAAAAACAGGTAACATACAGTGTGTTCAACATTGAATAACATTGAGCAGAATAATATACCCCACCAACATTAGACTATACAGAAAACCCTTAAATGGCTGAAATAAGTCAATTAAATCAATGATGAGAGCAGTCAGATTAACTGAAATAGTAGCAAAGATCACGCTCTTTTGCTAAGTACAAAGATGTATTATAGGTAGGTGATTGCTACAGACTTACTGGTGCAACAGAAAGATCAGTGCACCTTTAGTCCAGAGGTTGTGAGTTCAAATCCCAGATAGGGTATTTTATTTTAGCTGCACAGCGTACCACTTACTTTAACCAACCATACCATTATTTGGATTATAATGGTTTGGGGCCTTAAGGAACATCATGCGATGTCTTGACGACTGGTAAAACAAATGTCTTGAGAACATCTTACAACAATCCTAACACAGTCCTCAGCCTTATGGAGAAAACACATGCATTTCAAGTGATCATGTTTTCACGTGTCAAATGTCACCTGACTTGTTCCAAAAACACCTTTTCACATGTGAAGTGTCACATGTGAAGTGTTACAAAAACAAATGTTTTCACATATGAAATGTCACATGTGAAGTGTTCCAAAAACATATGTTTTAGAAATGGTGGGGATCCAGTAGCATATTTAGGGCCACGGTCTAAAATACGCTGTATTTGTGGCAACCATTAGTGGAAATGGTGTTCTAGTTTATCGTTATGTTGTAGAAGGTCGAGCACCTCTTTTGACACTGTCAGTTCTGCCATCAGTTCTGCAATCGCTGTACTGTTAAGAGGTTACTCTGCATTTTCCAGTAGCTTAATGGCAGCTGGTTGACAGAAAGTTAATGTTTAATTTTCAATGACTTACTTTCAACCAGTTGCAATTAGATTATTGAATAATTCACAGTAATTTACTGTAGCTAATCTGCCACTCACTAACCTGATGGTGTAGCAGGGAAGTGAATATTACAATGACATGGTGACTAGCCATATATTAAATATTATATGGCTCTTTGTTATCACATACACTTGATCACTAATAATCAGAATAATTTGATCATCTTCTTGATCATTGATGGCCTGATAAATCCTACCCCCACAAACCTATGTGAACTTTCCTCCACATCTAAATTTGATGAGTTTGCAGCATATTTCAGAGATAAGATAAACATTAGGCTAGGTATCAGTCAAGCAAGACCTGATGAGAAGTTTAATAATATGTGCCCTGTAGCCTACCACACAAAGGCACTATGAATGTATTTTCCCTGGTTGACACAGACATGCTCAGGAAAGTGAAATCACAACTTAAGCCTTCTACTTGCCTTCTCGATCCTATCCCCACCACCTTCTTCAAAACAGTTTTTAATTGTATACAGTTGAAGTAGGAAGCTTACATACACTTAGGTTGGAGTCATTAAAACTCGATTTTCAACCATTCCACACATTTCTTGTTAACAAACAAAATCAAAAGAAATCCGCCAAGACCTCAGAAAAAACATTGTAGACCTCCACATGTCTGGTTCATCCTTAGGAGCAATTTCCAAATGCCTGAAGGTACCACGTTCATCTGTACAAACAATAGTACGCAAGTATAAACGCCATGGGACCACGCAGCCACCATACCGCTCAGGAAGGAGACGCGTTCTGTCTCCTAGAGATGAAAGTACTTTGGTACGAAAAGTGCAAATCAATCCCAGAACAACAGCAGAGGACCTTGTGAAGATGCTGGAGGAAACCGGTACAAAAGTATCTATATCCATCGTAAAACGAGTCCTATATCGACATAACCTGAAAGGTCGCTCAGCAAAGAAGAAGCCACTGCTCCAAAACCGCCATAAAAAAAGCCAGACTACGGTTTGCAACTGCACATGGGGACAAAGATAGTACTTTTTGGAGAAATGTCCTCTGGTCTGATGAAACAAAAATAGAACTGTTTGGCCATAATGACCATTGTTATGTTTGGAGGAAAAAGGGCTTGCAAGCCAAAGAACACCATCCCAACTGTGAAGCATGGTGGTGACAGCATCATGTTGTTTGGGTGCTTTGCTGCAGGAGGGACTGGTGCACTTCACAAAATAGATGGCAACACTGGGAAGGAAAATGGTGTGGATATATTGAAGCAACATCTCAAGACATCAGTCAGGAAGTTAGAGCTTGGTCACAAAAGTGTCTTCCAAATGGACAATGACCCCAAGCATACTTCCAAAGTTGTGGCAAAATGGATTAAGGACAACAAAGTGAAGGTATTGGAGTGGCCATCACAAAGTCCTGACCTCAATCCTATAGAACATTTGTGGGCAGAACTGAAAAAGCGTGTGCGAGCAAGGAGGCCTACAAATCTGACTCAGTTACACCAGCTCTGTCAGGAGGAATGGGCCAAAACTCGCCCAGCTTATTGTGGGAAGCTTGTGGAAGGCTACCTGAAACATTTGAACCAAGTTAAAAAGTTTAAAGGCAGTGCTACCAAATACTAATTGAGTGTATGTAAACTTCTGACCCACTGGGAATGTGATGACAGAAATTAAAGCTGAAATAAATCATTCTCACTACTATTATACTGGCATTTCATATTCGTTAAAATAAAGTGGTGATCCTAACTGACCTAAGACATGGAATTTTTACTACGATTAGATTTCAGGAATTGTGAAAAACTGAGTTTAAATGTATTTGGCTGTATGTAAAATTCTGACTTCAACTGTATCTGAAGTGCAAGCTATTGTTAATCACTACAAGTTCACAGGCACTTTCCCCACTGCACTGCTATGGTGAAACCACTTCTGAAGAAAAGTCATCTAGATTCTTCAGTTCTTAGAAATGTTCAGCCAATCTCTAACCTTCCATTCTTAAGAAAAATTCTGGAGAAAATGTTTTTCAAACAGCTACGTTATTTTTTTCAATTCCGATCTGGTTTTCAGGCTCACCACAGCAGAGAGAAAGCCTTAGTTAAAGTGGTACATTATTTTTGTGCCCACACAGATGCCAAACAGCTCTCTTTCCTTGGAGTACTGCATTCAACACTATTGAGCACGGTGTCCGGTACTATTCCGTTTATATATGTCACCCCCTTGGCAGCATTATCAGAAAGCACAGTGTGTATTTCCACTGCTATGCAGACGACACACAACGTTACATTTTTATGTCACCAGAGAGTTTTACCTCCGCGGATAAAATATTAGACTGTATTCGTGATTGAAGAACTTTGATGACTCACAGCTGAACCAGCTAACTCAAGATAAGACTGGGGCAGTTATTATTGGAGCCAAAGCACAGAGAGAGAATCTGGCTGCACATTTCACCACCTGAGGAACATTGAGACCTGAGACTCATCCATGCTTTTATTACAAACAGGTTTGACTACTGTAATGCTCTCCTGTCTGGTCTACCCAAGAAAGCCATTGGTCAACTGCAAAATAAACAGAATGCTGCAGCACGGGGACTGACCAAGGCCAGACAGAGAGCACACATCACACTGGTTTTAAGGTCTCTGCACTGGCTGCTTGTGAGTTTTAGAATTTATTGTAAGATTCTTCTGTTGGTTTTTAAATCAATTTACGATTGTGCAGCCCAATACATGTCTGCCATTATGTACCCAGTATGTCCCTCAGGTCCTCTGGCAGTGGCCTTTTAACTATCCCAAAGCCTAGGACCAAAAGGCATGGAGAGGCAGCCTTTAGTTATTATGCCCCCAGACTGCCAGAGAACCTGATTGGGGCCGAAACTGTGGACATTTTTAAAAGAGATCTTAAAACAGACCTTTTTAGCTTTGCTTTTCCTTAGGGTGCTTTTTAGTAGTTCAGTTTTTATTGTTATTCTTTAGTTTTTTATCCTCTTATGCTTGTTGTGTAGTACATATTTAAGTTTTTATTTTCATAGTTATTTTTTCCTGTGAAGCACACTGTATTGCATTCCATTCTATAAAGTTTGATTTGATGTCAGCTTTTAACAATGCTTTTAGCAAAGTGCAGAAATGCACTCTTGCCAATAAGTCTATGGTCATGTCTCTTTTATGCTCACAGACCTGGTGGTGTAGCAGGACATTACCGTTACTAGTGACCGAGAGGTTATACTTCCAATCCCATTTAAGGTTGAGTCCTAAGTGTGGTCACAGTACAAAATGGCACATGATTTTTTTACACTAATAAAAGTCAGAATACAGCGGCATACTGCCATTTGATAGAAATAACACCTTCAAGTTGGTGTATTTACTTTAGGCAAAGTGTCAAAATATAGTCTTGGCAATATATGTATAGCCAATCTCAGTTATGTCCACAGAACTAGGGGAGTAGCAGGAACTTGAGGTAGCGAGCAATCAAGGGATTGCGAGTTCAATACACAAGTGAGGTTCAGTCCCAAGTAATCAGTGTACAGCAGCATACTGTCTTCTAACGTTAGCGCCTTAATTTAGCTGTAAAAATACAGTAACTTGTAGATTTACTGTATTTTCACCGCAACTACACAAAAGCATCCAGGGGACCATGACACAACGTTCTACAAATGTTCTTGGAGACGTTCCTGGAACAAGCCGGGAACAAGACAAAACCTGCAGGGGACCATGACTGTTTAAATTGAATTAATGTCAATTATGCATTTTAAAGTAAAGTAACATATTCTTAAAATAATGACAGTTAAAATGGGTTTTCACGTGTAGTTTCATAGTATACCATGTTAAAATATTGCATCCATATGTTGTCACATTTATTTCACATGAGATCATGTTTCCTCATGTGCTCAAATGTTGTCACATGTAGTTTCATGTTATCACATGTTGCACATGTTACCACATTAACTTCACATAAAATCATATTAAAATCATTGGTTTTTAATGGATGTTCAAGCATAGTTTGTATTCAAGGTCAAATTTGTTGTTGCCTAGTTTTGCCAATACTGTCACACCCTGACCATAGTTTGCTTTGTATGTTTTGTTTGGTCAGGGTGTGATCTGAGTGGGCATTCTGTTATATGTCTAGTTTGTCTATTTCTATGTTTGGCCTGATATGGTTCTCAATCAGAGGCAGGTGTTCGTCATTGTCTCTGATTGGGAACCATATTTAGGTAGCCTGGTTTGTGTTGGGTTTTGTGGGTGGTTGTCTCCTGTGTCAGTGTTTGTACCACACGGGACTGTTTCGGGTTTTCACGGTTCTTGTTTCTGTAGTTTATTCATGTATGGTTTCATTATTAAAGAACCATGAATTATAACCACGCTGCATTTTGGTCCGCCTCTCCTTCACCAGAAGAAAACCGTTACAGAACCACCCACCACAACAGGACCAAGCGGTGTGGTGACAGGCAGCGGAAGCAGGAGCAGCGCAAGAAGGAATGGACATGGGATGATGTATTGGACGGCAAGGGTTGCTACACATGGGAGGAGATCCTGGCGGGAAAGGATTGCCTTCCATGGGAACAGGTGGAGGCTGCTAGGAGAGCAGAGGCAGCCGGAGAGAGGAGCCGGCGATATGAGGGAACACGGCTGGCAAGGAAGCCCGAGAGGCAGCCCCCAAAATTTCTTGAGGGGGGCACACAGGAAGTATGGCGAAGCCAGGTAGTAGACCTGTGCCAACTTCCTGTGCTTACCGGAGGGCGAGAGAGACCGGGCAGGCACCGTGTTATGCGGTGGAGCGCACGGTGTCCCCAGTGCGGGTGCATAGCCCGGTGCGGTACATACCAGCTCCGCGTATCGGCCGGGCTAGAGTGAGCATCGAGCCAAGTGCCATGAAGCCGGCTCTACGCATCTGGTCTCCAGTGCGTCTCCTTGGGCCGGCTTACATGGCACCAGCCTTGCGCACGGTGTCCCCGGTTCGCCTGCATAGCCCAGTGCAGGCTATTCCACCTCGCCGCACTGGCAGGGCGACCGGGAGCATTCAACCAGGTAAGGTTGGGCAGGCTCGGTGCTCAATAGCTCCAGTGCGCCTGCACGGTCCGGTCTATCCGGTACCACCTCCACGCATCAGCCCTCCGGTGGCAGCTCCCCGCACTCGCCCTGAGGTGCGTGTCCTCGGCCCAGTACCACCAGTGCCGGCACCACGCACCAGGCCTACAGTGCGCCTCGCCTGTCCAGAGCTGCCGGTGTCTCCCACCTGTCCAGCGCTGCCGGAGTCTCCCGCCTGTCCAGCGCTGCCAGAGCTTTCCTCCTCTCCAGCGCTGCCGGAGTCTCCAGTCTGCCCAGCGCCGCCTGAGCTGCCCATCTGCCCAGCGCCATCAGAGCCGCCAGTCTGCAAGGAGCCGCCAGAGCCACCAGTCTGCAAGGAGCCGCCAGTGCCGCCAGTCTGCAAGGTGCCGCCAGTCTGCAAGGAGCCGCCAGTGTCGCCAGTCTGCAAGGAGCCGCCAGTGCCGCCAGTCTGCAAGGAGCCGCCAGTGCCGCCAGTCTGCAAGGAGCCGCCAGTGTCGCCAGTCTGCAAGGAGCCGCCAGTGCCGCCAGTCTGCAAGGAGCCGCCAGTGCCGCCAGTCTGCAAGGAACCGCCAGTGCCGCCAGTCTGCAAGGAGCTGCCAGTGCCGCCGGTCTGCAAGGAGTCGCCAGTGCCGCCGGTCAGCCAGGAACCGGCAGTGCCGCCGTTCAGCCAGGATCCGCCAGTCCCGCCAGTCAGCCAGGATCCGCCAGTGCCGCCAGTCAGCCAGGATCCGCCAGTGCCGCCAGTCAGCCAGGATCCGCCAGTGCCGCCAGTCAGCCAGGATCCGCCAGTGCCGCCAGTCAGCCAGGATCCGCCAGTGCCGCCAGTCAGCCAGGATCCGCCAGAGCCGCCAGTCAGCCCCTCTGTCAAGTGGGGTCATTTACAAGGGTCGCTAGGAGGTTAGGAGGCCACGGAAGCGGACAATGGGGCGGACTAAGACTATGGTGAAGTGGGGGCCACGTCCAGCACCAGAGCCGCCACCGCGGACAGATGCCCACCCAGACCCTCCCCAATAGGTTCAGGTTTTGCGGCCGGAGTCCCCATGAGATAACCCTTTTTGGTTCCAGGTAGAACTCGTTTGGGTTCAGGTAGAACACATTTGGGTTCCATGAAGAACCCTTTCCACAGAGGGTTCTACATGGAACCCAAAAGGTTTCTGCTGTACCTGAAACCAAAAAGGGTTCTACCTGGAACCAAAAAGGGTTATCTCATGGAGACAGCCGAAGAACCCTTTTTGGAACCCTGTTACCTAAGTGTCACACCCTGATCTGTTTCACCTGTCTTTGTGATTGTCTCCACCCCCTCCACATGTCACCCATCTTCCCCATTATTCCCTGTGTATTTATACCTTGTTTGTCAAGTCAACCAGCACTTTTTCTCGCCCTAGTGGTTTTGACCCTTGCCTTGTCTGTCCTGACTCTGAGCCCGCCTGCCTGACCACTCTGCCTGCCCCTGACCCTGACCCTGCCTGCCGTCCGGTACCGTTGCCCCACCTCTGGTTTACTGACCCCTGCCTGCCTTGAACTGTTTATTGCCTGCCCCTGTTGGATTATTAAACCATTGTTAATTCGGCATTGTCTGTATCTGGGTCTTACCTGATAAAGAGTGCATTTCGAGAGAGAAAATCTTCAGATCTCCTGTCTCCAAGAAAATGTACCTTTTAGGCAGTTCTCTGATGTTGTTGTAATCATGTGACAAATGCAACCTAGATTGGCTATTTTGCTTCAGATGTTTATTGGAAGAAAAATAACATTGTGAGTGGTCCACTGACTGACTGCTCGCCTGGCTGCATGGCTGGCTGCTTGATTATACAGTAGGTACTCTTCAGTGGAAAGCTGTTGTTTAACCAATATTAACAGAGAAAGTCCCTCTCATGGCACCATTTATCATTGTTCAGCCACAGAATGAGGGAGTGAGGCACTGAAGGGTTTCAATCCAACTTGATCAATAGTTCATTTATGAAAATTAGAGCGTGTATGCAAACGTGTGTGTCCATTTTACAGTATCCCAAAATTGCTCAAGTTTCACAGGTGATGTCTTGTTCACAACGTAGAAACCATCATAAATTGTACAGTACATTGTCATCCTCACAGAGTTAATCTAGTGAATAATCTAGAATAATCTAGTGATTCACAAATCTGTGGCTAGGAGGTGGAGCGCTTGCCTAAGTGTTGTCCGCGTGCGTTTGAGACCCATGGCTGATGTCTATGAGTGAGAAGATGACAGGATTCTCAGGGAGAGTGTACTGTGCAGCATACTCTGCCATGGGTATTATGGTACTTGGAAACAGTGTAGCATTGTAGCATTTTTCAATGTGTCCAACGGCAGATGCTACTCAGGTGCATTACAAATGATAGTTAGCTCTGTGAAGGAAATGATCCCCATAGGCATCACACACTTGCTGTACATTTGTGAAATCCTCTGTGACATGACGTGTATTAGCCTACAGAGTCACTCGTACAGTAACTGATTTGCCATAACTTGTTTTTAAGAAATTTGTCATCCGTGAGACTTCATCTTTCTTGGGTAGAAAGAGGGGATTTCCCAACTGTTGTACCTTCTAAACTATCAATATGAACATTCTCCTTAGTGTCCTCTAGTTGTCCGTCATGACCATATTAAACATTACAGAACACCTACTGATTAACATTTGATCAAAAAGATAAAACCTAAAGTCAATGTCTAAAAACTGCTGTCACTTTTATGTAATCAAGGGCAAAAGGTAGTGCGTTAGGTAGTGCGGTAGTGCGGTAGTGAATAGCAAGACCTAGTGGAAAATGTTAATTATTAGCAGTTAAAGTATTTGGCATAGTGTGGGGCAATTTATGTCATTTATGTCATTCGGATAAAGTCCACTGTTACCTGTGTTGTATACACAATATACACAAAGGTATGTGGACACCGCTTCAAGTTAGTGGATTTGGCTATTTCAGCAACGTGTATATAATTGAGCACACAGCCATGCAATCTCCATAGACAAACATTGGCCTTACTGAAGAGCTCAGCGACATTCAACGTGGCACCGTCATAGGATGCCACCTTTCCAACAAGTCAGTTCTTCAAATATCTAGCTGCCACGGTCAACTGTAAGTGCTGTTATTGTGACATGGAAATGTCTAGGAGCAACAACGGCTCAGCCGCGAAGTGGTAGGCAAGACAAGTTCACAGAACGGGACTGTGAGTGCTGAAGCGCGTAAAAAATCGTCAGTCCTCGGTTGCAACACTCACTACGAGTTCCAAACTGCCTCTGGAAGCAACGTCAGCACAATAACTGTTTGTCGTGAGCTTCATGAAATGGGTTTCCATGACTGAGCAGCCGCACACAAGCCTAAGATTACCATGCGCAATGCCAAGCGTTGGCTGGAGTGGTGTAGAGCTCACGGCCATGGGACTCTGGAGTGATTAATCACGCTTCACCATCTGGCAGGATCTGGGTTTGAGAGATGCCAGATTTTGTGGAAACAGTTTATTTAACCTTTATTTAACTGGGCAAGTCAGTTAAGAACAAATTCTTATTTACAATGACAGCCTTGGAACAGTAGGTTAACTGCCATGTTCAGGGGCAGAACAACAGATTTTTTACCTTGTCAGCTCGGGGATTCAATCTAGCAATCTTTCGGTTACTGGCCCGTACACAATGTGAGGTCCATACAGAAACAGTTTGTCGAGATTGGTGTGGAAGAACTTGACTGGCCTGCACAGAGCCCTGATCTCAACCCCATCAAATACCTTTTGGATGAATTGGAACACCAACTGCGAGCCAGGCCTAATCGCCCAACATCAGTGCCCGACTTCACTAATGCTCTTGTGCCTGAATCGAAGCAAGTCCCCGCAGAAATGTTCCTACATCTAGTGGAAAGCCTTCCCAGAATAGTGGAGGCTGTTATAGCAGCAAAGGGGGGACCAACTCCATATTGATGCATGGTTTTGGAATGAGATGTTTGACGAGCAGGTTTCCACATACTTTCGGTCATGTGGTGTAGATACTTGTAGGAATAGTTTTACAGCTGTGTTTCTTAACTAAATTGTACAGATAACTATCAGAATATGTACTGTATATTGATTGATATCGACTTACTTCCTGCAGAACAGGTTCCTTAGAACCCTTTTTTCTGTATTTGCTACTCATTTACTCACTCAGACCTAAAGTATATCCTTCCCACACCGGGAAGAACCAGGATAGTTGAAGACCAAAACTACAGATCTATTGACATATTCCATCCCAAATCTCCTGTTGTTGACCATTATACGAAGACTATCAGCTGTGCAAGCATTTCTATAAACTTTACTAAGTGATTCTTTCAAGACGTCCGAAGTAACCCACATTTTGCTCCTGGAGATATGCAAGGGGCTATGTAGTGCCTTATATCCTCACCTGTGTTAGACCCTAGACTTGTTGATCCCATGGCAGTGGGGTTGAGTGGAGAGTAGAAGTGTAAGGTAAATGCACAGCCCCTGGAGCAGACAGCTTGTGTTTGTTTTAGCAGGTCCTGGCCTGCTGCAGCTCTCTGGAGAGGTGGCATGTACACACAGGCCGTAAGAACTAGCACAGCCCTCACTTGGCCTGGCACACACACACACACACACACACACACAAACACTGCTTTGGGTAATCTCATCGATACTGCCCTCACACTTCACAAACATGTGCACACACACACACATACAGTACATGCATACATACACACATACACTTTGTTCCATCTACCAAAATCTGTTAGTATTATCTCATTCATTGCCTCCTGAGTAGACAGATGTACTATCTTGATCAGATATGTTCATCAATACACATCGTACACATTGAATCCTGATGCCACTGAATTTGGGAATGTATCCTCATACAGTACTTCAATTCAGTATATAAATATATATATTAATATTATATGGTAGAGACAGTTCATTTTGGTGCTTTTGTTGCCTCCTTGTGGTCTTATGGAGAAAAGAGATCATACCGATGTTGCTTACCAAATTTAGATTGGCTCAACTACCTGTTATTATATGTTTAAAGCCCCTAATACAGTTTACACTTCCACCAATGACTTTGACTATAACTTTATAACCTTTGGGCTGAAACAGATACATTAGCTTTACCTTGTGGGCATCCTGAGGAAATTCCCTCTCAGCTCAGCAACATCATGTTACCCCCTCACTGCTCTCCAGCAAGTGAGTGCATGTGACATGGAGACAGGGGCTGAACCGGGGATTAAGATGGTGGGTAAGAGAGAGAGAGACATACAGAGGAGGTGTGTGTGTGTTCATGTCTGTGTAATTAAGATGTTACGAGTTCCATTTTCCTCTCGGTTCATACTTTTCCCATGTCATCTTCATTTCTGATACCATCAAAACTAAATAAAAACGCCAGTGATGTCCAAGTTTCATTCATATTTCTCTCTCAGAATTTATATGAATCCATTGTTCATATAATGAACCATCAGTTCCAGTAAACTCCTCTGCTTTGTTGAGGGTGTGAGCACTTCTAAATCTAGACTTTACATGTGAGAGAGGAGTAAGTACATTGTCCTAGGCCTACAGAGTGTAAACCCCAGTTTTTCTGACGAGTTGTCATGTTAAATGGACTTGACATTGACTAGTAGAGATACAGGAAGATAAGTATCACTTTCTCTGTTTTTTCAAGAGTCCTCAGTATCCCTACACAGGAGCAATAGCTACAGTGCCTTCAGAAAGTATTCATACCCCTTAACTTACAGTATTCCACAATTTGTTGTGTTACAGCCTGAATTCAAAATATATTAAATATATTTGGTTTTCACCCATCAACACACAATACCCCATAATGACGAAGTGAAAACATGTCTTTAGACATTTTAGAAAATATATTGAAAAATGAATGAAGAAATATCAAATTTTCAGTATTCACATCCCTGAGTACATTTTTTGTAAAAGCCCCTTTGGCAGCGATTACAGCTGTAAGTCTTTCTGGGTAAGTATCTAAGAGCTTTCAACACCTGGGATTGTGCAACATTTGGCCATTATTCATTTAAAAAATGTATCAAGCTCTGTCAAATTGGTTGTTGATCATTGCCATAGATTTTCAAGTAGATTTAAGTCAAAGCTGTAACTCGGCCACTCAGGAACATTCACTGTCTTCTTGGTAAGAAAGTCCATTGTAGATTTGTTCTTGTGTTTTAGGTTATTGTCCTGCTGAAAGGTGAATTAATCTACCAGTGTCTGGTGGAAAGCAGACTGAAGCAGGTTTTCCTCTAGGATTTTGCTTGTGCTTAACTCCATTCCATTTATTTTTTATCCTGAAAACTCCCCAGACCTTAACGATTTCAAGCATACCCATAACATGATGCAGCCACCACTATGCTTTAAAATCCGGAGAGTGGTACTCGGTAATGTGTTGTATTGGATTTGCCTTTTTTAGTGCCTTGTTGCAAACAGGATGCATGTTTTGGAATGGTTTTATTCTGTACAGGCTCCCTTATCACTCTGTCAGTTAGTTTAGTATTGTGGAGTAACTACAATGTTGTTGATCCATCCTCAGTTTTCTCCTATCACAGCCATTAAACCCTGTAACTGTTTTAAAGTCACCATTGGCCTCATGGTGAAATCCCTGAACGGTTTCCTTCCACTCTGGAAACTAAGTTTGGAAGGACGCCCGTATCTTTGTAGTGACTGGCTGTATTGATACACCATCCAAAGTGTAAATAATAACTTCACCATGCTCAAAGGGGCATTCAATGTCTGCTTTTTATTTTATTTTCACCCATCTACCAATAGGTGCCCTTCTTTGCAAGGTATTGGAAAACCTCCCTGGTCTTTGTGGTTGAATCTGTGTTTGAAATTCACTTCTTGACTCAGGGACCTTACAGATAATTGCATGTGTGGGGTACAGAGATATGGTAGACATAAACAAATGATGTTAAACACTATTATTGCACACAGAGTGAGTCCATGCAACTTATTGTGTTACTTCTTAAGCAAATGTTTACTCCTGAACTTATTTAGGCCATAACAACGGGTTGAATACTTATTGACTCAAGACATTTCAGCTCTTAGATTGTTAGTGTGTGTGTGTGTGTGTGTGTGTGTGTGTGTGTGTGTGTGTGTGTGTGTGTGTGTGTGTGTGTGTGTGTGTGTGTGTGTGTGCCCGTGTGCGTGTGTGTGCCCGTGTGTGTGTGTGTGCCCGTGCGTGTGTGTGTGCCCGTGCGTGCGTGCACGTGTCTTGGTAGGTAACTGCACGTGTCAGCCTAAGAGGCCAATGAGCATCTTCCTTTGTGAAAAAAGAAAGCAACTTCTGAGAGATACAATGTCAGTGCTACAACTCAGTAATCCTCAAAATACATCATGGTGAATATAAATGTTTATTGTAATCAAAACACTCATTTAGCTTAAAGCCACAGAACACCTCTGTGATCATTTGAGAACCCCTATATAACAGCTTCTTTGCATCAGCTATCTAAATGAAGCCATACTTTGCATCAGTCAGTGCACTCATTCAAAAGGCATGGGAAGAAAATAGAATGAACAGTGATAACTCCTAGACAAGTATGTAGGACCAGCTGGAACTACAGAATTATCCCACCATGACAATGTAAGTTACAATCTATTGATTATGTTCTGGTCAAAATTATAGCAACTGGTAACATGTCATGAAGGTTACAATGGATATCTCAAAGCCTGGAAATGTTGATTATATGTGTCTTTTGGACACTATTGCGTGTGTAGCCTATTGATCTATCAGTTTTTGATGGCTGTAAGGCAAAGTGTTGCATTGTAACTTTCTACTACAAATTAGAGATGATTGAAAGTCGTTTTACGCCATTGTTTTCACTAGTCTAGCATAGAGCAATTGAATTGTCTTATTTTTTCCATGACTTTAAATAGAAAAAATAAGAACTCCCAAATGAAGATAATGCTGATGGGTGCAGACATTGTAAGATTAATCATCACATTTTTGAGAGAACAAACTGCTAAGAAAGGGAACATGAGGTCTCGTACTGCGTTGGTGGTCAGTCAACCTCTAAGTATATGCAGGTGTTTCCTATGCATTTCCTGATATATCTAGTAGACTTGCTTAGTTCAGTTTCAGGGTCGGTTTTGAAAGGCTTAATTTAGGCATCAGATTTGTGCAGATGTGCTCTATGCTAATTTGGTTTGACGGCTACAAAGAAGAAATCTTTACTCGTCAGTGTTCCAAACGGGACATTATTTGTCTTTTTACCTAAACATGCAAACACCATCAGATAGAATTCATAGCAAGCAGAGCACTGGATTAACCAGATTTGATGAAATATAGCAGAACAGATGAACTTGAATGACATTCACTCTCACAGGATGGGTTGCCAATAAGAACTAACTTAAAGCCACACCCCAAATAAACCACTAATCTCAGGCACATTTCACTGCTTCTATGGCTTTATGCACCACTGCCATTGTGTTTGCTCAATTAGCAAACGAGACAGCACATACTAGTATGACGGACCCTTTAAAGCAACACATTTCACCCCCCCCCCCCCCCCCCGTCATCACAGTCAACACACCTATGTTTGCTTTAAATTAGCTTTAAAAATGCTACATTTTCTCTCAGCCTCATGGATGGTTAAATGTGTAGAATTGCAGGAAATTAGCTTTAAAACAGCAACATTTTCTCTCGGCCTCATGGCAAAATGTGTAGAATAGCATGAGATTAGCTTTAAAACTGCAAATCTTTCTCTTTGTCCCATGCATCAACATTTCTGAAGGCTTTACGAGGGGGAAGCTGATTCATGTACAAGACTGTGCAGCAACACTTACTCTGTTGTAATCTGGTTTGAATTTAAAGAATGTAAAGAAAGTAGTAACTATCAATAGTCACTATTTGAATTGTGTGGATAATGAAAAAAATATATTGCATATTCCTTAGTCCTTATGTTGGTACCATTCAAGTCATTTACTGGATCTTTGTGGACACTGACAGCTGTGTTTAGAGTGTAAAAGAGTGTAGTAGTCAAGCTCTCAGTCAATGTCAGTGGAACGTTGGTGACACTGGGACCATTCAGGGAAACCTGTGGTTGGAAGAGATGTGACATCACTTGAGGTTGTGTAGCGGCTGTTATAAAGCAAGTCACTGAAGCCCATCACTCACTATGGTTCTGTGTCAAACTCGCATCCTATTAAGAAAAGTCAACCAATTCAACAAATTACTCAGAGCTTGAGATATCTGAAAGACATAGAGCATGCACTGGAAGAAATGTAAGTACATGATCCTTTTCAAAATTGAATCTAAATAGAAATTAGAAACGTTGACACAAACGTTGTGCTATGTTCCAAAACATTATATTTTTACCTCATCAATGTGATCAAACATTGCCAAACAGAATCATTTAGATTTTTGACTATGGTATGCCAACATCTTATTGCAGGGACAGTAATAGCAGATGACTCAGTGTCAAGTAGCCTACCTCCTCCAACTAACCAGTCATTCTACAATATGTACTGTAAGGGGGTGCATATGGAAATGTCCATATGATTCCTACAAGACAACAACACTGAGAACTATGGCACGTGAATTAGTATTTTGCACATTGTCATTGAGGGTCAAAAGTTGGGGTCAGAGGTTGAGGGTCGTAATTGATACATCATCCCTTACAGAAAAAGGATTTACTATTCAGTATTCAGTAAACCGTTCAAGTTGTGTGGCGACATGTTTCAGGCCAGTCTTGATGGATAGTTTCCTCCAAGCCTCGTCACCTTTTTTCACCCTAGTGTCATGGTTAAGATGATTTACAGTGGGTTTTTTTTACTTAGAAAGTCGTTATAAAGCAACAACACACGAGGAGCCGTAAGACTTAGGCCAACATAAAAGGAATTGAAGATTAGGTATTTGTTTGGACAGAGGGATTTTTACATTCATTAATCTGCGACAGGGATGGTGTTAAAGTAGCTCTTTGAACCAAATCCTAACTTGCAATCCACAATTTTAACTAGAGTAACTTTCTACTTCAGCATATCGACATGCAGTGAAAGGGCTAAAAGCAATGTTGTCATCACTGGAGAAAGTTTTATGTTTGGAAAGAGGAAGACAATCATTTGGAGGTTGGCTATAATCTTGATATGCAAAACGGGCCAAACACCACACCACTGTAAAACATCACAGCTGCATGGCTTCCTCTTTTGTACAGCTTGGAATCTTGTGTGTGTCTAAGTGCGTTCGGCGTGCGCGTGTGCGTGTCATTGTGTCCATGAAGACCAGGACTGAATTCGTCATTCTTTTTCAAGTTCTCTTAGATCTTCATGTGTTTCATGTCAATTAAATACGTAGTTTTAACTGCTCATTTTCATACTAAATGTGGACACCGCCTTCAACATAATTCCCTCACACTCGCTCAAACGAATTTCCATTTGTACAGCTTCTGGTTGCTCCAGTTACATTGAGAGTTTATATTCACCCATAGGTAGTGGAATATAATAATGCATTATAGAAAATAAAAATACTACGGTCCTCCAAAAAAAAGAAACATTTTATTCAGTTTCATAGTGTTAGAGCTCATGCTTTACCTTCCATTGACTGGTTGTAACGGTATAACCTCTGAGTAATCCTTTTGTGCTCTAGCTTCCTTTCCCACTGACATGCATGCTATACATGTGGTTACTGCTTGTCAGAGCCTACAGCTTTCTCAGAGGCTGCACGAGGGCTGCCTGCCTGCAGTACAGACACACTTAGTGTAATTAAAGGGATAGTTGACATTTTAAGATTGTGCTCATCATTTGACTTGCCTATAGTTTTACTGTAAGTTCATTAGCTGGTTATTTAATAAAGTGTCATTGTTTGGATGAAACAACAACTTCTTACTGTAGTTAAGTTGAAAAAAAGATACAGTACAATTCAGAAATATGACGTTGTTTCAGAATATTTAGGAACGTTAGCTGGCTAACTCATTGATCCTGCTCCAGGTGAAATAACACATTCAGAATAATCTACTACACTGGGAGGAGTTACAGTCTTTTGCACCACAGTAATTTAATTGTAAATGTAGGAGGACATTTAGTGCAGCGTTGAGTGATATGTAGGAATGGGGGCTGTACTGTACAGGGGGAAAAGCATTCTTTGCATGTTCAAGGATAAGAAGGCAAGCGGCACTACCTTATTTTCAATGAAGCTTTGTGAAATATAGCACAATCTATTTGCTAGAGATAAGACGAAAGGAGCATTTACTGTAAGAACAGACCAATGGCGCCGTTTTTCAAATCCTTTACGACGAAACCGTTTTCCACCCAATTAATTTTGTCTGGTTGATTTTACAAGTCATTTAAAAAAGGCTTATTTGTGATCAACAAAGGGAAAAGCAGGCTGTTTTCCCCCCACAGCGGTACACTTCAAGGTGAATTTCCAGTACATTTTTGATCGAGTGAGCCAGAGTGGCTGCTGACATTAATTACTAGGCCACAACATTCCACACCTCAGTATGCAAACAATGGTCCAGCCACCCCAGTTTTCCTTGGAAGTTCCTTATCTCAGTTGTTGGCCATGTGACAACATATTAGTTACTCTCGATGGCTCAGGAGCGCACATACGCACACACACATGCACACACACTTTCACCTAAGGGCTGTAATGTCTGCTAGTAATTGGGCCTTATAGAGTTGAATAATAATGTGAAGGTCATTTAAAGTTGTTATTTGGGTAGAAAGTTCAATCAGCTGACTGTTCCATTGCTGGAGGGGAGGGGGGAGGGGGTAAATCAATCTGATCTAGATTTAGATCTGGAGAGGAAAGTGGCAGGACTCACTCCAGCTAACAACACAGCCAGATCTGAGCCAGAACGCCAGTATCTGAAACCATAGGGCCTCCACCTCTGCATTGTAGATCATCATCAGTCTCTAGACACCTCACAACAGAAACCGGTTCCCACGATTTCACACACCTTGGTCACACACATGTGCACAGACAAGCAGTGTCTTATTGTATGTGACAGTCATTTTTAAAGACAGAGTTTTTTATAAAAATATTAAAACCTGGTGAAATGTATAAGTCAAATACACAATATGATATTCCTTTCCTTAGTCAACCAAATTTTTTATTGAATAAGGAACATTTCTATGGACCAATTTCATGAGCCTAAAGACCATGATTTTTCCCTCTCTAAAATATAGGCAATTGAGTTCATCTGCAGATACCTTACCTTAGTTGAGTGATTAATTGATTAATTTGTCCGATAGTGAGTCAAGGTTATAATCAATGTGCATTAAATATCTACTTGCACATATCATTAAGAGAAGATGATTCATTCAAAAACAAATTCATTAAGTGGGAATTGACAAAGGTAGTAGAAGTGAACTGGTAGCAATTCAACTTCCAAAATATCCTTTTCAACAATGACAACAAACCTGCTCAAAATGTACGTCTCGCAGGTATTTTTCATTCACGCTTAGTTCTAAACTTCTGAATGCGTTGTCATTAACGACATGTCTATGGTAAAATGCCTCCCTCTATTTGAATGTATCAACATGAAATTATCTATAGCCTACTCTAGTCTATCAAATTGACAAATAATTTGTCTGGTAAAAAGATGACAGTTTATATAGCATGTGAGTATGTGCTGTTCTCATGTTGTTGAAAAGATTTGTTTCACAATAGAAGTGCGTTTCAAATTCCAACTTGGCCTACTTAAAGAGGTCCCCACACTCAGGTCCAGTTTCATTTCAAGCTAGAACTTGCAGAATGTCCGAGGTGTTTCGGTCTCTCTTAGTGCCTACAGACATAAGATTGCTGGGTGTAGCACACTTGAGCTTGAGCTTCTTCTTTTGTTTCTCTTATGTTCCTTCCTGTCCACATATGCAATCAGAACCACTATCGCTGGTGCAAATCACATCTATGATACCTCTTCTTAAAGAGTTTTCACAGAACCTTTTGCTTCTGTGGGTGCTCTCGAGCCAAAAGGTGTCTCCTAAATGGACAGAAATATTGTCTTGAAATGACCTCAGGTCAGAAAGGGACACCCCTCCCTACCACAACCATGAGGAAAACAATAAGCAACTGAACCTCCTTGTTACATCTTTAAAGAGCAATCAATGAATAATAGAGTTCTGTGGTTGCGGACTTAACCCTTACGAACACAGATATAAGCTAACTGCCAGTTTCTCCTTTCTGTGATTGGCTCTATAGCTCCTTCCTCAGGGCAGCCTGATGAAAAGCCATACCAA
Organism: Oncorhynchus kisutch; assembly: GCF_002021735.2. NCBI lineage: Eukaryota > Metazoa > Chordata > Actinopteri > Salmoniformes > Salmonidae > Oncorhynchus > Oncorhynchus kisutch. Next base: position 34,279,119 of record NC_034191.2, read on the forward strand.
GGAGTGCGAGTTCGAGACCCAGTCAAAGAGTTGCTGAGGAGGAAACGAGGACTGCTTCTCCACAATGCCAAAACAGTGCCCCCTAGAGCGGTGAGGGAAATATAACAAGAACTATGAAATGAGTGTGAGCCTGTCATCCTATAATAGAGGCTTGAACAAGACAGAGTAGGAGACAAAAGAGAACAGAGACCAAGTCAGCGAAGCCACAGGAATGCCATTTGAAACATTTTCGATAAGTGTCAACCTAAATTGTCAACCTGTCAACCTAAGGCGTCAACCAAAATCTTTAGCATTTTTTCTTGTCTTTACAAAATGCCCTAAAAACGAGAGAGAAGACCTTTCGTTGGGCTGGACATGCACAACGTCAACTGAAAGGAGCCTAGAGAAGATTAGATCAGATTCCACGGCAGGGTAGATAAAGGGGATTTTATCCTTATTTAATACAGGTGTTTTTCCATGACAGTTACAACATGGCTGCAGGGCTGGGCACAGGGCCTATGCAAATCAACTCAGCCCAGCCGTGCCAAGGAGCCCTCTTACCAACCTATGAATTACCTCTGACAACACACAACACACACACAGTAAGGCATTCTCAACACTACACTCCAAACACGCAGGCCCTGATGAGATGGAAAGGTAGAGGGCCTGTTAAGAAAATAAGGGATAGCCAACTAAATGGACTGTATTACTTGATAGTCTGTAATCTCAGAGGTACTTGATAGTCTAAAAACAGAGGTTCTCAGAGGTTCAGGGAAAGGTTCAGCAGATCAGTAGAAGAAGTTGGACTGTGTTCAGTTTTTTTTACTAAATGTGTAGTATTTGTCTTTAAAAGAAGATAAACGAAAATTAGGTTAAAGATGAATATGTCATCGAAAATATGGCACACCTTTTGCAACAACAATTAAGCAGTAATCCACGAGAGGGTGTGGTATATCAGCCAATCAGCATTCAGGTCTCTAACCACCCAGTTTATAATATACAGTATACAATGTAGTTCTCCAGCTTGGCAAGTGAATGTGCATGCCTGGATTCAATTTAAATGTCTCCTGTTCTAGAACTCTCCTGCCATTCCACTGTTTCCTTTCTACTTCCATATAAGTCTCACACACAGGCACACACACACGCACGCACACACACACACATACACACACACGCACGCACACACACACACACACACACACACAAACACACACACACACACCAATGGATATAACTGACTCATTATTGGAGTGTGAAGTAGTAAAAGTTAATACATTGTTCTACACACACAGAGTTTAGGAACATGACCTTATAAGCCAGTGGATTTGTAGCTACTGTTTAAAGATGTTGGCATTTAAAAAGATTAAAATCACTCACCACATGTACACCTGGGGTTTACCATTGGTAATGTACATACAGCATTTTATTGTAAAATCCTACGCTTTACAGCTCAAATACCATTGTAAGTAAGCTTGAATAATAAAGGCTTTTGGAGTTCATTTAGATTCCTTTCCTTCAGGTAGATTTATCATTATATATTTTTCACAGGTTGGGGTACTAAACAACAACTTGCCTTCATATGCACAGCTTGGTAAGTGAATTGGAGTATATATTCCCATCATCACTTTGGATGATCAGTTTAAAGCTGTACGTTACTATTGGCTACTAGTGCTAACCCATTATGATATCTACATAGGGACTTCCGGGTTTGAAGTGGCTAGTAGCCTATCCAGTGACTCCTCCACAGTCAATGATGTCGGCCTCTGTGCAGGTTGGATAGCCCAGCCTGCAGCTACTGCTCTCCAGCCCATGAACCATTGGTCTTACCCAGAGTACCTCCAGCAGCATGACCCCACCACCTCAACCACCACCACCCTGCCCCTCACCACTGACACGTACATGCAGCCCATGTGTCCCAGCTACACCGTGGTGGGCCCATCCTCCATGCTCACCTACACACACACGCCTCTCTTTACCAACTTCGGGGTGAGTGAAAGAGCAACAAATCTTGATCATGTGCCAACTGAATAAAGCGTAAGCTCTGTAAACATTGCATCTTGTCCACAGAGCATAGGACAATACACATTTACCTGTACAAACAAGTTGTAACACAACTGGGTTTTGACTACTAACACATCCACTGTTGTTGGTCCAGACCCTAGCACCAACATCCACAGCCCTACCACAAGTGGACCTCCAGGACTCGGTGCTGACTTATATCCCGTGGGCCCAGCCGCTAACCACCATCCCTTCATCAGGTGTGCAGTTTGCCTCTCACCCTGCCACTCTGGCTGGGTCTCAGCTGCTTCCGATGTCCATGCCAGTGACCCCCACCATGCCCCAGCAGGACCCTCAGCCCCAGCCCCTGGAGCAGCACCCTGCTGGGGCTGAAGAACCCAACCCTCTGGAGAAACTTCTGGAGGACCAAGTTCAGGATGACAAATACACATATGTGAACAGTTCCTCAATCTTCATCCCCGGTGTCTAAGATATATCAGTGTTGCAGCCAGTCGTAAGCATTAATGAAATGCTTACACAATGCTTATGAATGTGTTATGTAGGTACGTACCCATTATATTTCTATTGCTCAGAATTCAGGTTACTATAGAGTATGTTTGTAGTTATACGATCCTTTATGTTGTAATGTACATTTAAGTACTGTGAATTGCTTTTTTCATGATGAAAAAGGGAACAGTAGTTTTACTAGTTCTAATATTTACTGAACAAATGTTTTGCTGAAAAATAACTGCTGTCATGTATTATAGATGCTTTAACTGAAAGACAGGCCTTGATTGATATGTCCCGAATCATGCTAAAAGTTTAAATGTATTTTCTTATTTAAATTACTTGTAAGGTATTTATTTATTTTAAGTACCTCATTTCTGACAGCCATAATCGAATACAGTTGTTTTAAAAGTAGTTACTCTCAAATATTTGAAGTAATTTCCTAAAGTCATTCAATTGTTAAATCAACCCGTGATGAAAAAGGGAACAGTTTTGTAGTTTTACTAGTTCTAATATTTACTAAACAAATACTTTCCTGAAAAATAACTGCTGTCATAAAATAACTGCTGTCATGTACTATAGATACTATAACTGAAAGGCAGTTAAATCAACCCATATCTGTATTTATCCAGGGTCTGCTTTGAAGAGTATTTGGCATAAAACATTAACCTCCTCTCATTTCCTGTTGCCTTGCTCTCTCTTGCTGTTATTTTTTGAAGCAGAAGTTGGAAGTTATGGCTGTCAGTTAACTATGGTACAGAAGTGGGAAAGCCCATGGTTCTCTGTTTATCTGGCTGTCCCATCAGTGTCTCCCCTGTAGGGTCCCCTCCTCCGAAACCGACAAAGACTGGGCTCTGCAACCCACCTGCCACACCCACCTGAAGCACACCAACTACTGCAGGTTTGAGGTCCAGCAAGACTGTGCGCTTGTGTTCTTTCAGATTATTGGTTTACGTTTGGAGAAATGTTGCATACAGAAGTGTTATGTGTGGTATGTTCAATGTAAATAATAATGAAAAAGCCATGTAACATTACAGTATTTAGAAATCCTGAAGCGTCTGAGGCTTCAAAATGTATTATGTCAAACATATTATGTCAATAATTGTCAAACCTCTACTGTTTCTGTTTATTTTGGATTTTTTTTCTGTTTATTTTTAATTAAAGTTCACTTAGAAATTCATTTTAATGCCATGACTCAATGTATCTTTAATAGGATACGAATAGATCTCAGAGTGGACAGAGCTGACAGTTCTAAGGCCTCATAGGCACTGAATACAACTATTCCAGAACATTGAATAGTTGTACTATTCAACTATTCCAGAACATTATGATTTTCAGTTGAGGATAAAACAGAAAATGATATCTTTATCTTATCCAAATGATGTACGAAATGAAACACAGCTAGCAGTGGGGCATAATAAAAGTGTTTTAAACTTGAACTAAATCATCAAGGGAACCACAATCAGTCTTATCTGTCAAAGGAAAATTATATTTTGCACATCTTGAAAATCGATCGCCAATGACAACGTGCTCCATCAGGCCATCAACCTCTTATATCTGTTATAACATGTATTAATGCTCTTAGGATGATGTAGTGGATCTGAGGAGACAGGGTCGTGACCTACCTTGTAGCCTCTTTCTGTTTGTGATTGCATTGCTTTATAGTACTTACTTTCTTATCATGACTCTCAACTAATGCTGCCAGTGTATATCCTGTACCCTCTTAAGAATACTGCACCTTTAATGTGAGATGCTCCAACATGCCTGCACAGCTGCCCTGAGACTGAGGCCGGGACATGAGCTATGGCTGCCAGTTTAAAAGAACCGGCACAGTGCCAGTCATGAAGATGAAACCTCAGAACAATTTCACAAGAAAAGAGTTTGGCCCTGTCCGGGGGTGTCCTCGGATGGGGCCACAGTGTCTCCTGACCCCTCCTGTCTCAGCCTCCAGTATTTATGCTGCAGTAGTTTATGTGTCGGGGGGCTGGGGTCAGTTTGTTATATCTGGAGTACTTCTCCTGTCCTATTCGGTGTCCTGTGTGAATCTAAGTGTGCGTTCTCTAATTCTCTCCTTCTCTCTTTCTTTCTCTCTCTCGGAGGACCTGAGCCCTAGGACCATGCCCCAGGACTACCTGACATGATGACTCCTTGCTGTCCCCAGTCCACCTGGCCATGCTGCTGCTCCAGTTTCAACTTCCACCTGACTGTGCTGCTGCTCTAGTTTCAACTGTTCTGCCTTATTATTATTCGACCATGCTGGTCATTTATGAACATTTGAACATCTTGGCCATGTTCTGTTATAATCTCCACCCGGCACAGCCAGAAGAGGACTGGCCACCCCACATAGCCTGGTTCCTCTCTAGGTTTCTTCCTAGGTATTGGCCTTTCTAGGGAGTTTTTCCTAGCCACCGTGCTTCTACACCTGCATTGCTTGCTGTTTGGGGTTTTAGGCTGGGTTTCTGTACAGCACTTTGAGATATCAGCTGATGTACGAAGGGCTATATAAATAAATTTGATTTGATTTGATTTGGTATCCTCAACTTCTCATACTGGATGATCTATCCATGTTATAATGGTTGGTATCCTCAACTTCTCATACTGGATGATCTATCCATGTTATAATGGTTGGTATCCTCAACTTCTCATACTGGATGATCTATCCATGTTATAATGGTTGGTATCCTCAACTTCTCATACTGGATGATCTATCCATGTTATAATGGTTGGTATCCTCAACTTCTCATACTGGATGGTCTATCCATTTTATAATGGTTGGTATCCTCAACTTCTCATACTGGATGATCTATCCATGTTATAATGGTTGGTATCCTCAACTTCTCATACTGGATGATCTATCCATGTTATAATGGTTGGGATCTCTCTCTCTTGCTCCATTAGATACAGTTTACCATATCACACCACATTTTACTACAGGTGAAAGGTTCAGTACACACCACTGCATTCTTTACCAGAATGTAGGCCGGCCCTCTTTGAAATCACATAGGTCGATCCATTGCTGTCTTTTATCTATAAATCCTAACATCATGAATAACCGTACGAGTACGAGTTACCATACCCGTTCTCAGGAATGACTAACTCTGGAAACCCTTTCGGCCTCCTCAGAGTTAGGTACATCTGCTTTTAGCTTATTTGCACACCATGTATGGAACAATCAGAGTTCCCTACAAATGCAGATTCTGGTGCCTCTTGGGCAGTTCAAAATCTTGTTTAGGGACCTCCTTGCTGAGGAATGTGATTGTTTTCCTTGAATATTTGTATTATATTCTATTGTCTTTTAATTTTATTTTGTAACTTGTGTGTATGCAGGGTTCCGTTTTAAAATAGATATTGGTCTCAATGGTGACTCATTGGTGATAATTGTATTGTTATGACCTCAGAAGCGAGATAAATGGTAAATGGACCTGTATGAATAAACAGGTATATTTCTCCTCTTATAGCTTTGAGAGATGAGGGGAAAACCCAAATCCATTCTCTGCCATGGAACGTGCCATGGATGAGATTACTATTAGCCTGAGATCAGGTAAATCCATCATCCCCTTCAGTTAGTGCTTTTATGGTTGGCCCCTTAGGGCCATCGTAGGCTTACAGAGTAACATTTTGTGGTTTTACTATAACATTGAACTTGCTGTGAAACCTTGTTTAATAAATCATTTTACTGAAGTGGGCTAAATCAAGGTCACATGAAGTGTTTCAAGGTAGTCTTAAACAAATGTACTTTGAAACAAAAGTATTACACCCCACCACACACATGGTTGTGGGCTTAGAAAAAAGAAGAAGACACCTGTACCGTGTCAGATATAGAGTTGAAATGTATAAAATGTTGAGTTTGCATCCCAATATTACACTTTATATACATCACAGAAGACTGAAATATAACAAAACTGTTTGACTTTGAAACACTGGATCAAAAAAAATATTCTTAATTGTATAATAAATTATGACAAATATTAATGACATGAGACCAAAGAGGGTGATTTTGATCATTGACTGCAGGAAAACTATCTTACATTCACCACTCTTTTTTGAAGGAGTCATTTTTTACAAGTGATCTTGGAAGTAACAATTCTATTAATGCAAATTCTCCGGTGTAGCAAATGTAATTCTATGCCTTGGATTTCATATGCTTGAAATAAATGACTGTATAGTTGTGGAGTAATAAATGAGGATTTTCTGCAGGTGTAAAGCATACATTTTGGAGGGTGTGTTGTGCATTAATAAAAGTTGTCAGGCCATCTTCTTTAACTCATTTGGGCCTGAAAGAAGCTGATGCATCAACACATTTTAAAACTCTAGTAATGAACAAAGTGAAAGGGGATGGTTGAGAAAGCAACTTGAAAGAGTTTATCTCCTATCTCTTCCTATTTCATATTGATGGGGTGGCAGGTAGCCTAGTGGTTAGAGCGTTGGGCCAATAACCAAAAGGGTGCTAGATCGAATCCCTTAGCTGACAAGGTAGAAAAATATGTTGTTCTGCCCCTGAACAAATCAAATAACCTACTGTTCGCAGACTGTCATTCTAATTAAAATGTTTTTCTTAACTGATTTGCCTAGTTAAATGAATTAGGTTCTTCAAGAATCAATATGAACATTTCATTAATAAGGAAGTCCAAAAATGGACGATGCGACTGCAGATTACCCCTTTAAGGTCAACTGTATCATGAACTTTACCAAGTACCAGGACATTTTTACCAAAAACCTGGTGCTTCTGCCAGGAAGCTGACACCTGACTGCAAGTGGACCTTCCAGCAAGACAATAACCCCAAGCAATAATCAAAATCTACAAAGAAATGGTTAACTGACCACTAAATCAACATTTTGCAATGGCCATCTCAGTCTCCGGACTTGAACCCCATTGAAAACCTGTGGTTTGAACTGAAGAGGGCAGTCCATAAGTACAGATGAAGGATATCAAGGCTCTGGAAAGATTCTGTATGGAGGAATGGTCTAAGAGCCCTCCCAATATGTTCTCCAATCTCATTTAATATTTTATGTTTATTTTATAGTCTTTTTTGCTCACCTTTATCAAGGGTGCCAATAATTACGGACCTGACTGTATATCATTGAGGTACAAATGGACAAGCGATCAACCTTCGAGGGATAATGTCCTTACAATGATAAAAGGAAAAAGAGATACATTCAGACAGGTTCAGACCAACCTGCATATTCATCTACTGGGAGAAATGATCTGTGAAAAAAATCTTACATCAACACATTATATTGGTAATGCAATAGCTATGAGCACATCTCATGCTCAGACTTGCCCTCTTGCAACACTGGGAATGTAAAAGTTGCCCTCAAACATCCCTAGTCTTCAAAGAGCAATATGTCAGGACACAATTATACTGGTACTTGTTGGGAAAATATGTACTGTGGATGATTAGGCCTAATGGCAAATGGAAAAGACCTCTACTGGACACATGAGCTTACAGGGGAACATATACAGCAACAAACACCTCATCACTGCAAAGATCAGACTTCAAATGAGAAAAATCCAAGATCGAAAAACAGGATTTAAAAAAATTACACACCACATACCCAAAAACCTAGGATAAAATATAAATTACACTTGGACCAGGCCAAAAATAAAATCAGCTTGTTTAAAGGAGAAGGGACAAGCCACATAAAAAATAATTGTACAAAGTAGTGAAGATTTGTATCACTATGACACCAAGACCAAGCAAGTTATTGGCCGGAGGCTTAAAAGGTCTGTAAGGACTAAAGAGAACTGGGTAGTAGGTCTGGAACTAAAACAGCAGAATGTCGCAAAATCTAGATTTTTGACACAATGCAATAATAATAGTAAAAGGGGTGGCACCAGCACATATATGGAGTTTGGAGTTTTGCAGCCTCAAAGTGGAGGGGAGCTCTCAAGACAGAATTAGAATTGCAGGTGTCACGGTGGCGTGTATGGTGCAGCACCTCTCTTCTCTCCCTGCTCTGGCTTCCTGGTGCTAGAGGGCACACTTTCTGAAAGGTAGAGCACAGGTGTGCTAGTCTGGCCATTTTTTTGGGAACAAACATGTATGGCCTTGCTGACCCACACATTTCTCAAAAGGAACAAACACTGTTCGGTACAGACCTGTTCGAAACATTGAGGAATTCATCTAGGGACAATCATTTACCTTTATTTACACAGGTAATGTAATTAAGAATACATTGTCATTTACAATGACGACTTGTCAATACCTAAGGACTGGTCAAAAGGCAAGTAATTGACACTAACCATGCTGAGATGTTCAAGAACGACCCCTGAAATTGCATCGAAAGGCACTGACAGACCGGTTTGAAAACATAGGGGAGTTTATCTTGGGGCACAATCCCTATGGACTAGTCCTATCTGGTTAGTTGTTTTCACAAAAAAAGGAGTGGCTGCATGGACCACATTATGCCTGGAATAGAAAGTCACTTTATACCTCATCTTGATCTACTTCAGAAATGCCTTCGACAGTGTGCTCAGAAACAGCATTTGGAAAGACCTCTCATGGCATCCCCCACAAACTTGTTACTCGTTAGCTACTTCCACAGGGAATTTGAATTTGCCATTCTCGTTAACAATCCTTGAACAGACGGGTTCACCGTCATCTGTGGTGTACCCCAAGTATGCGTTCTCTCACCCATTCTCTTAATGGTTGCTATTGACTGATCCATTAGGATAGGATAGGACTCCATTCCCAGAGCTTGAGGATCTTGACTTTGCAGAGAACATTGCTCTGCATGCTCTTTTCCTAACAAGCCCACATGCAGATGATCACAACTTGGTTGAGAAAGTTTGCTAACCAACTGGGCCTGCAGATAAATGTGGAAAAAGAACCAAGAGCTGAGAATCAACACACCACATGTATTGACTTACATCTTTTATGATGCACGGATAGTGAGCCTACATTTGTAGAGGCATATAACTTATTTTTTTCTGTTTTCAAAAGCAGAACTGCTAACATAAAAGTCATAATAATATTGCTTTGGCAAACACCTGAAATAAAAAAAACAAGACTATAAATGTGTTACATGAAATTAGGAGAAAAACATTAGCATGTATTCAAATCAAATCTGGAGACATAATGTTTCTCAGGAACAGATCTCTCCTCATCCATTATTTAGAAAACACTCTGGTCCAGAGTGACTAACAGGATCAATTAGGGTTAAGTGCCTTGCGCAAGGGCCCACCTAGACGGCTCGGGGAGTCAAACCAGCAACCCTGTGGGTTAATGGCCAAGTGCTCTTAACCATTAAGCTACCTGCCAGATACCCCGGGCATGGGTGTGAAGGTGTTATCACAGCAACAGATGAATGTGCTCCTCTATTTGATCAGTATTGAAAGGCCTTATGGTTCGAACAGAAGGAACATGTTTAACAGTTTGTGCAGATATCAAACCTTTTGAAATACTTTTATTGGGTCTGCCTTCCTTATACACAAGTAAGGACTTGATAGGAAACATCAACACAATCCTTTCAAGTGACATTGTGTCAAGTCAGCAAACATTCCAACCCAAAGACAAATAAGAAAACGCTGTGAATGAGTATGAACAGTGAATCAGTGCCAGTGACTTTCAAATGTACACATACATACACATACTGTACTGGAGTAAGTTTGTTTCTTATATGCCACGTGCTATTTTATATCAAGTTCTATAATTTGATATCAAAGTGGTACTTCAGGAATTCATATCCGGTACACTCATGTTGGAATGAGATTCACTAATAAAGATGACTTGTGGGAGCAGAAAACTGTGAGATGTTGTTCACTTTCTTTTCAAACCTTGAATGGTGACTCAGGAGGAAAATGACTCGTTCATCATAAACACATCCCACTTACTGATCACGTTGTTAAGACACATGGGTTTGCACCTTATTTTCCCACATTCATCAATCAATTATTGCAACTGTTTGAAATGACAGGTACTGCAAGGGCAATTACTGTCACATGATCAGCTCCAGGGTAAACTGTTACAGGCCAGTCCTAAAACAATCACTCTCAATCTCAACAGTATATACACTACCGTTTGCAAGTTTGGGGTCACATAGAAATGTCCTTGTTTTTGAAAGAAAGCACATTTTTGTCCATAAAATAACAAAACACTGGTCTCAACGTCAACAGTGAAGAGGCGATTCCGGGATGCTGGCCTTCTAGGCAGAGTTTCAAAGAAAAGGCCATATCTCAGACTGGCCAATAAAAAGAAAAGACTAAGATGGTCAAAAGAACACAGACACTGGACAGAGGAACAGTGCCTAGAGGGCCAGCCTCCCGGAGTCACCTCTTCACTGTTGACGTCGAGACGTGTTTTGTGGGTACTATTTAATGAAGCTGCCAGTTGAAGACTTGTGAGGCATCTGTTTCTCAAACTAGACACTCTAATGTACTTGCTCAGTTGTGCACCAGGGCCTCCCACTCCTCTTTCTATTCTAGTTAGAGCCAGTTTGCGCTGTTCTGTGAAGGGAGTAGTACACAGCGTTGTACGAGATCTTCAGTTTCTTGGACATTTCTTGCATGGTATAGCCTTCATTTCTCAAAACAAGAATAGACTGACGAGTTTCAGAAGAAAGTGCTTTGATTCTAGCCATTTTTAGCCTGCAGTCGAACCCACAAATGCCGATGCGCCAGATACTCAACTAATCTAAAGAAGGCCAGTTTTATTGCTTCTTTAATCAGAACAGCAGTTTTCAGCTTTGCTAACATAATTGCAAAAGGGTTTTCTAATGATCAATTAGCCTTTTAAAATTATAAACTTGGATTAGCTAACACAACGTGCCATTGGAACACAGGAGTGATGGTTGCTGGTAATGGGCCTCTGTACGCCACTGTAGATATTCCATTAAAAAACAGCCGTTTCCAGCTACAATAGTAATTTACAATATTAACAATGTCTACACTGTATTTCTGATCAATTTAATGTTATTTTTAAGGGACAAAAAAAAAATCAAAAACAAGGAAATGTCTAAGTGACCCCAAACTTTTGAGCAGTGGTGTATGTTCCAATCATGAACCTATCAAAAAGAGAACCTTAATATATTTTGTGTACCATAATATGGTTTTTATTAGTTTTACTATGTAGCTGACAGCTAACGCATTTTAAAAGGACAGTTCACCCAAATTACTAAATTACATTATGGTTTCCTTACCCTGGAAGCAGTCTTCGGAAAAGGGACAGCAATCCATGCTTTGGTTTTGTTTACCTGAATGCATTTGGTGACTGTCCAAACACATTCAAGTCAATATTCCTCAAGTTAGCATGTTTCAAATATCATGCTGAAATCTTCCCGATGTGTATGTGTAGCTCACTTAATTTAGTTTAGGATGATTTGTAGCATACATTTTGAATGAAGAAGTGTTCTTTTGAAATGACCACTGGCTATAATGACACAGACTCTATAAAAACAAACAGCACTCCCAGAGAGTAAATTATCTCTTAGCTTCCCATAAATGCCAAATGTTTGAAATAATATCCTAACAATACTGTATGTTTGGCATGGTTAATAGATGAATTATCTAAAAGATAAAGGCAATATAGCAGTGTTCTGTCATACGGTCTTGATTTTTGGCATGTGAAAGTGCAGGTTGATCTGGGCAGATCAGGATTAACAAGGTGTAACAGGGGACTTCCACAGAGGACTGTTAATCAGGCACTTGGCATGAGAGTAGCGGGACTTTGGAACACTGAACACACCCAAGAATAAAAATAAAAAACTTTGACACATTCCTTTTCACCTAAGTGAGTGTTAACTCAGTGAACTGGTACAGGATAAAACCCCATTTAAAAAAACAACAACAATTATATTTTAATTGGGAAATTGTACAGAACAAATGTTCTGGTACTTGGTAATTGTTTCATTATTATTTTCATTGTGTCTTTATGTTGCAAATCGAGACTGTCCAGACAAAAGAAGAACAAAATATTATCCTCAAAATGAAAGATGTGTAAAAAGGGAGCTGTAAGAAGGAGGCAAGGAGGAAATATAATCAAAAATAAACGCAAATAAAAAAAACTGATCATATTAAATGGAGGGTGGTTCCTTATCCCAAAGGGACCAGTATCCCCAATATCGTTCTAATGCATGGAGTTCCTCCAGCCCATAGAGACCTATCTAAATAGAAAAGACTGAGACCAGACAGACTAATTTCTATGTATGATTAAGGTAGAGATTTCAATATGTAAATGTGTCATTTTGCTGAACTATCCATTTTATGTTAGTGGGGCCACTTTCAGTTGCTTATGAATTATTTGTGAAGCATTCATAGACCTTATAAAGGGTTTATGGGCTTGAGACAGTTAGATGAGCTGAACGTGATGGGCGATGAGGTTGCTGTTCTATATTAGGGACGATGCCTGCTTTGTTTATGAAAAGCTACACAGTGTTCTTGGGGAACTACCTTTTCATACAATTAACCTTCTTTGCTTGTACCTAAAATCCTGCCTCCCCTCCACTCCCACCAATACCAGAACTCAAGACAGTACCAAACCACCTTGTCACATTTGTCAGTTAAGTTATAAGACAGCTAATTTAGGCCATTGAGCACCACAGCGAACTTTTCCAATTGTCTGGTATAGAAACCCAGGAACCTATGAGCTGCCAGTAAGAGTTTTACCAGGGTTCATATGTATTTCCTTTCATATACTGTACTTTGAGTATTTGATTGAGTGTGAGATGGGTGAGTTTATACTTTTGGGACAATTCCATTGTTTCAGTTGTGCCAGGCAAGCTCAATCAAGCACAGCTAACGTAGCTTAAAAAATAAACAAATGCTATTTGAACCCAGGTCTGCAGAGGACAGCAGTGATGACATCAGGCCCAGCATTTACTGTAACTGGGGCTCATAGGCCCTATAGATTTCTTTAATTTCATATGAAGTTCACCATCAACTCAAGGTCAGGAGAAAGGACCATACTTGAAGACCCCTCTTTCAAATATTTTACTCTCCTTGTTTCCAGTGTTTGCAATTGCCTCTCTCCTCCTCCCCTTCTCCACCTTCAGTCTAGTATCTCATAGGTCCTTCTGAGGATCTCCTGATGACACGACAAACACTAGCGTTACCCTCATTATTAACTCCATTCTAATGAATGAGAGCAAACCCAGACATGCTTCAGCTCAGCTTGTATAAAAAGAGAAAAAGGTGCTCTACTGAGGATTTAGAAATCCAAAAAGAAACATCTTACCGAACCCTTCACAATATCACTATCCCAGAACACTGGTTGGTTCATGAGTTGGACGTCATAAGAGGTCAAGGATCACAGCAGATACTGTATGTGCTGCATTATGCCTGCAGACTGCATTACAAGACAAGGTTTTGATTTTGGATGCGGGCCTACGCTCTAGTAACAATGGCTGCTGCTGCTGGTCTAACAGAACATTTAGAATGTAAGACAGGAGAGTGATAGTAAACTTCTGGGGGGAAATGTACATGAATAAATTCTGACCCTAAGGTCATATTTCTGATTTGCGCATGCAATTGGCAGCCACTGGATGATGCTTTATATTACGCAAAACTCGTGCGCATTTATTATGCCCCCTTTGATCTGTTGTGTTTAATAAAAACATGAAGTCCTTATTCAAGTAGTTATTTCCTTTATTTATTCATCTTTTTGGTCATATGTAATGTTTTGGAAAGGCAGGCCTACTTCTAGCCCTGCTCAACCCTGCTTTATCTCGGCCTCGGAGAAGATAGAGATCCCGATGCAGAGGAGGGTGCGCTCGGAGGCTAGAGTGGAGACAGGCGTCTCTTGAGTTGGATGTGACCTGATGTGACGTGGACTTGCGTGTGCCTCCATGGGAGACCATTTCCCACATCAAGAACGGTCAATATTAACCTTATTGTTGTGTTTGTCTTCAGTTGTCATAGGGTCTTTCCGATTATTTTTGTAACGACAAGCACTATAGATATTAATTATCTATCATTATCGCTTGTCTATTGTCATTTATCTTTCAATCTAGTTAATGTGGTGGCAGGTGTAGTGGTTTTTATTTGGGTCCAACAAGGGGCTGGTTTTAGCCGTAAATATGATTCAATGACTTGAAAAACTCAATTTAAGTTAATGTTTCTAACTAAGTTTCTGTGTGCATCTGAACAGGGAAACTAAACATTGAGTTGATGGGGATGATGCTGCTAATTTCCTTTGGGTAGGCCTTTCAATTATTTTACTAAATGAATGCATCCATAAAAAAATATATACTTTCTTGTAAAAAAAACGTGTTTTTATATATCTAAATCACAGTCAGTAACTAACTATATAGCTCTAAGCCCATACATTTGCAACATTTAGCCAAACTCATGAATTCTAAAAGCATTCTTCCAATCATAAAAAAAACAGAAACTCCGAGGAAACGTTGACAGCAAACACTCTGAAATGCAAAGCAGGCCTACATCTTAAAACAAGTGCCACACGTGCAATCGTTTGACATCGAGTTACAGACATTGTTTTCACTGTACATTCTACTGTATTTACACAGAAAACAAAGACCGAGAGTATCTTTAAAGGTAGCACATCTCTGAACTTGACAATTCCCGCCTGAAATAGTTGGCATCCACAGGCGAGGCGTGTACACAGTCTGTTGTGCCATAAATAGCGTATTCTGGAGTGGAGATGCTCTCCTGTGTACCCGACCAATGGGACAGGCAGTAGCAGTGCTGGAGGTTACAGTGCTGGTAGTGGTAGTGCTCTGGAACAAACCCATAACTCGAGTCCATCCTGCTCGGAGAGTTGTAACACGACGAAGAGTAAGACTCCTGTGGCGAATAACTATTGTAATCGACCGGACTTGACATATTTAGAGAACCTGATGGTGAGCTGGGAGCCTGAAAAACAATCCAGAGGAGATGTGCATTAATATTGTTGTACAGTATAATCAAACCATGTTCTATTCCGAGCCAACTCTCTGGACAGACGAACAAACAGCCTGAGCTTTGTCAAATATTTCAGCTGACGGCTGGTAATTGCAAAGACAGGTGATTGCGCAAGCGAATTTGAATAAAGCATACCATGCCATTGACGCAATAGTCCATGTTCAGGGAGTGATTTTCCTGGGGCCAAAGTTTTGTTGAAGTAGCGGGATGCATAATACCACTGCTGTAGGTCTCGTTGGGCATCATCATGCTTATCAATTGTTGATTATCGAAGCTTTCCATCTGAATGTTGCTGTCTGGAAAGGCCCGCGGCTGAAAGCTGCCGTTGGAATTCATCTCTTGAGGGAAATAATCCAAATAATGGCCTATAGGAATAAACGAGAAGGATCAGTCAGAGGATGCATACATAAACACATGCAGTGGCCATTGAAAAAAGTGAAGACTCCAGAAGTGATGTCACGGCACCACCAGCCAACAGCTAAAAAACACATTTGAATGCAAGTTTATAAAAAGGTCCCAGTATATGTTTCGAACTATTCTGCTGTGGTCGTTGATTCTCCATGTATGTGTCAATCTAGATATTTACCTGACCGAATCTGATGTGCAATTCAGATTTTATTTTATAATATGCTTATGTGGTGGATTTGACAGCTATTTATCTATTTGCATGTATGATGCATAATGCATTGCCTTCTGCCTTTTTGATCGAAGCTTGTTTATTTGATTATGGTTTACTGCAACGCCCCCACTGGACATGTCAAAAGGATTTTACTGTACTTTACTGTAGGCTACATGTATTTTCGTTAGCAGGTTTGGATACAGTCAAGAGCATTACTTTTTTACTATAGAACATTTGATTCTGGATTTTCCATGGTGATGCTTTACCATACAATCATTGTGCGATCAAGACAATGGAATGCTGTGTATAAATACTGACTAATATATGGACATATTGGAACGTACCTGGCAAGGAGGAGGAGACGCAAACATCCTGACTCGCCAAGCTCTGGGATTTCTATTCATGTAGGAAAAGAGAAAAGGAGGGATACAGAGAGAAAACACAAGTCCCCATTGATTTACAACAGTTCGATTTTTGGGCTGGTTATTTTTCATCATTTTTCATCCCAGTACTGTATAGCACTGTATAGCACTGTATAGTAATGTATAGCACTGTATAGCACTGTATAGCATAATAATGGCATTTGCCGATTAGTTTCTTCTTCCTCTTCATTTCGGAGGGTTGATTGAGTGTGTGTGTTTGAGCCAATTGTTGCCAGTTGCCATAAAGACATAAGGACATCTTTTCTGATTTATGCATCTGAATTTACTGTAAAATATCACATAAAACAGCTGGTACAGTTCCTACAGGAAAACAAGTCCCACTGTTACTGCTAAACGATTATCAACTGATAGGCTACTGGAGAGTAGACCTGGTGGTGAATCATTAATGAGGCATGGAACTTTGTGTTTGGGGTAAGGTTGGTAAGGAGGAAGTTACTGCAATGGGGATTTCATGGAGAGAGCAACACCTCCAACTATGCTGAGACTGTGTGTGCGTGTGTGTGTCATTGTGTGTGTGCTCCCCGATGCGTGCGTATGTAAGTCCTTGCGTGCCAGTCAGAGCGAGACGAGAGAGAGTGAGGTGATAATTACCATTCTAACTGTTTTAATTGCTGTCTGGAGAGCTCTCTGCTGTTGCAGCAACTCTTTAACAGTTGTCTTCACCCGCACGCCCTGGTACACCTTTGGCTTATCTGTCAGAAGAGAAAAACATTGTATCGGTGTTTACTGTTAACAAAAAAACGGAATGCTCCCAACCCTGCCTCTCTCGAGCACTTTCACTGCCTGCTATATACTTTCACGCAACAATTAATTCGGCCTACTTAATCATTAAAAAACATTGGGAAATTATTACAAATATTAAAATGATTAAAAACACACGGATACAAAAGATGGTTTGTATATCCGTGTATTTAATATAATGTATTACACCTAGACTTATTTGTGAATAATATAAACAAACGACTGTCCTTATGCATCCCTCAAATGTTGCCCAAGTTATTGTATCAAACTCGTCCGTGCGAAAGCCAGAAATGTCCTATTATTGTCCTACCTAGGTCTCTTCCCTGTAGTCTACCTCTGCGAGAACCTCGCACCGCAGAGACCGGGTTTCGAATTTCACTGTCAATACAGTGGTCTTGCCTTCACACTCATTTCAAGCACAACGGAAAAACCTGTGCTAAAATGATACTGTGAGCGTAACTTCTCGATTTTATTTAGATAATATATTTATTTTAATTCTATACATAGGCCTAAAACACAGATTAAGCGTTGCGTTCCATGAAAGGGGCTGATAGTAGCATATTCCGTGAAAGTAGGCAAGTAAAATTAGGCTACAGGTAAAACTGGTAAACAGCTGCCTCGTAAGAGAAACCAAAGGACTCCACAAATCCCGCAAAAATGAGGTGAAAATTGAAGATTTCGCTTGAGAAATTCGTCCGATTATAAAAGTAAGTTACTTTTACGCACCGTACTTAGCCTACATATTGTTAGTCGGCTATTGGATAACAATATGAGCGTTAGCCTATAATAAATAAACGTTTTTTGATTATATAATTATTCCCGTTTGCCTATTGAAGCTCCAAGCCTGACAATTACGCAGTGAAACAATTCAGTTTTATGTAAAACGCATCCATCGAAGCAGGACTGCATTTTAAATTACATTGCAGACTAATTTAGGCTGTACTAGGCGGATAGGTTAGAGCCGTTGCCAATACCCACTCTTAACACGTGTTAGTGCAGTAGCATAACTTTGGGATTTTTATGCTAAAATGAACGGTACTCATATATGTACGCCTTCAATTGTATGTCATGGCTTTACTTTTAAATATAAGGGGGTATAAGGTTCTACTCCAATGACTAAAGTCATTACAGAAACGACGCCACACAATGGTAGAACTCATTAAGGCAGTCAGAGACTGCAAAGTTGGCGGTAAAGGCGATTATATAATAGCAGCTGCCTCCGCAGAATCTAAAGAGGTGTGCTTGGCTGTCAAACCCATCCTTTTAAATATTCATATACTGAAATGTCAGATCATGATTTGTCTTAAATGTGGCAAATAGTAAAGCTGCCCAAAATACACATCCCACTGATTACTGCTTAAAATGACCATTTGTAAGTTTACATATTGCAGTGTAATTACAATGACTACAATTACAGTTTAATCGACAAAAATAATGCAAATAAAATCGCGTTTGTGTTAAGTTATCCTCACGCCCTAACCTGGGCAAAGTGGCCCAAAGTAGTGATGTTTAAGAAATAAGCAAAACCCTATTTTAAAACGTTGTTCGATTCAATTGAAAAATATTGTAATCGAAAATAGCATACATCATGCAGGTAATAGGCATGGCATTAATCCACATGAGCTCATTGTTGAAGGATAGTTTCCATTACTCTATAGTTAAAACACGAATTGCATTCTTTACCTCTAAGGTTTTCATCAGAACCTCGCATTTCCCTGAGAAACTAAAACAGCATGTTGTGCAATGTCAATTATTTCCAATCGTTTTGTTCTAACATTTATATTTTTCTTTCTTTCTTTCAGGAAGAACATAAAAGAGAACCATGATCAGAAGAAAAAGGAATGATAAACTTACCAGACATGTTGTAAAATGTAAGAAAGAGTCCTGGAAGAAAAGCAGTTATGAGATTCCACAATGTCCTTTTCTGGCTCAGTTATATGGGCTATAATGAAATATTCATAAAAATCACACAAATTCTCAACACACAAGTCTTAAAACTGTCTCAGAGCATACAATAATATCCTAATATAGCTAGGGATGTATTAGTTTGTGAAATTTTCTCTCCATGCCTACTTTTTAAAACCCCTAGAACTCAATGATTTGACAATGATTTGATTGCGCGTTACTTTCAATTTGAATATTCAAAGGCTACACAAAAATACATATTTTTCAGTATAAATCAATACATATGCACTTAAAATAACATTCCATTTAATGGAATACATCACTATTTTATACCCAAACCGAGAAGAAGTTGATATTTTAAACATTTTATCCATCTTTTGCCAATCTGGCCATCAGTCCCCCTTCATAATGAGGCCCTACAGGAAAGTAACGGTAAGATGCTCTATCTAAACATCACCAACCATTACACATCGCAGATCATATGTATTTCAGGAAGGATAAGCACATCAACACGTTATGACCATACATTTTTAGTCTTATTTTAAAGAACAAAATATTAAATGTCTCGGCTGTGGGCGTGGCATATAGTAGCAGCCATTTCTGCCATCACTGACTCCATTGCTCCTTCAGCAAGTGCATGCTCCCCATCCCCGGAGCTCACATCACCCATGTGTTACCAATTACATTACAGTGGTTTTAGCATTATTTAGTTTAGTTACATTCATTATATTCATTATTCATATAACCATAAAGACTGAATGTTTCAGTCATTCACATGTGAAACCTGATTTGACATCCCAGGGCTAGGCTACTTTATATATAGCCTATAAAATATAAAGTGCCTATAGACGATCTATAAAGTAGCCTAGCATCATTCGAATCCAGAAAGCTTTTTACAAATGAGTTTCAATGCAAAAACTCTGTTTATATATGTCTGATACAATTTGAATTCAATGAGGAGACTCCTTGATTGCTCTACTTGTGCATCCTGGGCCTACTTAGATGTCGGCAAAGTATTTTCAATTTATAGACTTATTGGAATAGGGTTACTGTCCATGCCTGCTTTTATGTTGAAGACTTTACAACTTAATACATATGATATGAACAAACAACATGTTATCAGAAGGCAATTTTCACTCAAATATTTTAAGAAAATATGAGCACATTGCCTTAGAGAAAACCGTTTCCTAGAAGTGTTCTTCCATTGCCATTGTTAGCCTACATTTGAATAACAATTTACAAACATAGCAAACAATAAACAGAAACATATACCTAGTTTGAATTAAAATAGCTTAGCTTTCCGTTTTGGGGTATCATATATCATTATCATCATTCATATATTGAGAAAATACACACACTATATGTCCAATACAATCTATTGCCTTTCCTGATTTATACTGGTAGGGGCCTATGCAATGATCCTATCATGTCGGTTCAAAGCCCATCATCTCCACTGGGTAGTTGAGTTGGTGTCTTGACCAACTTCTCACCTTCCATAAAGTAGGACCTAGGCCCATTATCGTAACTGCCAAGAATATTATGCTAGTGTTCTGATATAATATCTAACGTTACAATGTTTTAATGTTTTATTTCTGGGGTTGCAATTTCCTCCCCACACATTACGCTGGTACGGTGAGAGGAAGAGGTAACATGAAACAACTGCGCCATCTAGAGTAGGATATACGTAAGTGGGCTCTCCGTCTTAATTAAATGTAGAGACAAAATCGTTTTTTTTTTTCATGTGTAATTTTAGCAAGAAATATGTTCAATTTTCATGCATTTATTGCAGTCTCTTTTATTATATTGGATTTATAATACACATTCAACTGCCCAAAACATTATCTATGTTGTTTATTTCTTGAAATGTAAAGCAAAACACAGGGAACTGTGAGTATGATAAATCACTTGCATCTATTGACCAATTCTGTTCCTTGCATTGTCTCTGAATGTAAAATATTCAGGTATAGATTCCCACTCACTTCTTGAAGAATCCTGTAGATGGTCATCTCTGATTGTCTTTCGTTATACTCAAGACTTTTCTTTGAATTGTCACTGCTGCCTATTACTAGTAATGAATGCATTGCAACAAGCTCCTAAAATATCAAAAACAGAAGAGAAAAAACATACACATTCATTACCAAAGCTTCACAGAGTAAAGGCTCACATGAAGTAGATACAGTTGGATAAACTCTGATTTGGTTTATTAAAGCTGACAACAAGATGCGATAAAGTAAAGAAGGTTAAAGTAAAACGACCTTCAGCAAAAAATAAATGCTAATTGCAATTGTCGCAATGGCAGTATATCAATTAAAATGATGTTTTCCTAATATAATGACTATATAAAAACACATCTATTTCAAACATTTGAACACAGGCACAGAATCCTAACTGGTCCATTGACACGTGCCCATGCAAAGGGTTCCCACTGGGCACAGAGGTCAATTCAATGTCTATTTTAAGTTGGTTCAACATAATTTAATTGAAATGACGTGTAAACAACATTGATTCAACCATTGTGTACCCAGTGAGTTAGTTCTTACATACCATAATGTCAACAGGGGACTTAGGAGGGTCAAATAAGTAAAAGTTCCACTTTGTACTTCTATAAAAAGATTAGCAAAGTCTACAAAGTCAATATTTGGACCACAAGGAGCTGAGTCACTTGCATCTGCATTGTTTTGGTTTTCTGTGAAGGACAGGATGTTTCCAAATGGATTTAATAAGACCTCCGAATCTCATATGGCGACCAAGAGCTTCCACCATCTTCTTTCACCCACGAGTGTGTGTCACTATGTGTGGCGAGGGTACTGTCAGAGTCCTCATTAGCTAGAGGGGCCATCTTGGAGGCTAGGTCGTTGGAGACAGTCATATAGGAAGGACATGTGAAAGTGGAGGCAGCAGGGTAAGAGGTGTGGTAGTGTACTTCGTCCAGAGGGTGAAGGGCATAGGGCTGTGCCGAGGCCATGGAGGAGCTACGGGTGGAGCAGCGGTACTGTGACGGGCTCCCGGGAGGGTCGGGGCTGGGCAGGGAGACTGGAACAGAGGTCAGGCCGTCTGCACACAAACCCTCTCCCTGGGTCACTGGGTCTGCCACTGGCTGCTCCCACGAATCCCTCTGTAGGAGCAACAGCCAGAGAAAAGAATAGAGATGATGGAGAAATTACTCTTATTTGTTGGTATTGCCGATTGCAAAATGCTCTAAGATGTATGTGTAACAGATGGTTAGGAACCATGCTTGTGTGATGATTAACCTTGCTGGAGACCTGAAGACATCTTGGCTCACTGAGCTAATGTCTAGGCTTTATCTCAGTGGGCTAACAAAGCCTTGTAGCGCACAGATCTGGGTTTGATCCCAAATCAGTAACATAGGGACACACTTCTCACCTGTGGAATTAGATGTATTCTTTCATCGTGCTTGTGTGAAATGTGTGCTCATTTGGATGTACCCTATCCGCTCCAGCCCCCATCCCTATTTACATGCTTTGCGCCATCTCACATCACATAAAAAACAATAACACATAGGGTGCGTTTCCTGGATTTAGCCTAGCCTTGAACAATTCTTAGTCCAGGACTAGACTTTAAACCATGTTTGAGAAACTGGCCCATAATGTAAAGCCATAGCTCAACAGTTCCATTCCATCACTAGTACTGAACACTGACAGATTGACTTACCAGGAGAAAGTGGGGGGACTCTCCAGAGAAAGGTGGTAGCAGAGTGGACAGGGCTGAGCTGGGGAAGATGGAGCTCCCTCCGGTGGTGAAGGCTGCACTACGGTAGTCTCCGAACGTTTCCGGGTAGTAGCTGTCTATGACGGACGGGTAGCCAGACATGGCCGATGGGTCACAACCTAGAGGCTTGCCACCCAGGGATGAGGAGTAGACCTCGCCCGAGAACTGCTTAGGAGAGAAGTCCGAGTCGGAGATGAAAGGTCGCCTCATGCCGTAGTAGCTAGGGATCATGTGAGACCCTGTTGTAAAGAGAACCAGGGAGAAAACATTAGTAACAAGGGGTCCTATGTGGCTCGGTTGGTAGAGCATGGTGCTTGCAACGTCAGGATTGTGGGGTGCGATTCTGTCTGGGGCCACCCAAAATGTATGCACACACTACTGTAAGTCACTTTGGATAAACGTGTCTGCTAAATGGCAACACTTTACTTATAGCCTGCAGGTAGGGAAGGGGGATACTTAGTCAATTGCACAACTGAATGGATTCACTGGAAATTTATTTACCACATTTAACCCAACCCCTCTGAATCAGAGAGGTGCTGGGGGCTGCCTTAATCGATGTCATCGGCCCCAGGGGTGGAGTTTAACTCCCTTGCTCAAGGACAGAACGGCAGATATCTTCACCTTGCTGGCTCAGGGACTCAAACATGCAAGCTTTCGGTTACTGACCCAATAATCTAACTGCTAAGCTACCTGCCGCCGCATCTAGGCAACCTGTCGCCCCATCTAGGCGACCTGTCGTCCCATTTAGGAGACCTGCTGCCCCATCTAGGCGACCTGCCGCCCCATCTAGGAGACCTGTCGTCCCATTTAGGAGACTTACTGCCCCGTCTAGGCAGCAGGTAGCTATCAGAACAAAGCATACAATATAATCGGAGTACACATTGAAAGCTCTGGTGGTTACTGTTAACATCGAAACAAGCCTTCACAAGTCTTCACCAGTAAATGGGTTTTATTCTACTTTTTCAGAACGTTGCTTGTAAATGTGACATTTAAAAGCTGTTTTAGTATAATATACTTACTATACCTCCCTTACCTCAAACACTATTAGGAGAGTTGATAGGTCAGTGGGACTCATCAATAATTACATCATTTTCACCGAGATTTTTCTCACCTGGCATTTGAACAAATGATGATTGGCTGGATGTTCCTCCCTACAAATGAAAGAACAGACAAACATAAAAATCCTGGATCCATGGCATTATGAGAACAGGTCTGATTCTGGTAACACATATCATGCCACCACACACACGCTGAGGAAGGCACAAGCCGAAGCGTATGTCAGTGTGTGGTCTATTAAGACATGCTGCTATGATATAAAGAAAATTAAAACAAAGCTTCAAGAATTGTTTGGAAAGTATTCAGACCCCTTGACTTTTTCAACATTTTGTTACGTTACAGCCTTATTCTAAAATTGATTAAATTGTAGTTTTTTTCTCATCAATCTAAACACAATACTCCATAATGACAAAGCAAAGAAAAAATATAGCATTCAGACCCTTTACTTAGTACTTTGTTGAAGTTCCTTTGGCAGCGATTCCAGCCTCAAGTCTTCTTGGGTATGATGCTACAAGCTTGGCATACCTGTATTTGGGGAGTTTCTCCCATTTCTTCTCTGCAGATCTTCTCAAGCTTTGTAAGGTTAGATGGGAAGTGTTGCTGCACAGCTATTTTCAGGTCTCTCCAGCGATGTTCGATCGGGTTCAAGTCTGGGCTCTGGCTGGGCCACTCAAGGACATTCAGAGGCTTCTCCCGAAGCCACTCCTGTGTTGTCTTGGCTGTGTGCTTAGGGTTATTGTTCTATTGGAAGGTGAATCTTCACCCCAGTCTGGTGTCCTGAGTGTTCTGAAGCAGGTTTTCATGAAGGATCTCCCTGTACTTTGCTCCGTTCATCTTTCCTTCGATCCTTACTGATCTCCCAGTCCCTGCCGCTGAAGAACATCCCCACAAGGGCCTCCCAAGTGGCGCAGTGGTCTAAGGCACTGCATCTCAGTGCTAGAGGCATCACGACAGACCCAGGTTTGATCCCGGGCTGTATCACAACCGGTTGTGATCGGGAGTCCCATAGTGCGGTGCACAATTGGCCCAGTGTCATCCAGCTTAGAGGAGGGTTTGGCCGGGGGGGCTTTACTTGTCTCATCGTGCTCTAGCAACTCCTTGTTGAACAGTGTTTCCTCTGACACATTGGTGCGGCTGGTTAAGCGGGCGGGTGTTAAGAAGTGCGGTTAGGTGGGTCATGTTTTGGAGGATGCATGACTCGACCATCTCCTCCCGAGCCCATTGGGGAGTTGCAGCGATGAGACAAGATCGAAAAAGGGGTAAAAAAACATCCCCACACTATGATTCTGCCACCACCATGCTTCACCGTAGGGATGGTGCCAGGTTTCCTCCAGACGTGACTCTTGACATTCAGGCCAAAAAGATCAATCATGGTTTCATCAGACCAGAGAATCTTGCTTCTCATGGTCTGAGAGTCCTTTAGGTGCCTTTTGTCAAACTCCAAGCGGGCTGTCATGTGCCTTTTACTGAGGAGTGGCTTCCGTCTGGCCTGATTGGTAGAGTGCTGCAGAGATGGTTGTCCTTCTGGAAGGTTCTCCCATCTCCAAAGAGGACCTCTGGAGCCCTCTTTGGAGCCCTGATCATTGGGTTCTTGGTCACCTCCCTGACCAAGGCCCTTCTCCCCTGATTGCTCAGTTTGGCGGGTGGCCAGCTCTAGGAAGAGTCTTGGTGGATCCAAACTTCTTCCATTTAAGAATGATGGAGGCCACTGTTTTCTTGGGGACCTTCAATGGTACCCTTCCCCAGATCTGCACATGAGCTCAATTTTGAGTCTCATAGCAAAGGGTCTGAATACTTAAAAAAGGTATTTCAGCTTCTTCTTTTTTAATAAATTTGCAAAACTTACAAAAATAACTGTTTTCACTAAGTCATTATGGGGTATTGTGTGTAGATTGATGTGGAAAAACATTAATCAATTTTAGAATAAGGCTGTAATGTAACAAAATGTGGGAAAATCCAAGAGGTCTGAATACTTACCGAATGCACTCTATATCCAAGTGATGGTAACATTTTATTTGGATAGTCCATCTGTAGATGCTCTACAGACTATCTACACTCATAGAAAAAGTAGAATCATATAGGGTTCTTCGGTTTGTCCCCATAGGTGAACCCTTTTCGGTGCTAGGTAGAACAGGTAGAACCCTTTGAAGAGGGTTCTACCCTGAACAATAAAATAAATGCAACATGTAAAAGGTTCAATGTTTCATGAGTTGAAATAAAATATCCCAGAATTGTTCTATAAACACAAAATCTTATTTCTCTCAAATGTTGTGCACAAATCCCTGCTAGGGAGGATTTTTCTTTGCCAAAATAATCCATCCACCTGACAGGTGTGCCATATCAACAAGCTGATTAAACAGCATGATCATTACACAGGTGCACCTTGTACTGGGGACAATAAAAGGCCACTCTAAAATGTGCAGTTTTGTCACACAACCCAATGCCACAGATTACTCAAGTTTTGAGGAAGTGTGCAATTGGTATCCTGACTACAGGAATGTCCACCAGAGCTGTTGCCAGAAAATGTTATATTATTTCTCTACCATAAGCCTCCTCCAACATCGTTTTAGAGAATTTGACAGTACGTCCAACTGGCCTCACAACCGCAGACCACGTGTATGGCATTGTGTGGGCGAGCTGTTTGCTGATGTCAACGTTGTGAACAGAGTGACCCATGGGGGTGGTGGGGTTATGGTATGGGCAGGCATAAGCTATGGACAACAAACCCAATTGCATTTTATTGATGGCAATTTGAATGCACAGAGATACCATGACAAGATCCTGAGGCCCATTGTTGTTCCATTCACCCGCCGCCATCACCTCATGTTTCAGCATGACAATGCACGGCCCCAGGTCGCAAGGATCTGTAGACAATTCTTGGAAGCTGAAAATGTCCCAGTTCTTCCATGTCCTGCATACTCACCAGACATTTCACCCATTGAGCATGTTTGGAATGCTCTGGATCAATGTGTACGACAGCGTGTTCCCGCATGTATCCAGCATATATCCAGCAATTTCACACAGTCATTGAAGAGGAGTGGGACAACATTCCACAGGTCACAGTCAACAGCCTGCTCAACTCTATGTGAAGGAGATGTGTGATGCTGCATGAGGCAAATGGTGGTCACATCAGACACTGTAAAAAAAATGTATCCACGCACCTACCTTTTTTAAGGTATCTGTGACCAGCAGATGCATATCTGTATTCCCAGTCATGTGAAATCCATAGATTAGGGTCTGATGAATTTATTTAAATTGACTGATTTCATTATATTAACTGTAACTCAGTCAAGTATTTTAAATTGTTGCATGTTGCGTTTATATTTTTGCGTCATTACACAGGTGCACATCTGGTTGATATGCCACACCTGTCAGGTGGATGGATCATTATTTTTGTTCAGTATACATAGAAGCCTCTATGAAGGGTTCTTCCTAGAACCCTCCATAAAGGGTTCTGCCAATAACCGTTTTATTCTCTAAAGGTTCTACCTTGAACTCTCTATGAAGGGTTCTATCAATAACCCTTTTATCTTTCAAGGGTTCATTCTAGAACACTCTGTGAACAGTTCTACCAAAAACCCTTCTATCGCTGAAGGGTTCCTTCCTAGAACCCTCCATGAATGGTTCTACCAGCATTATTTGCAATTTGTTTTATGACAATACATTAAATATATCATAAGTTAGTTATACCCTAACACAGTGGTTGAAACTCCTGGTTTGCAGACCACATCAGGCCTTCAAGTCACATTATGCTGGCTTGTAAAATTATGTGTGATTCCTATTGGAATCTAGCCAGAGTGAGGATATCCAACAACAGGGATTTTTAATCACCCGCAAACTGCATTCAGAATGACTGCCAGGGTAGAGAAGGTTGATAAAGGAGACTACCTAAATCATCTAAACTGAAACAACCATCTCAGTAATGAGACTACTAACAGATTGGATTAGTTTAGAAAAATGTATGTCATTTATAATTGTGTAGCATAAAATTAATCAACCAATCAATGCAAAAACACAGATTTTGAAACAAACAATTCTGAAAATCAACCTGCAATAGGGTATGCTGGGAAATATGATAATGATGGGCGTGGTTTTGAGTAAAAATGACACAATCACACTTACACCACTTTACAGAATTAAAGTGGTGTAAAAGTTACACTGAAAAATCAACACTAGGTAACACTGGCCAAGTGGCCAATTTTATGTGTACCATACAATATACTGCTGGTTCACTCAGACTCCATACTATTCTCCAACTCACTGCTCAATAAAATCACAGAAAGTACTTATTTGAAAAATGTTTATCTTGGCAAAGATATCAACTATGTTTGTACTGTATATGTAAAATGATCAAGGGAATACCAGATACATTTACAAATATTCCCATGTACTATCTTTTTAAACTGATCAGATTACTCAAACTCCTGATGTTAAAGTTTAAACATTGAGGTAAACACTAATTCTCAGGCACTATTAAAAAGAAAAATACAAAAAATACAAAAGAAATAATCTTATTCAGATTCAGAAGAGTTCTACGTAGAACCCTTCTTCCCTTCCAAAGAACCCTTCTTCCCTTCCAAAGAATCCTTCTTCCCTTCCAAAGAATCCTTCTTCCCTTCCAAAGAATCCTTCTTCCCTTCCAAAGAATCCTTCTTCCCTTCCAAAGAATCCTTCTTCCCTTCCAAAGAATCCTTCTTCCCTTCCAAAGAATCCTTCTTCCCTTCCAAAGAATCCTTCTTCCCTTCCAAAGAATCCTTCTTCCCTTCCAAAGAATCCTTCTTCCCTTCCAAAGAATCCTTCTTCCCTTCCAAAGAACCCTTCTTCCCTTCCAAAGAACCCTTCTTCCCTTCCAAAGAATCCTTCTTCCCTTCCAAAGAATCCTTCTTCCCTTCCAAAGAATCATCAAATAACCCTTTCTTAACAAAACAGTTCTTAGTGTGAAAAACGTTCTGGGTAGAACCCGTGGCCTTATAAAGAACCCTCGTCTTCCAAAAAGGGTTCTTCAGAAGAAAATTGTTCTTGGTTTATCCAATCTCTCTGCAAATAACCCTTTTAGAACCATTTGTGTTTACAAGTGTAGAGTAACATCTCAACTAACTATCTCCTAACCCTAGCCCTTATTCTAAACCTAACCCTAACTGTAACCTTAGCAAGCAGTTGCTTATCAACAGATAGTCAGTTGCTTATCAACAGATAGTCAGGTGCTTATCAGTAGATAGTTTGTTGGTAGTATGATAATCTGTAGAGCAGCAACAGATGGACTATCCCCAAAAAGTGTGACCCAAATGAATGCAGGCCATTTTTTCATGTTTGATGTGAACACATAACATGGACAGTAACAAAGTATACAGTGGCATTCTGTGAAATAAAAGTCATGATCATTATCATCATAGACTGAAGAAAAAAAACTTCATTAACTTTTATAGCAGACAGTGTGTCACGTTTATGATAGCATTACGAAGAGCGTATAATGCAGAAGTCAGAATGATTTATGGGGTTTAATAGACTTCTGAATGGCTTTATTATCCTCTTGGGTGCCGTGGAGTCTGAAGTAAAGATATACTGTGGAAAGGACAAGTCTTTATGGTATCTACGGTTATTGAAGACACATTTTGCATGACATTTATAGCAAGCTTGTTAGAATGTATATTATAAATGTTTGTAGGGTTAGAAAAGGGATATGTGCTTACAGGGATTTTTTTAAAGAGACACACACACACACAGCGAGGGTTAGAAAGGAGGACAAGCTCTCTTTTGTTTGCATATTGCAAACATGAAAGAGTTGATTTTAAGGCTGTGTTGGCTGGAAGGCAAGCAAATTTTGAGGGTTGGATTTGAATGCAATTTGCCCATGCCAAGACTTCCCCATGTGGACCAGGTCAATGCCTCAGTGCTTCTCTGAAGGCTGCGTATGGAAATCATGTTGTTAAAGCCTCATGTACTCCCAGTTCACAGCAAAGCACCTGATGGAGAGACACGATAAACCTGCATGGGGAGGCTAACAATTACCCAGGGCCGTTTCTAACATTTTGGGGGCCCTAAGCAAGATTTTGTTGGGGGCACCAATTAAGAGGAAAACTGCTGATGCACTACCAAAGAAAATCATAATAATTGAGGTTTCGCTAATGCTTTGAAAAGGTACTGCAACTACCAACCAACATCCCCAGCCACAGGTCTTAATAAAGAGATGATCTGTGAAGCATGTTGGGCTGCAATGTGTTGTATGACAATTACATTTTTATATGCTGCTGTATTTGGTGAAAAGGCTGTCCTTAAGGAAAACCAGTTACCGGTCAAAATGTTGTCCTTATAAGAACAAGAACTTGGGGGCATACTAGTGTGCAGATATTTTAGTTCTACATGACTATTTACTCTGATTAATTATTTTAAGTGTGCATACCCGAGTGTTTACAATTGAAAAGTACTCTTTCCTCCACAATAACACAACAGTGAAGGCACACTGGTTGGCCGGCTGGCCCTAATAATGCCCAAACCTCAGTCCGTTTTGCAAAGAGCATAGGCTACTGTAAGTGAGTAAAGAAGAGCTGGCTAATACCATCTCTCTCAGCATTCCTTGAGGTCTAGGTCTAGGATACAACACATATCTTACTTGTGCCACGATATTAGAGTCTAATAATGCAGAAATGAATAGAGCAGTGTATCTACGGTTATATGTCTTTTAATACTCTTCTTTATGAAACTTGAAGTTGTTTATTACTTGAGATTGTGTACGATGGTCTTTGTCCTGTCATTGAGGCAGCATGCCTGTTGTCAAAGACATTTCCCTTTCATTTCTATGGGTTCATGTTGCGACTTGATTTGAATCACTTGGTGGCTAAAGTTTGCCAATGTCTATCAATGGCCTTTCTCTCTAGGATAAAAGACGGCAAACTCGAATGAGAGAGAGAGAGAGAGAGAGAGAGAGCATAAGAGAAAGTCGAGGCAACCTTTAGATGGTGTGGCCATGTTATCTGAATGTGTCTTTAGTCCGTATTGTTCACCCATGAACCGGGGCACACACGTCTCATGTGTGCAAAAGAAGACCGAGAATCTCCTAGATTAAAACAGTAAATATATAGTATAATTTCATCTTTATTAACACAAATCCAATATAATTTTGCGTTAAGTAACTCTGAGTTAATAGTATTAACTTAATACTGTGAATTAAGAATGACAGAACTCAAGTCTATTACATTTTCGCTTTCAAGCAGAGTTTTCAGTGGTGGCGTTGGCAACATCGATCTAGTTTTGTTTAGGAAAATAGTGACTCATCATTATTAAGCAATAAGAGCAGTACTTCCTGGTGTTGTGATCTTTGCTGCAGTTTGCTTTGGACACATTGCCCCCTGAGAAATCCCTTCCAACCTGGCTTTGGCAAACCTGTGACATTTTTTTTTCTACAAAAAAAAAAGATGTTTCTGAAGAGCCATTACAGTCCAGGCATGGAAGGATGGTCACAGAGTGTGAAAGCATGTCTTAAGGCTTACGATGTTGAAACTCATGGCATCTACCTCACAGTTTGTCTCTCCCTTATCAGGATCTGTCCATGAAGAGTGTAGTTACTGTCTACTGAGTGCCAATGGTAATGGAAACAGAAAATAAATGGAGTCCTCTAAAGGGCATTGACAGGTAGCTTGGGAGATGAAAAACTTTTCCTGTTTGCTCAGGCAGATGTCTCATAGGCCAATTTCACTGTGTCTGAGGCAACAATGGCTAGCTTGTCTGCGGCCTGCATGGAGAACAATATCGGTCGGCAGGTGTGCGAGAATCTGACTTTGCATAGACCAACCTGGCAGACCAAAAAGGGTTTGTATTAGCTATCCTCCTCACGACTGCTAGAGTTCATGACCATTAGCCATTGCGTATTATTGTTGTCCTGCTCATCGTGGGGTTTTCATGGGTCTGCTTGGCTTTGTTTTTCTCTCTTAAACCAATGTTCTGGTATTTACCCATAGGCTTAGCTTTCACTCATGGCTGAGGAGTGGAGAAATAAAGATACACTGCCGAGGGACTTATAGGTAGGCATTATGGGCATGATTCGTTAGCATACAAAATAAGCCCAAATGTAAATAAGGCTGAAGATTGAAGGACAACACCCTATTGTCTCGCCAACAGACATCAACTGTCTGGTTATATGTCAGTGAAAGAAAGAAAGAAGACAATAGAAAAGCGAATCACGCTAGATGTACTTGGAATACTCACACTGTATCTTGGTCCATTTGTTTGATTTTGTCGTTTCTCTGCCAGTAGATCTTTCACTGTGTGCTTGACCCTCACCCCTTGATAGACCCTTTTAGAATACTCTGGAGAAAAAGAGAAAGAAATATTTCACACACACACACACATGCACACAGAGATACAATTGACTCATTATTTGAGTGTGAAGTAATACAAGTTAATACATAATTATACACTCATTATTCTGTGGAGGTCACTGAAAACAAACTCCATACAGTACACTCCTAACACAAGGATAGCCTAAAATTGTAGTTATGTTGATACAAAGATTTAATATTTTGCCTCAAGTACATTGCTAGAACAAATTCTATGAACCTGAACTATTATTTTCAGGAGGCCTAAATTAAACATAGGAAAGGGGAAGGGGGATACCTAGTCAGTTGTACAACTGAATGCCTTCAACTGAAATGTGTCTTCCGCATTTAACCCAACCCCTCTGAATCAGAGAGGTGCGGGGGGCTGCCATAATCAACATCCAAGTCTTCGGCGCCCGGGGAACAATGGGTTAACTGCCTTGCTCAGGGGCAGAACAACAGGTGTCAGCTCGGGGATTCAATCCAGCAACCTTTCGGTTACTGGCCCAATGCTCTAATATGCTATGCACTTATTGTATTCTCTGTTTTTGGCTCACTTATATTGTAAGTATTTTTTTAATTAGCTTGAAGTAAGTATCTTCAAATTGTACTTACTCAAAGTAAAATATAAATATAACACAAGTACAATATATTGCTGGTTATGTATTTTTCAGATAATATACTGCTCCTGCTTAGTGCCAGTCCTCATTCATTCCAACAAACATGTATTCATTTGAATTTTCACAGTTTTATGCATAGCTGAATTGCCTTTTGGGTTACGTGTAAAGGGCATGGAAATTGTCTTTGGCTTTGGTCAATGCAAATTGACTGTTAAAAAAAGCTATTTAGTACAAACGTCATTGTCTAACAGTGATGGCATTTTTATACACTGGATAGCCACTCACACATTTTAAATAGTCTAAATAGGCCTAGTGATAGAAGTATCAAAAGTATCAATATTTAGTTGTAAATACATCATAAATCTCAACAGCAAATATGTCTCCAGCCTGATTTTGTAGGCAAATCCCCCCCCCTGAACATATTCCTAGTGAGCATACTATAGACGATATTTGCAATTTAACATGCAAAAGGAAATCGCATGCAAAAAAAACGGTACAGTATGTAAAAGATCCCAGCTTTATGAATGGAGTCTTAAGATACGTTTCTATTTTACTATAGCCATCATACGGCCAAACAGTTTTGAAATTCAGAAATTGATGTGGGATCATAATGATGTCATTTTCTAGGTGTTGCAGTTTGATATCCAACTGAATTATTTATGAATTGAGAAGAGGGTTTGGATACCGGAAATCCAACACCAAAACAATATTTGCATACTATTCAGCATCATCATGTCCTTTATGCTTTGGACTGGTCACAGCTAAGCAATGCCATCTTTAGATATGAATAATAAACAATCATATTTATGTTCATATGACACACGGTTAACATATTTCCCGATGCAGTCCTCTACAGTACTATACTTTCAGTTTTGTTAGTATGAAAAATACAATCCAATACCTTACAAAGCACAATGTTAGCTTCACAGTACATTTCAATCATTCACTTTTTTTTATACTGAAGGATACTAGTCAATTCCAAAAACGACAATGGCATAAACCATATTGTTATGTTAGTTGACAGCATAAACCAATAACAAATACAATATATATTTTTTAAATTATGTCATTATCACCCCCTTAAAGAAGATGTCATAAAATGTCTATGGATGATGATAGTTTTGTCAAAACATTATACCATGGAAGTATCTCATAAATGATTAGGAATCAGCGTTATGGTTGCCTTTAGCCTTACCGGTTTCCATGATGCTTCAGTTTCAGGTCCGGTACTACAAAGATTGAGAAGGTCAATCCTCTATTCCAGTGAAAGTGTAGCTGTACCAATGCTCAAAATCATACTAAAGACAAGCCTTTTCCACCTCTGGAAACGTTCACGGAATCCTTCGCACACTCCACTGATGGAGAATGTATGGACTTTTTCAAATGACCTTTTTCTCCATGCAAATGATTGGTAGGACGTTTTTCGACTATTTGCATCTACAGTCTAGATTAGAGGAGAGCGTCTAAGAGACTCATCAGAAGGCATTCTATTTCGTTTCACTGAAACATGTTGTAATAGTTCTTTAGGCCTATTTGGGCTCCCACATGTTTACACACTATCAATGTACAGTAAAAGCTTGAAATGAACTTTCAGTCACACTTCAAGTAAAGGCAACAGGTGTAACACTTTAGATCCCTATTTTGTTATGAGCATGTTTGAGACCTTATGAAGTCTCATAATAATGTGTTATGTAATAATGCATTATAGCTGTCAGCCTTAAGTCAAGTGTTAAGAGGTTTGTCTGTTCTTGCAGGATGGTATCACTTAGAAAGTCAGAGGAGAATTAATGCCCGCACAAGCTGCATGATCAGTATAACATACGGCATTTAGGAGATTGCATATCCTCCAAATGACACCTTCCAAGTTCAGAGAATATACAGCCAGGTCCATAATTATTGGCACCCTCTATAAAGATGAGGGGAAAAGTCTGTATACAAAAAATATTTAGTCAGCCACCAATTGTGCAAGTTCTCCCACGTAAAAAGATGAGAGAGGCCTGTAATTGTCATCATAGGTACACTTCAACTATGACAGACAAAATGAGAAAAAAAATCTAGAAAATCACATTGTAGGATTTTTTAGGAATTTATTTGCAAATTATGGTGGAAAATAAGTATTTTGTCACCTACAAACAAGCAAGATTTCTGGCTCTCAAAGACCTGTAACTTCTTCTTTAAGAGGCTCCTTTGTCCTCCACTCATTACCTGTATTAATGGCACCTGTTTGAACTTGTTATCAGTATAAAAGACACCTGTCCACAACCTCAAACAGTCACACTCCAAACTCCACTATGGCCAAGACCAAAGAGCTGTCAAAGGACACCAGAAACAAAATTGTAGACGTGCACCAGGCTGGGAAGACTGAATCTGCAATAGGTAAGCAGCTTGGTTTGAAGAAATCAACTGTGGGAGCAATTATTAGGAAATCAAATCAAATCAAATGTTATTTGTTACATACATACACATGGTTAGCAGATGTTAGTGCGAGTGTAGCAAAATGCTTGTGCTTCTAGTTCCGACAATGCAGTAATAACCAACAAGTAATCTAGCTAACAATTCCAAAACTACTACCTTATAGACACAAGTGTAAGGGGATAAAGAATATGTACATAAAGATATATGAATGAGTGATGGTACAGAGCGGCATAGGCAAGATACAGTAGATGGTATTGAGTGCAGTATATACATATGAGATGAGTATGTAAACAAAGTGGCATAGTTAAAGTGGCTAGTGATACATGTATTACATAAGGATGCAGTAGATGATATAGAGTACAGTATATACGTATACATATGAGATTAATCATGTAGGGTATGTAAACATTATATTAGGTAGCATTGTTTAAAGTGGCTAGTGATATATTTTACATCAATTCCCATCAATTCCCATTATTAAAGTGGCTGGAGTTGAGTCAGTGTGTTGGCAGTAGCCACTCAATGTTAGTGGTGGCTGTTTAACAGTCTGATGGCCTTGAGATGGAAGCTGTTTTTCATTCTCTCGGTCCCAGCTTTGATGCACCTGTACTGACCTCGCCTTCTGGATGATAGCGGGGTGAACAGGCAGTGGCTCGGGTGGTTGATGTCCTTGATGATCTTTATGGCCTTCCTGTGACATCGGGTGGTGTAGGTGTCCTGGAGGGCAGGTAGTTTGCCCCCCGTGATGCGTTGTGCAGACCTCACTACCCTCTGGAGAGCCTTACGGTTGTGGGCGGAGCAGTTGCCGTACCAGGCGGTGATACAGCCTGACAGGATGCTCTCGATTGTGCATCTGTAGAAGTTTGTGAGTGCTTTTGGTGACAAGCCAAATTTCTTCAGCCTCCTGAGGTTGAAGAGGCGCTGCTGCGCCTTCTTCACGTTGCTGTCTGTGTGGGTGGACCAATTCAGTTTGTCTGTGATGTGTACGCTGTGGAACTTAAAACTTACTACCCTCTCCACTACTGTTCCATCGATGTGGATAGGGGGGTGTTCCCTCTGCTGTTTCCTGAAGCCCACAATCATCTCCTTAGTTTTGTTGACATTGAGTGTGAGGTTATTTTCCTGACACCACACTCCGAGGGCCCTCACCTCCTCCCTGTAGGCCGTCTCATCGTTGTTGGTAATCAAGCCTACCACTGTTGTGTTGTCCGCAAACTTGATGATTGAGTTGGAGGCGTGCGTGGCCACGCAGTCGTGGGTGAACAGAGAGTACAGGAGAGGGCTCAGAACGCACCCTTGTGGGGCCCCAGTGTTGAGGATCAGTGGGGTGGAGATGTTGTTGCCTACCCTCACCACCTGGGGGTGGCCCGTCAGGAAGTCCAGTACCCAGTTGCACAGGGCGGGGTCAAGACCCAGGGTCTCGAGCTTGATGACGAGCTTGGAGGGCACTATGGTGTTAAATGCCGAGCTGTAGTCGATGAACAGCATTCTCACATAGGTATTCCTCTTGTCCAGATGGGTTAGGGCAGTGTGCAGTGTGGTTGAGATTGCATCGTCTGTGGACCTATTTGGGCGGTAAGCAAATTGGAGTGGGTCTAGGGTGTCAGGTAGGGTGGAGGTGATATGGTCCTTGACTAGTCTCTCAAAGCACTTCATGATGACGGAAGTGAGTGCTACGGGACGGTAGTCGTTTAGCTCAGTTACCTTAGCTTTCTTGGGAACAGGAACAATGGTGGCCCTCTTGAAGCATGTGGGAACAACAGACTGGGATAGGGATTGATTGAATATGTCCGTAAACACACCAGCCAGCTGGTCTGCGCATGCTCTGAGGGCGCGGCTGGGGATGCCGTCTGGGCCTGCAGCCTTGCGAGGGTTGACACATTTAAATGTTTTCCTCACGTCGGCTGCAGTGAAGGAGAGTCCGCATGTTTTAGTTGCGGGCAGTGTCAGTGGCACTGTATTGTCCTCAAAGCGAGCAAAAAAGTTATTTAGTCTGTCTGGGAGCAAGACATCCTGGTCCGTGACAGTGCTGGTTTTCTTTTTGTAATCCGTGATTGACTGTAGACCCTGCCACATACCTCTTGTGTCTGAGCCGTTGAATTGAGATTGGAAGACATACAAGACCACTGATAATCTCCCTCGATCTGGGGCTCCATGCAAGATCTCACCCCGTGGGGTCAAAATGACCACAAGAACGGTGAGCAAAAATCCCAGAACCACACGGGGGACCTAGTGAATGACCTGCAGAGAGCTGGGACCAAAGTAACAAAGCCTACCATCAGTAACACACTACGCCGCCAGGGACTCAAATCCTGCAGTGCCAGACGTGTCCCCCTGCTTAAGCCAGTACATGTCCAGGCCCGTCTGAAGTTTGCTAGAGAGCATTTGGATGATCCAGAAGAAGATTGGGAGAATGTCATATGGTCAGATGAAACCAAAATATAACTTTTTGGTAAAAACTCAACTCGTCGTGTTTGGAGGACAAAGAATGCTGAGTTGCATCCAAAGAACACCATACCTACTGTGAAGCATGGGGGTGGAAACATCATGCTTTGGGGCTGTTTTTCTGCAAAGGGACCAGGATGACTGATCCGTGTAAAGGAAAGCATGAATGGGGCCATGTATCGTGAGATTTTGAGTGAAAACCTCCTTCCATCAGCAAGGGCATTGAAGATGAAATGTGGCTGGGTCTTTCAGCATGACAATGATCCCAAACACACTGCCCGGGCAACGAAGGAGTGGCTTCGTAAGAAGCATTTCAAGGTGCTGGAGTGGCCTAGCCAGTCTCCAGATCTCAACCCCATAGAACATCTTTGGAGGGAGTTGAAAGTCCGTGTTGCCCAGCAACAGCCCCAAAACATCACTGCTCTAGAGGAGATCTGCATGGAGGAATGGGCCAAAATACCAGCAACAGTGTGTGAAAACCTTGTGAAGACTTACAGAAAACATTTGACCTCAGTCATTGCCAACAAAGGGTATATAACAAAGTATTGAGATAAACTTTTGTTATTGACCAAATACTTATTTTCCACCATAATTTGCAAATAAATTCATTAAAAATCCTACAATGTGATTTTCTGGATTTTTTTCTCATTTTTCTCTGGCATAGTAGATGAATATATATATATATTTTTTTACAAATAATGAGTTCTTTTGTATGCTCGACAAAAGTTGGGAGATTATTTTATACTAATACAATTGTTTAAATTTAATTAAAAAATAGTGCTCAAAATTATTGGCACCCCTTTTTTTAATACTCTAGCACACTCCCCTTGCGAGAATAGCGACACTGAGCCTTTTTCTAACATGTTTTATGAGATTGGAGAACGTATTGGGAGGGGTCTTAGACCATTCCTCCATACAAAATCTTTCCAGAGCCTTGATATCCTTCATCTGTGCTTATGGACTGCCCTCTACAATTCAAACCACATGTTTTCAATGGGGTTCAAGTCCAAAGACTGAGATGGCCATTGCAAAATGTTGATTTAGTGGTCAGTTAACCATTTCTTTGTAGATTTTGATTATTGCTTGGGGTTATTGTCTTGCTGGAAGGTCCACTTGCAGTCAGGTGTCAGCTTCCTGGCAGAAGCAACCAGGTTTTTGGTAAAAATGTCCTGGTACTTGATAAAGTTCATGATACAGTTGACCTTAGCAAGAGACCTCAGGACTAATGGAAGCTAATAACATCAAATACCCACCACTATATTTTACCATAGGTATGAGGTACTTCTCTGCATATGCTTCTGTTTTTCAACGCCAAACCCACTACTGGTGTGCGTGGCTAAAGAGAGCTCTGTTTTCATGTCATCTGACCATAGCACTGGTTCCAATCCAAGTGCCAATGCCGTTTATTAAATTCCAGGCGGTGCTATGCTGTTGGGGAAACAGCTTGAGTCACACAAAATGGAATATAACTTTGTGGATACAGTTCAGAATGACACAGTTTCATGTATAGGCCTACAACATCTAAAGACCTACATCACTATACTGAGAGCTTTGCCGCTTAAAAAAATACGGATTTGGGTTTCAGATGAGGCTGGTGGGATGAGCTATAGGAGGACATGCTCATTGTAATGGCTGGAATGGAATACATGGAACAGAGTCAAACATGTGGTTTCCATGTTTGATTTGTTTGATACTGTAAAATGTATTTTATGCTAGCCATTTCTTTGAGCCTGTCCTCCTGTAGCTCCTCCCACCAGCCTCCTCTGTTAGGTGTTTTTTGAACATTTGTTAGTGTTTTTTTAGAACCCTGATACTGCACAACGAGGATCAGGCAGTGAATCACTATTTGGGGTAAGTTCATAAAAACAAAGGTGTCTGCACCCTATAACATACCATTTATATCCAAAATAGATATTTGGTTGTGAAAAATAAAACTCCTTTAACTCCCTTGCTGGCTGTCTCCAAGTCCACACAGCCAACAAATAAAAATTGTACTCAGGATACCTACACTTTGGCACAATATAGAGACTGGATAAAGGATTTGTCGACCGTGAATTTGACTGCTAGGTGTGGTGTAGAAAAGGAGCAGCTCCGTCCCTGTCTTTCCTTCTGCCTGGCTAGAAAAGGAAACACCATCTGGAAAGAAACAGATGGAGGCGCATTCTCTATAGCAGAGAGGAAGAGGCAAAGCTAGAGGATTTACTCTGCCCAAAATGTGTCCGAGTGAGATAAGCTCTTTTCTGTTTGGAGCTCTATGAGAGTGATGAGTAATGTGAGGTTTATTTGATAGAGTAGAAGTTTTGCTATGTTTAGGCTGTTACAAATGTACTGATATAAGTGAACGCACGAGTAATTCCGGCAACTTTGAGAAAAAACTACTTAGTTGTGCCTGTTGTTCACACACACACACACACACACACACACACACACACACACACACACACACACACACACACACACACACACACACACACACACACACACACACACACACACACACACACACACACACACACACACACACACACACACACACACAAAGGACATGTATTTCCATTGTTCGAGAAGTCAGTATGGCTATCTTGTCAATATCATAGATCATCTTTGCCTACAGTCACAACTGCAACCAATCAGAGAAGACAAACAATTAATTCAAACAGACCAGTTACCTCACCCATCACACTCATATGGCTACCATAATTCACAGAATAGAGGCACCTCCACCTTCTAGCTGGAAAATGGGACATTATTATATATATTTTTTTCTTCTTTTTTCTTTTTCTTCTATATATATATATACAGGTAATGAGTTCAAACAGGTGCAGTTAATACAGGTAATGAGTGGAGAACAGGAGGACTTCTTAAAGAAAAACTAACAGGTCTGTGAGAGCCGGAATTCTTACTGGTTGGTAGGTGATCAAATACTTATGTCATGCAATAAAATGCAAATGAATTACTTAAAAATCATACAATGTGATTTTCTGGATTTTTGTTTTAGATTCCGTCTCTCACAGTTGAAGTGTACCTATCATAAAAATGACAGACCTCAACATGCTTCGTAAGTAGGAAAACCTGCAAAATCGGCAGTGTATCAAATATTTGTTCTCCCCACTGTATATACATACACACATACATACATACACATGTAAATACATACATACATACATATTTTTTATTTTATATATTTCCTTTATTACCCTCCAACCCGGGTTCCCCAATTGGAGCAAACTAGTGAACAACAACGCTTAGGCCTGTGTTTCCAGCTTACATACTATATTCATTTTATGGACACAGTCTATTTTACAATAGTTTTATTTAGTTTGTTTTTAACTCTTGTCCTTCCTCTAAATTCAACCTCTCCCATATAATTATGATGTCCATCTGGTTTGATTAATATTTGCCATATATTTCAAACTGTGCTCTTTCAACAAAGTTCTGAACCTATATATATTTTATGGTCACAGTATGTTTTACATGTGTTATGTTGTTGTTATTAGTCCCAACCTTCAGCTCCATTCAACCCCTCCCATCTATCTCTTAGCACCATCCATATTGGATTTATATTTGCCATATATTTTTCAACTCTGCTGTGATGCTTCACAAAAGTTCTGAACCTTTCTGTTCTCATTGTTCCTACAGATTGAAAATTGAAAAGAAACATTTTTGCCAAAAGTATTATTAGATTATTTGTCGATTGACTATGACTTTTCAGATCACCCAGTAGTGCGATATTCTTATAGGGAATGTGAAAAAGCATATTGTGGACATTCTCTCTCTCTCTAAATGGATGCAGAAGTTCTAATAATGAAGATTAAGTATTTCAGCAAAGCGTTACATCACAATTAGTGTATTACCTCATTACTGTAAGCCTAGAAACCTGTTATCTGTGTGAGGGTCTGTTACACTGTTGGACTAAAGTGATGATAGGCTAAATGGCTATGGTTTGGGCCTGGCGTTTTTTTCAGACCATGTGACTTTACCAGGAAAAACAACTCTGGGTGATAGATAGGTATTGTACAGTCTCGTTAATCAGTCTGTCTGTAACGAGATACTACTATGTAACATCACATGGCTATGGTGAGACTGTGTTAGCTCAGCTGGTCTTGCTGTGGTGGGATGATGTTATGCTAGTTGACAGTTGTGTGGTGTTATCTGTGACTCATTGCTACCAGAGAGATAAGCCGGTGGCCTAGCGCACGGCTCTTCCTTGAACACCCGACACCTAATAGGCAACAGGAAGGGATGTGGAAGACCTGCCTGGAATTACTACTGGCTAACTCTCATTCTACTGGGCTCTGAGGTATTACATTAAAGCAAACCCAACTCAACAATCACCCGCAATTTGAAGTAGCCAAAGCAACCAATATTATTTTATTACTTGCTCTGAGTACAAATCGTATTATTATTTTTTTTTTTACATATTATATTTTCACCTATGTGCGCAAGTAAAGACGTACAACATCTCTTGAGTCACAGTGTTGCATGGTGTCTACTGAAGTTTGGACTGCGTACCCACTCAATTGTAAAAGATTGTCAAATCTGACCTCCAGTGGAAACCTTTGGACATTACACCTGGAAAGGTACAGCTCCTCAAAGTGGATTTCTGCCAGAGGAGGCTGGTGGGATGAGCTATAGGAGGACAGGCTCATTGTAATGGCTGGAGTGGAATAAATGCAACAGAGTCAAACATGTGGTTTCTATATTTTGTATTTGATTTGTTTTATATTGTAAAATGTATTCCATTCCAGCCATTACAATGAGCCTGTCCTCCTATAGCTCACCAGCCTCCCCTGATTTATGCAATACAATCTTAAAATCAGATAGATTGGGTCTGTATTTATGTGATAGACATCCATTAATTGCTTCGTTTCTAATGCAGTACAAACATTGCATAAGATATGGCAGTTGGTTATAGGTTATTTTTGATACACCAGAGGGCAGTAAAAGTCTACTCGGCAACTGTATCTCCAAATTCAATCTTGATCCTTTTACATGCAAATGATAAGATAAAAATGATGAGATTACTAAAACATGGAGTAAATGATTGATTTGTAATATTAAGAAATTGAGAAATCTTTATTGTGCTGACTGTGTGTACAAGCTTGTGTACAACAAATCTTTCATATGGCACATTGTGTAAATTGGGCATATTTCATCTGTTAAGAGAAAGAAAGAGAAAGGATGAAGTCATTTGAGAGCAAGGGAGAGATTGTAAGAGACAGAACACAAAGAAACAAAGAAAGAAAGAAAGAGAGAGAGAGAGAGAGAGAGAGAGAGGATCATGTTTTCCCTACATCTTCAATGACAGCTCCATTTATGATGCTGGTGAATCATTCATTATCCCATGCCGTGGCTCTGATCCTCCATGTTTTCCCTGCTCCCCCTCTTGTCAACAGAGAACAGTCTGTCCACATTCCGCTCTCTCCTCTCCTCAGCTTGTAGAGGGGGAGAAATGCTCCTCTGGCAAAAAGCTTGACATACTCCCCCAACTCCACTGTTACTGAAGGCCTGGATGCAAGGACTTGGAGATACCTCGGCCCAAGTTCATTGAACTGACTTGTACCCCGCACACTGACTCGGCACTGGTACCCCTGTATATAGCCTCGTTATTGTTATGTTATTGTGTTACTTGAATTCGTTTTTACTTTGGTTTATTTGGTAAATATTTTATTAACTTTTCTTGGACGGCACTGTTGGTTAAGGGCTTGTAAGTAAGCATTTCACGGTAAGGTCTACACTTGTTGTATTCGGCACGTGACATAAAGTTTGATTTGACTGAGGCTGCCTCTCAAATGGCACCCAATTCCATATATAGAGCCTGGATTCTGGTCAAAAGTAGTGCACTATACTGTATAACGAATAGGGTGCCATATTGGATGGATCCTGAGTCTGACTCTCTGAACAGCCCTGACTCTCTCTTTCTCTGCCAGACTTGTTGCTTGTCTCCATTGGCTAATGCTCCAAGGTCCAACTCAAAGCAGGTGCCTTGGAATGTTTGCCCATTACATGTATAATGTGTTAGGATTAGGGCTAACTCGGGGGAGAGGTGTGTAATTGTG
Organism: Oncorhynchus kisutch; assembly: GCF_002021735.2. Taxonomy (NCBI): domain Eukaryota; kingdom Metazoa; phylum Chordata; class Actinopteri; order Salmoniformes; family Salmonidae; genus Oncorhynchus; species Oncorhynchus kisutch. Next base: position 34,322,803 of record NC_034191.2, read on the forward strand.
AATGAATGATAGGCCTATATCTTCAACTGAATACTTTGATCTTCAACAGTTGTGTTTGTCATTGTTCATGAGTGAAATACATGAAAAATCATAAAAATCACATTTGACTTTAAAATGAAATTATAAACAGTTATTTTTTTCTCAGTCGCCTTTTTTTCTCAGTCGCCATTAAGAATAACACATCTCTTATCACAGGACATTCTTTTGGCATCATGTAGTGGAATTTTCCAGCAGGCTAAGTATTATGTCATCTGGGGAGCTCTGTATTGGAATTATAGTCTGTGGTTCCTGAGTGTATCATGTACAGATAGAGATTCTTCTCATAAATTCAACCTTGTAAAGCTTGGTATTTCGCAAATAACTCTCAGTCGAATAACGTATTTTTTTAATATTCTGGGTTATATTGTTCGGTCACACTTGAGTGAATACTTTAGATTCTTGAGGAGGTCTGTATGAGGTATTGTGCTGAACGGGGAAGTCTAGATGTTTATCCATGTGATGTGTTGCATGAGCAGCAATTCAAGTATATTGCAACATAACATTGGAGTAGAGTAGCTGTTTCACCCTGGGTCCATTCATTTTCATTGCAGTAGAAAGTCATAAATACATGCAGGTGATTTTTAGACAAATACAGTACAAAGAGAGTATAAATGAATACAGGTAATATAAATACATAACATTCCTGCAAAGCAATTTTGGGTAAGATAATGATGATGTTCTTAATCAAAGCTTACTAATTCTATTAATCATACTGTTGCATGTAATAATGGATACTACCTTACAGAGAGTAACTACCATTTTTTTTATGTAGCACAATTTGACAAAAATGTTACACATATGAAATGACAACAATCGTTATTAGTGTAAATCTAGTCGGTCGACCTGGTCAATGTAGCGGCTGAACAGGTAAATGGATTGACTTCTGTGAATGTAACTGTGAATGTAACTGATAGGTAAAAGCTTTCAGTGGCAGTCATAGCTTTTATCTCTCAATAGATGACAAAACGGTTGGGTTGTTTAATGGTTTGTTTCATCTTAGAAGAGACAAAGAGATTGTCTTGGCAGTGGACACTTCTCCTTGGGTTATTAAGATGCTGGCAGGATGGAGCACCATGGAAACTGAGCACCTCCTAGACAATAAGGTAATTGTACGAGTAGAAAGCTCCCGATGTCTTCAACAAATGAGAAAATTGGGCACACATTTACTTCCATGTCCACTTTCCCTATTCTATTCTTCCAGTTCAAGTGAGATCTCTGTGATTGGTGGAAAGAGCCCCCCCCCCAAAAAAACACAAAAAAAGACAAACACATCACACACACACACACACACACACACACACACACACACACACACACACACACACACACACACACACACACACACACACACACACACACACACTAAAGGAAATGAAGAATGGGATAGTAGCCATTTGAATTAAGTCCTAGTGTCCTCTGAACAGTATGTGATAACTAATGGAGGCAAGGGAACCCAGTACAGCTCCTCAGGACTTTATAAGCTCTCCTTTATTCCACTGCAGAGATAAGAATCTAGCCACTTTATTAATCCCATTTAGCAGGGATCTCTCTCTCTGTCTTTGTCTTTGTATGACCTGCGGCTGTAGTGTCACGGGGTCACAACGAGTTCCAGGAGAGGCGGTATAGGGACCTTCAATCAGGGCTGTCAGTCAGGGACATAGATGGCCTTTGATGAGGCCGTTCTTCTATACGTGGCAACAGTGAATGAAGGCTGCCGACACTGGTAATTAGAGAGAGGATCTATGGGTAACCAGAGGTCACATCCCCCAGCGTCCCCTCTGCTCCCTATATTAACTGGGCTATGGGGCCATCTCCCTCAGCTCAGAACTCATTCACTCAGGCCCTATAGACGTCAACTCAGGCTACCATTGTTGTTATTAATTAAAACAGCAAGTTAATAATCACTCCAAATACAATGTTCATTACATGGAAAAAAAGCTAAAGATACATTTATTTTGCATCTGGTTTTCATGTTCTTCTTAAGAATTGCCTCTAGGACATTACCCCAACCCCCAGTATCCAAAAGACGGAACACCCCCACCTGATTCCTGACAAAGACAATTATCCAATAGTAAGCCCTGTGGCCCCAGTCTCCTTTTCACATCAGCTGTCAATGTGACAGACAGGCTTAACGTGGGAACACCAACACCAGCCAGCTTGGCGCACACTGTGGGAATGTCAGCCACCCACAGCAGCCAGCAGTCTCTCCAGCCACCCCTGGTCCTGGTCCTTCAAGGCCATAGCACCCAGGCTCCTCCAGGGCTGGTCTAATTAGTGGATTAGTGTGGAGTGTCTACATGCGCTTAGCACAAATCCCCCCTCAAAGTCATGATCATGATCAAATCAGGCATGAACTTGCCTTCAGTTCACAGAGGGGGTAAAAGCCTATTTGGTCAAGTTGAGGTAATAGCTTGAGTTGCCCACGTCAGTCAAGCTTAGAGCTTAGGGAGGCATGATAACTTAAAGTGTAACTTTAAACATGATACGTTAGTAAGAAGTAATTATAATCAACCAGATTCACTGTAATACAAAACCTAGTTATCTTTTATGCCAGTGAATCTGTTCTAAGTTGATTTCAGGAGTCCTCACTTCCATTTCTCTAGTAACTTCATTGTATTATTCCACCAAAGGCCCTTTGAAGTCTTCATGCATTCATTCACAATTGTGATGATTCAAGATGGATATTTGCGTCAAAGGCCTATGGGTGAACTAATCCATTCTGGCCATCCAGTGGACACTGGTTGATGGACTTTGAACAGGCAAGACATATCCTCCAGAAACGGTTGAGTTTCCTCATAATAATAAGTGGTGGGAAAAGGACCGATGCTTCTTGGACATTTGCTATCAGTTTATTCTCCTGCTTTCTTTGTCTCTATAATTCTCTGTCCATAAAATAGCTTGACCAACAGTTGAAGACCAACTGAAATGTAAACAAATAAAATAAAACATTCTGGAGTCCATGTCGGCCTATCTGGCTTTTGTTTGTGTTTATCTACACTCCACTCGCTGCTGTATGTTTACGCTTTCCAACACTGACCTCATAACCTCAAAATAAGTCGAAATACTGTGCAATGTCATGCCTTTTGCATCGCAAATATACTCACCAATAACAACTCAAATTTGCTGCATGAGTACGTTCTTACAGGTGGGCCAGTCAATCTATGTTTCCTTGATGCATCTTGACAAAACTGATTGAAAGAAAAAATGTAATCTGGAGTCCATGTAGGCCTACCTGGCTTTTGTTTGGTTACATTATTAATGCTCGCCTTTTGTCTGTCACGTTCTGACCTTAGTTCCTTTTTAATGTCATTATTTTAGTTGGTCAGGGCGTGAGTTGGGGTGGGCATTCTATGTTGTTTTTCTATGTTTTGTTCTGTTGTTATATTTCTATGTGTTTGGCCTAGTATGGTTCTCAATCAGAGGCAGGTGTCAGTCGTTTGTCTCTGATTGGGAGCCATATTTAGGTAGCCTGTTTTCTATTGTGTTTTGTGGGTGGTTGTATCCTGTGTTAGTTTTTCACCATACGGGACTGTTTCGGTTGTTTGTACTTCTGTTATTTTGTTCAGTGTTCTGTAGATTTATTAAATATATCATTATGGACACTTACCACGCTGCACATTGGTCTGATCGTTGCTGCTCCTCCTCTGAAGAAGAGGAATTCTGTTACATTGTCTGTCTCCAACTTAGCCAATAATAAGCCAATAAAACAGGCAGTGTGATGCCCTTGAAAATAACAAAATAAACATTCCACTCCACTGTTCCTCTGACTGTCTTAAGCATAGCATTTGTTGCTTAACTACTATCAGAATTTCCATGAAACTGATTTAGTAGCTATTCCCTTACCGGGATTTATAAATCTTAACTTAATCATGAATACGTTTTAATGTAGTACAGTAATGACCATGTGTGATCTGTCACAACAAAGGCTCTGGTATTCTTCCCCTCAAATGATTGATTACTGGAATGGCCACACATGCGTGAGCTTGTTTTTGCAATGGTAAAACAGTTTCATTCTGCTCTGCCAGGCTACAAAATACATTCCTTCTTAGAATCCTCAACCTGAGTTGAAATCAGGACACCCAGAAACAGATCTTTTGCACATGACATATCCAGCATGGTGGGCAGGTCCCACATAAGAGATCAATACATTCTTCTTTCTGTCATCTCTATCTATTTGATTGGATTTGGTTGGAGTTTGAAGGGTTTTGATGTGTTTGGGGCTATTTGTGAGGCCTGTCTGTTCACAGAGAAGCAGCTGCTTCTCAAACTACTGGCACCATCCCGATCTTGAAGTAGTTGATTTCCAGATGTTTCTTGCCGCTCTGACTTATGTAAGTGAAGAACACTTTGCGGTGTGAGAAAGCATTTTCTGTCCACTGAGACTGGATCAATAGAGTTGACCCAGTCTCAGTGCACCATTGCACAGTTCTCCTCATAGTACATACAACCCATTGTGCATCAACTCATTGTCCTCCCAGCAACACTGCATTTTCTCAGGTTTTGTCGCTGCACTTGGCTAAATGGCCACAGCTGTTTACTCTAATAACACCAGCCTGGGAGGAGCCCAGCCACCGATGACATCACTGGCTGTACAGTATGTCTCTTCACACCTATTCACTACTTTCCTTCCCTACAGACCTTAGAACAGAGCTGCTATGGAACAGCTTTTGCAATATAGAACCAAAGTATTTATTCAGCATTATGAGTGAATTGACTTCATTCATGATAAGTGCACTAATAAAAATAAATAAACAATGGTATGGTATTAATGGGATGAACAACCCAAGTATGGATGGTTCATGTATGATTGTTATGCCATGTAATAATGGTAAATACCCCGCTAGAGGGCAACGGACAATGTATAACTATGCATAGACCAAAATGTAACCTTTATTTAACTAGGCAAGTCAGTTAATTAAGAACAAATTATTATTTACAATGAGGGTCTACACATGCCAAAACAGGCCAAATCACAAAAGTGATTCATTAGCATTAGACTTAAAGGTTACCAGTGAGCAGTCCACCAAGTCCACTATTTTCAAGTGATAGCATGTAAAACATTCTTTATTTTCTTCATCATTTTCAGTTTTACCACATTCTTGTATGTGTCTAGTATGTATTCTAGTGTTTTCAAAATCTTACAAATGATCAAATGATACCAAACAACATGTCAGATCATCCTGGCTTCTTTATTTGTGCAAGGCCACGTCTGACGTCAGCTTCTTTGGAAAGGGAACCACATTCTTGCAAGGAAGATTCCAGCCGCCTCCCACCACAGCAGAGCAGACAACTAACAACTAGCAGAACCATCCCCTGTCACCCCTGGCCCTGTCTGCACTCTATTACCAGACACACCTGGGTTCAAATAGGATTTGTTTTCTTCAAAATACTTTAGCTGTGCTGGATTGAGCTTGCCTGGTGCAATGTAACCGATTTATTACTACAGTGCAAACCCTGACCATTCGGCACTACAGGCAGGCTCAAGTCAACACTCAAAGCATTTGAAGGGTTTCAAATACTATTTGAACCCAGGTATGGTACCAGAGCATATTACAATAACCATTGGTGGCCTGGTACCCTCGAGCAAGAGGTCTTTTACTGATGTCCTTTATAGAGAGGAACTCTAGCTGTTTTACTGCATAGAGAACAGCAACAACATACTCATTCTAAACATTGTGTCATTATAAAACTTTATAAACACCATAAATCTTTATAAACACCATAATCATGCACTTGCATTTGCTCCCAGTAAAATGTATATCATTAGCAGTTCCTAAAAAGGAGTCATACTACACTTGCAAATAGTTGTAAATCTCTCAGTTTTAATATACTGAACAAAACTATAAATGCAACATGTAAAGTGTTGGTCCGATTAGCTGAAATAAAAGATCCCAGAAATGTTCCATACGCACAAAAAGCTTATTTCTCTCAAATTCTGTGCACAAGTTTGTTTACATCCCTGTTAGTGAGCAGTTCTACTTTGCCAAGATAATCTGCCTGACAGGTGTCGCATTTCAAGAAGCTTATTAAACAGCATGATCATTACACAGGTGCACCTTGTCCTGGGGACAATAAAAGGCCAGATACAGTAGTGATGTAATATGTTACCCTGGCTCAACATACAACTGTGTGGAATTTGTGTTTTGGCAGATATACATACTGAGGTATAACATACGATTTTGGGTAACACTTTATCGGTATAAGGCTTTGTTACGAGTTCTAAGCATTTATTGCCTCTTATAATGTGGTACTGGATGTGTTATGTCTCTTTGCTTAGAAGTGGAAGTGTGCTGAATACTTATCTTTAGTTGGAGAAAAAAAAATCATCCAGAGGAAGCAATATCTGAAGTCTGATAAACTATGAAGTAATTTAGGAAATGCCAAAAGGGCAAGCACTTTACATGTCACCTTGACTTGTATTCAACCATCATTCACAAATAGGGGGGACACTTGCACAGTTGCCATACTCTCCATAATTCATATAGTCTTGAGTTATACACAATACAACTATGTTGGTGACTTCTGACGCATTATGAAGATGGTATTCCTACTGTATGTGTTACTGTAAAATCAAACATAAAACGTGTTGAGGTTTGATTGTTCATTGCTAATCTGGCAGATAGAATCCAACTATCTTTTTCCATCATCTCCATCTACATCACTATAAGAAGGTGTTGGACTTTGCGGTCGCTACTTAGGAAAATAAAAGTGCTGTTTGTTCAAAAAAAGAAATGGGGCTGATATAAACTAGTTTTGAAAAACAAGTTCCACACTGCTTTCAGGGAACATAAACTTTAATTGCATTCATTACAAGAACAGTAAATCTTCTTGTAAATACCTTCTTAAACCCATTGAAAATGTCTCCAATGCATCAGTGAGCAGAATGCTTGTGGTTAAAGTGAAGAAAAAAAACATCCATCTTGAACATAAGTTAAAACCCATTTGCCAATTTCATAAAATTCCAAACAAACTCTTGGAGCTTTTGGGACTTGATGGGCATTCAGTCAGTTTGCTACGCAGGAAAATAATCCTGCAGCAACAGGAAATGTGAATTATAATTAACAGACATTTTTGTAGGGGTTGATAGATTTTTCATGAGGAAAAATCAAGTCTGAAATGTTAACGTGGAAATTCAATTTTAGAAGCCTTTTTAAAAGGCTCCTACATCTGTAACATGACTCAAGATTCCATTTATGCAAACATATTTCATATAAATGTTCACCAAACAAAAAAGGCAAAAAGTTGTATTTCTGTGTTTTTCATCTTCAAAAAAAGGTTGTATATTTAAAGGGATAATCCACCCCAAACCACGAATTCCAAGGATTATCAGTGTTAAATAGCACTAAAATGTGAAAACAATATTTTTTTGTGAACAAATGTTTCATTTTGTCATCATAACAAGGTTGGAAGCAACATGTGAAAATCATTGTGGAAATCTGTTGGAGCTCAACTACAAAACCAACAATGCAATGCTCTCCCTCTCTCTCTCTCTCTCTCTCTGGGCTGGCTAGCTAGCTAGCAAACGTAGCTACACACGATAATACCAAAGTCAATATCAGCATGTGAAGTAGCAAGCTAGCTGTAAAATCGCCTAAACAAACTATCTCACCGAGTTCAACTGGCAGTTTATCTCTGTCCAGAGTGAGTGCATAATACGTTGCCATGGCAACAACAGCCCTTTTCCATGTTTCCCACAGACACACAGGGCGCATTACAAGATGGTACTTGAAAGATAAACTAAGTTGAATAATTTGGTACACTAGACTGAGCACATCAAAATACATACTTTGTCATGACGATATAACGAATGGATGTGTCCTAGACAAGTATGCTCATACCATCGTTTGGATGATTTGGCGATCTGGAGCGCAGGTAGTTGTTTCAAAAGCATTATGAAATTGGATAGTGTGTTATCCGCTATCTCCAGTGACGAAAACTACGACGCGTCCCTACACGATTTCCTGATTTCATAGACGGATCACTTAGAAGTTACATCATGGGGAAAATGTGTATTTTACCCACTGATAAAACATAGGATTTCACCAATTTGACATATTTTTTCTGGGGTTGGATTATCCCGTTAATAAAAAATAAAAAATCTAGCATTCAAAGAGTATTATGTTACAAGATGCTACTTCATTAATTGTGGTGCAACATAATAATTCATAATAATGCAACACAATATTTTGCTGAGCAGGAATTGTATAGGTTTAATAGAGACAGTAGGTATGGAAGGAAACAGTACAAGAGGGTTCCTTCCACCGTCGGTTCTGGTATTGTATCTGCATTGTGCACATACTTGGCAGAGGTACTGTACATTTTAATGGTCTGCCAAGATGAAAAGAGCACCCCATGTTTTGTGTAAAGTATATGCAGCTGAGGGCACACTGCTGCAGAGACAAATAGGCCACACCCTGATCTACTTCACCTGTCTTTGTGCTCTTCCCCATTATCCCCTGTGCATTTATACCGGTGTTCTCTGTTTGTCTGTTTCCAGTTTGTCTTGTCTCGTCAAGACTACCAGGATGTTTTTCGTTCTCCTGTTTTCTTGAGCCCCTGTTTTCTAGTTTTCCCGGTTTTGATCATTCTGCCTGCCTTGAGCTTGCCTGCGGTTCTCTACCTTTTGACACTGCCCTGGATTACTGACCCCTGCCTGCCCTGACCCTGAGCCTGCCTGCCACTCTGTACCTTATGGACTCTGCCCTGGACTACTGACCTCTGTCTGCCCTTGACTTGTCGTTTGTCTGCTACCTTGTTTTATAATAAACGTCTGTTATTCGAACTGTCTTGGTCTTATCCCGAGTGGTGATAGTACGAACTGGCCATGACGGACCAAGCAGACTCGGACCAGCTCCACAACACCCTCTCCTCCCAAGGAGCCACCATTGGGAGGCACGAGGAGTTGCTTTGTGGCCTTATGGAAGATTTCCAGACCTTGGCAGAACGCCATGACCGCGTGTTGAAAACATTGCTGGAGTAATTCCGTATGTTGTCTGTTAGGCAGCCTACCATGATGGTAACCTCCCAGCCCCTCAGCAACGCATCTCTCCCGGCCACGCCGGCTTCACGAGCACCCCGCTTACCTCCTCCGGAATGCTTCGCTGGAGAGTCGGGAACCTGTCAGGCGTTTCTCTCTCAGTGTTCCCTCATCTTCGAGCTGCAGCCCTCCTGCTTCCCCTCGGACCTCTCAAAGATAGCGTACCTCATCACGCTGCGTCCTGGAGGACTCTCACCTGGGCTACGGCAGTGTGGGAACAACAGTCTGCCGTGTGCTTCAGTCTGGAGGAGTTTGTGGCTGAGGTGAAGGTTTCCAATTCTCCTTTGTCTGGGAGAGAGGCTGCCCGGAAGTTGCTTCAGCAAGACTCCTGCAGTGTGGCAGACTATGCGGTGGATTTCCGCACGTTGGCTGCAGAGAGTGCCTGGAACCTGGAATCCCTGTTTGACACGTTCCTGCAGGAATTATCCGAGGAAGTTAAGGATGAGCTCGCCGCCCAGGAACTGCCATCGGATCTCGACTCGCTCATCGCCTTTACCATTCAGATCGAAGGCCGGCTACGGGAATGTAGGAAGTAGAGGAGGTCCGATTCTGGTCCCCCTCACCCGCCCAAGGATTCTACCTTGTCTCCGAGGCATCTCGGAAGTCCCCGACATCTACGTTTCCGAGAGAATCCGAGGCTATCTGAGTTCCCCCGAGAGTCTCCGAAGTGTGCCGATTCGCCTCTTCCCGAGCCGATGCAACTAGGCAGAGCTAGGTCGTCTCCAGTCAAACGTTTACGCAGACTTAACACAAAGAGTTGTCTGTATTTTGGGACTACTGGTCATTTCGTGTCTACATGTCCACTAATATACCAGGCTCACCGGTAAGTGCGGGTACACTGGTGGGCCATAGAGAGAACTTTCATTCTCCCCTTACTCCCCTGCTATGGGGAAACCAGTTGAAATCTCTCCGGGTAATCATCGACTGGTGCCGATGAGAGTTTTATGGACACTACCCTAGTGTCAGAGCTGGGCATACCCACTCAGCCCCTCTCCATTCCCATGGTTGTTAGAGCGCTGGATGGGCGCTCTATAGACAGGGTCACCCACAATACTACTCCCATCAACCTGCGCGTGTCAGGGAACCACAGCGAGGCTATGAAGTTAATGATTATTAAGTCTCCTCATGTTCCTGTGGTATTATTATTATCTTGGCTCAAATGACACAATCCCCTCATCGACTAGACTGCTTGTGCTATCATGGGCTGAAGTCCATTCTGCCACGGCCATAGCTTGAAGTCTTCTGAAGCCTTCTGCGGAACATCTTCCTTTGGGCTCGTAAGTAGCCTCGGACCTCTCCGCCATTCCCGCAGAGTACCAGGACCTCCGGGAGGTTTTCAGTAAGGCCTGGGCCACTTCGCTTCCTCCGGATCGACCCTATAACTGCGGGCTTGATCTTCTCGCGGGCACCTCACCACCCCAGGGATGACTGTATTCACTGTCAGGTCCGGAGACCAAGGCTATGGAGACCTACATTGAGGACTCCCTGGCTGCAGGGTGTATCTGTCCTTCGGTCTCCCCTGCTGGCGCAGGGTTTTTCTTTGTGGAGAAGAGGGACAAAACCCTGCGCCGTGCATCGACTACCGGGGTCTCAATGACATCACTGATAAAAACCACTACCTGCTACCACTCATCGCCTCGGTCTTTGTGCCGCTCCAGGGGGCCACCATGTTCTCCAAGATGGACCTGCGGAATGCCTACCATCTGGTGCGGATACGAGAAGGCGACGAGTGGAAGACAACCTTACAAAATGGCCAGCGGACACTACAAAACCTGGTAATGCAATTTGGTCTGACCAACGCTCCAGCTGTGTTTCAGGTCCTGGTTAACAACGTTCTCCGTGACATGTTGAACCAGTTCGTGTTCGTCTACCTCGACAACATCCTCGTTTTCTCCCGCTCAGCCCAAGAACATGTGCTCCAAGATTCCGTTCACGTGGTACCCAGCAGCTGACCAGGCGTTCCTGGACCTCAAGAACTGCTTCACCACAGCTCCCATATTGGTCCATCCTGACCAGTCCCGTCAGTTCGTGGTGGAGGCCGACGCTTTGGGTGTCGGAGAGGGGGCTGTCCTTTCCCAGCGTTCTGACCTGGACCTTAAGCTGCATAAACAAAGAGGAATTACTTTGTGGGGAATCATGAGATTCTCGAGGTGAAGATGGCGTTGGAGGAGTGGTTGTCTTCACCAACCCCACCACCTGGAGTCAGCAACTCGTGTGGGTAGAGTACGCCTGCCATACCCTCCCCTGCTCAGCCACTGGGTCTCTCGCCTTTTGAGTGTTCCCTGGAATATCAGCTCCAACTCTTGCCGGAGGAAGAGGTCAGCAGGAGGCGTCCCTGGTGGGAGGGTTACTGTCACTCCCTGATCTGTTTCACCTGTATTTGTGCTTGTCTCCACCCCCTCCAGGTGTTGTCCATCTTCCCCATTAATCCCCTGTGCATTTATACCTGTGTTCTCTGTTGGTCTTTTGCCAGTTCATCTTGTCAAGCCTACTAGTGTGTTTTTCGTACTCCTGTTTTCACTCAGCCTGCCCTGGCCCTGAGCTTGCCTGCTGTTCTGTGCCTTTTGACACTGCCCTGGATTACTGACCCCTGCCTGCCCTGACCCTGATCCTGCCTGCCACTCTGTACCTTACGGACTCTGCCCTGGACTACCGACCTCTGCCTGCCTTGACCTGTTGTTTGCCTGCCCCCTGGTTTATAATAAACATCTGTTCTTCAAACTGTCTGCATCTGGGTCTTATCCTGAGTCGTGATAATATGCTTGCTGACATGAAGATTACTGGAAAGTATCACAGGTGTCCTAGTTTTTTCTACTGTCACTGGTGTCAGGTTGAGTTTTCCATTACTTCCCAAAAATGCAATGGAAAGAGTCTGCCGTGAAATAATGGAAAATAGGTCTAGAAGTTCCTCTACTTTTTTTTTATGTCAGCCTGCTTTATAACATAGCTGTGATACTAATTTCACAAATCCAGTCATCCAGAATATTTCAGAAATGTAGTGTTTTCTTTACTGGATGAGTAACACACATTCTGAAATTATTGGCAAAAAAATACTGCACCCAATCCTGACTTGGCCATGTACAGACACACTTAAGTGAATCTCACTACGCCAGTTTGACTTCTTAATTTCCTGAATTTACCTGAGCAGGTCATAATAAGCCATCACTGTAGATTCCGATCAAAAGTATTACCAGCTCCTGCACTGTGTAAAAACGAAGGAATGGGTAAACATTTTTTGCATAATGGCTCTTTAAAAAGCAATTCAAAGAATGTCAGACCGCTCATACCAGAGACCACAAAATGGGATCGAGAATGAGAGACTCCCTTTTATATTCTTACCTCATATCTATTCCCCTTGACATTATCTAGCTGCTTCATGTCTGTTAACTTGACAATATTTAACCCAGCAGATACATATCAATGGAATCCATTTAAATGCCATAACCACAGAAGATCACTTACTTACTCTAGAAACGATCCGTAAGTGGAAACTATGTCAAATCATTTGAAGGAAAAGTTAGTAACAGGTAATCAATTTGCAACAACGTCTCATGCAGATTAATAGCAAAGACCTCTCGGTGACCCATAATGAAAATTGAATCCTCTTCACCTTTGAAGATTAGGTTCTAACATGACACGATCCCACTGGTTGACGTCAAAATCAAATTGTGTGGATAGTGTCCCTAGCAACGGTGATCAACAATGGAATGACACTATGAGTAAGGCTAGTACAGTCAAAGATGGAGCCAAGAACTTGATCCCAATAGTGTTACAAATATAACACATTCTTGGAAATATTTGGGAATGTTTGAGAGGTGAATCATGCTTTTATCGGATGTCTTCTTTCACTGGAAATGTCCTCTGGTCTGGCAAATAAATGCTAACTCCTTCCCTCCGCTATTACTACCATATGTACTTTATCAATGTGAGGATTCATTATAGCATGGAAACTGTCTAACTGGAAGTGGCCTAAGTGCTATCACATGATGTAATTGACCATGTTTGATCAGGGTTCAATTGAAATGAACAACACAACAACAACAGGGGACACTTTACATTTGATATTTAAACTATACATAATCATTCAATGGAATTAGCTTTTCTGTTACCCACCAGGGGGTGAGTCAGTTTAGTCATGTAGAACGCATGAGTGACAACCGTGTCAGTAACCTTAACAGTGCTCATTGGTTAAAAGTTACCATGACGCTGTAATGGCAGAGATTAAATGGGAAGATGATATTCCAGCAGTGAATGGTTTCAAAGGCCCAAAGGATGTATCATGGCATGAGACTCTCAATGTATATTTACCATTTTCCATTTACCTTTTTTTAACAAGTGTACATATTTCTACATGTTACCTCTTGCTTTTTGAATAGCAAGATTGCAAGGCAAATGCTGATTAAACTGTATCAGAGAAGTCCTTCACTTCAATACCTGTACAGGAAATGTGCGGTATGTACAGTATAATGGGTACTTTTCCATCATAACTTGTATTCTGCTTCATCTTAACAGTACTGCAATAAAATGGCTGTCAATGGCATTCATATGATATCCATGTGTCAAATGTCTCACTTGGCCAAGCGAGACAGCAGCAGCGGGTTTCGGAACTCTCTGGGAGTCCTTGAGGTATGAGTAATCACTTCCATAAAGTGGATGAGTATTCTGGAAGTTGACACCACAGATTCATAACAGCTCCGGTAAGAGCACTGCCTTTTATGATTTTCCTTATAAACAGATGCTGTTTACAAAGATGATGACAACACCCACTGGAGAGGAGCGTGACATGTTTCAGGCAGCACACTCCATTGTGAGGAAGAGAATACAAACTGCTCAGTAGAATAACTACTGCTTAACTGGATAACCTGCTTAAAATTTCTATGAAGTTATATTAGATCACACTATAAACTGGTCTCAACTTCTGTCACAGGTGGTATATCATCAGTCTCCCCCTGACAGTAAAACTCAATAAGATAACAGGTGGTATATCATCAGTCTCCCCCTGCCAGTATAACTCAATAAGATAACAGGTGGTATATCATCAGTCTCCCCCTGACAGTAAAACTCAATAAGATGACAGGTGGTATATCATCAGTCTCCCCCTGACAGTATAACTCAATAAGATGACAGGTGGTATATCATCAGTCTCCCCCTGACAGTATAACTCAATAAGATGACAGGTGGTATATCATCAGTCTCCCCCTGACAGTATAACTCAATAAGATGACAGGTGGTATATCATCAGTCTCCCCCTGACAGTAAAACTCAATAAGATAACAGGTGGTATATCATCAGTCTCCCCCTGACAGTATAACTCAATAAGATGACAGGTGGTATATCATCAGTCTCCCCCTGACAGTATAACTCAATAAGATGACAGGTGGTATATCATCAGTCTCCCCCTGACAGTAAAACTCAATAAGATGACAGGTGGTATATCATCAGTCTCCCCCTGACAGTATAACTCAATAAGATGACAGGTGGTATATCATCAGTCTCCCCCTGACAGTATAACTCAATACGATGACAGGTGGTATATCATCAGTCTCCCTCTGACAGTATAACTCAATAAGATGACAGGTGGTATATCATCAGTCTCCCCCTGCCAGTATAACTCAATAAGATGACAGGTGGTATATCATCAGTCTCCCCCTGACAGTATAACTCAATAAGATGACAGGTGGTATATCATCAGTCTCCCCCTGACAGTATAACTCAATAAGATGACAGGTGGTATATCATCAGTCTCCCCCTGACAGTAAAACTCAATAAGATAACAGGTGGTATATCATCAGTCTCCCCCTGCCAGTATAACTCAATAAGATGACAGGTGGTATATCATCAGTCTCCCCCTGACAGTATAACTCAATAAGATGACAGGTGGTATATCATCCGTCTCCCCCTGACAGTATAACTCAATAAGATGACAGGTGGTATATCATCAGTCTCCCCCTGACAGTATAACTCAATAAGATGACAGGTGGTATATCATCAGTCTCCCCCTGACAGTATAACTCAATAAGATGACAGGTGGTATATCATCAGTCTCCCCCTGACAGTATAACTCAATAAGATGACAGGTGGTATATCATCAGTCTCCCCCTGACAGTATAACTCAATAAGATGACAGGTGGTATATCATCAGTCTCCCCCTGACAGTATAACTCAATAAGATGACAGGTGGTATATCATCAGTCTCCCCCTGACAGTATAACTCAATAAGATGACAGGTGGTATATCATCAGTCTCCCCCTGACAGTATAACTCAATAAGATGACAGGTGGTATATCATCAGTCTCCCCCTGACAGTATAACTCAATAAGATGACAGGTGGTATATCATCAGTCTCCCCCTGACAGTATAACTCAATAAGATGACAGGTGGTATATCATCAGTCTCCCCCTGACAGTATAACTCAATAAGATGACAGGTGGTATATCATCAGTCTCCCCCTGACAGTATAACTCAATAAGATGACAGGTGGTATATCATCAGTCTCCCCCTGACAGTATAACTCAATAAGATGACAGGTGGTATATCATCCGTCTCCCCCTGACAGTATAACTCAATAAGATGACAGGTGGTATATCATCAGTCTCCCCCTGACAGTATAACTCAATAAGATGACAGGTGGTATATCATCAGTCTCCCCCTGACAGTATAACTCAATAAGATGACAGGTGGTATATCATCAGTCTCCCCCTGACAGTATAACTCAATAAGATGACAGGTGGTATATCATCAGTCTCCCCCTGACAGTATAACTCAATAAGATGACAGGTGGTGAGACATGGTCAGACCGTATTTTTAGAGTAAGTGCCGATTCAATCAAAATGCTTCCAACATTTTCTGTGATATACAAAATCTGGAGAATTGTTTCATTATAAGTTAGCCATAATATGCGGTTAAGTTTATTTTCTTAACTAATTTGCATTTTACATAAACCGTCAAATCTAATTAGCGGTTTTGATTGAATAGGGCCCTTGGTATTTTCTGTGTTGGTTTCTCAGTCCATCTCTGACAGGTTGTTAAGTGGGAGCTCTTAGAAACTAGGACCTGCCTCTCAGAAAGAGTTTCACTGGACAAGAAACAGACAATTGGCTGTGTTGAGGCTCACAGTGCCACGATTGAGCGCCAAGCCTATTTTTCAGACACGGCTTCTATTTACACTAGTCCTGCATGTGCCATATACCCATTCATTTCCCATAAAGCATATGCACTACAATTTATACTCAATCATTAACATGATGTCCACATAAACATCCAGGAAGCTCTGTTCAGGAACCTGTGTTGAGACGCTGACTCAACTGAAGCTCTAATGTCTGGTTTGGATGAGAAGCATCTGTTTGATCACTATGACGCAGAAACACATGACACACAACATTCCGATGTATCTCCTGCAGCCTTATATACCCTGACTCCCGGCAGAAGCCGAGGGGATTGCACATTTGTCTGATACAATGCATTAGCACTAATGGGATAGCTGAGCTAGGGAGTCTGGCTTTAAGACAGCTCTTTATAAATGTCAGCTCTGTTCTTTAATGTGAAGTATCATTCAGGGGTTGGGGGCTCCCATTACTGCTACTGAATAACAGAACTCCTGCTGGGTTAATGGGACTAGCCTTTCATTAGCGTAGCATTCAAGATGCTGTTCACATGGAATCTGAGCAAACAGGCATCTATTTGGTGACGTCAATAGAAATACACTGACACTTTGCTAACCGGTTTTATTACTAGTGTTGTTGGTATATAATCCATAATGAGTACATCTTTACAACCAATCAGAGAGCTAAAGTTGTTTTGTCGTTTTTACACACAGTATATTCAGAGGACCTATATTCAGACTCATAGGTGGCAAACAGGGCTCAGAGGTAGTCTTGGTGAACTCCTTATTATCTTTAGTTACAGTGCATTCAGAAACTATTCAGATCCCTTGACCTTTTCCACATTTTGTTACATTATAGCCTTATTCTAAAATGGATTAAATAGTTATGAATAATGAAAAAGAAAAAACTGGTTTTTCGATTAAAAATAAAGAACTGAAAAACCACATTTACAGAAGGATTCAGACCCTTTACTCAGTACTTTGTTGATGCACCTTTGGCAGCGATTACAGCCTCGAGTCTTGTTGGGCATGACACTACAAGCTTGGCACACCTGTATTTGGGGAGTTTCTCCCATTATTTTCTGCAGATTCATTCAAGCTCTGTCAGGTTGGATGGGGAGCTTTGCTTTACAGCTATTTATGGGTCTCTCCAGAGATGTTCGATCGGGTTCAAATCAGGGCTCTGGCTGGGTCACTCAAGGACATTCAGAGACTTGTCTCGAAGCCAGGTCCTGCTTTGTCTTGGCTGTGTGCTTATGATCGTTGTCCTGTTGGAAGGTGAACCTTAGCTCCAGTCTGAGGTCCTGAGTGCTCTGGAGCAGGTGTTCGTCAAGGATCTCTCTGTACTTTTCTCTGTTAATCTTTCCCTTGATCCTGACTAGACTCCCAGTCCCTGCCACTGAAAAATATCCCCACAGCATGATACTGCCACCACCATGCTTCACCCTAAGCATGGTGCCAGGTTTGCTCCAGACGTGAAACTTGGCATTCAGGCCAAAGAGTTCAATCTTGGTTTCATCAGGCCAGAGAATCTTGTTTCTCATGGTCTGAGAGTCCTTTAGGTGCCTTTTGGCAAACTCCAAGTGGGCTGTCAAGTGCCTTTTGCTGAGGAGTGGCTTCCGTCTGGCCACTCTACCATAAAGGCCTGATTGGTGGAGTGCTGCAGAGATGGTTGTCCATCTGGAAGGTTCTCCCATCTCCACAGAGGAACTCTGGAGCTCTGTCAGAGTGATCATCAGGTTCTTGGTCACCTCCCTGAACAAGGCCCTTCTCCCCCGATTGCTCAGTTTGGTGGGTGGCCAGCTTTAGGAAGAGTCTTGATGGTTCTAAACTTCTTTGATTTAAGCCACTGTGTTCTTGGGGACATTCAATGCTGCAGGCATTTTTTTGTACCTTTCCACAGATCTGTGCCTCGACACAATCCGGTCTCGGCGCTCTACAGACAATTCCTTCGACCTCATGACTTGGTTTTTGCTCTGACATGCACTGTCAACTGTGGGACCTTATATAGACAGGTGTGTGCCTTTCCAAATCATGTCCAATCAATTGAATTTACCACAGGTGGACTCCAATCAAGTTGTAGAAAGATCTCAAGGATGATCAATGGAAACAGGATGCACCTGAGCTCAATTTCAAGTCTCATAGCAAAAGGTCTGAATACTTATGTGAATAAGGTATTATGGGTTATTGTGTGTAGATTAATGAGAATTATAATTTTTTTAATACATTTTAGAATAAATTTTAGGCTTGTATGCGTCTGCTCCGCCATAGAAACCCATTTAATGAAGCTCCCTACTAACAGTTATTGTACTGACATTGCTCCAGTGGCAGTTTGGAATTCGGTAGTGAGTGTTGCATCTAAGGACAGACAATTTTTTACGTGTTTCAGCACTTGGCGGTCCCGTTCTGTGAGCTTGTGTGTCCTACCACTTCGTGGCTGAGCTGTTGTTGCACCTAGAGGTTTCCACTTGACAATAACAGCACTTACAGTTGAACGGGCCAGCTCTAGCACGGCAGACATTTGACAAACTGACTTGATGAAAAGGTGGCACCCTGCAGTATGAAGGCGCCATGTTGAAAATCACTGAGCTCTTCAGTAAGGCCATTCTACTGAAAATGTTTGACTATGGAGATTGCATGGCTGTGTGCTCGATTGTATACAACTGTCAGCAAGGGTGTGGTTGAAATAGCCGAATCCACTCATTTGAAGGGGTGTCCACATATTCTATGTACAAAAGTGTCTCAAAAACTTTTGCCTTTCTGATACATGTTTTGTTGACTGTAAATAGCATAGAACATGTCTGTGTTTTCTATAAGTGCTCATTTCCACCACCTCCAGTATGGCAGTCTCCCCGTCCTAGTGAATCTTTTCAAGCGTTGCCTTCTGTTGTGAACCATGGGACTGTTTTTCTTCTCCAAACCACATGTCTGAAACATCATTATTTTACCACAGTCAGCATAACCCTAACCATACAATAGCCTTAGTGAATGGTCTTATTTTACTAGCTGTTGCATATCACTCCCAGTCATAAGCACTGGATCTGTTTCTGTGATTCTGCAGCAGAACACAGTCTGTCAAAGTAAAACAGTTTTGCTTATTCAAAGCCAACAAACACAAGCCAGACACAGACACTTGACCTAGGTCCAGTTATACAACAAGAACATTTAACATTTTGTACAGACAGAGTCACTCTCCCTATAGTCACAATAACAATATATAGTCCCATAACTAATGTACATTACAGGGCTCAATTGCAGAGCCCTTTTGGACTCATAATCACAGCCTTAAATGAACAAGTGGTTCATCAGACAATGTGACTATAAAAACCCTGGAGTGCAGCGATATGAAACCATATTAGGCAGTGATCTGGAAGAATCCATATGGAGACTCCCAGCCAGCTGGGGGGAGAGAGAAGAGGTTACTTGGAGAGAGCAAAGCTCTTTTACAGTCACACTCATATCAACAGTTTTGCCCATATGTACTGTTAACCTATACAGTAACTAGAAAGTATCAATGGAGTGCATTCTTAGAAAAATGTGTTATCTAGTACCTAAAAGGGTTCTTCAGCTATCCACATAGGAAAACCCTTTGACTAACCTTTATTGGTTCCAGGTAGAACCCTGTTGGTTCAAGGTAAAACTATTCTGGGTTCCATGTAGAACCCTTTCCACAGAGGGTTCTACATGGAACCCAAAAGGGTTCTACTCTCACGGATTCCCCCGATACTGCTGCTCATTCCGTGCACCAGTTCCGGAGCTCTACATCACCGGCCTTCTAGGCTTCATTGAACTGTCTAATTACACACTCCTGGTTCCCATTTCCCCTGATTAGTAATTGTATATACAGTCGAAGTCGGAAGTTTACATAAACCTTAGCCAAATACATTTAAACTCAGTTTTTCACAATTCCTGACATTTAATCCAAGTAAAAATTCCCTGTTTTAGGTCAGTTATGATCATCACTTTTTATTAAGAAAGTGAAATGTCAGAATAATAGTAGAGAGAATGATTTATATCAGCTTTTATTTCTTTCATCACATTCCATGTGGGTCAGAAGTTTACATACACTCAATTAGTATTTGGTAGCATTGCCATTAAATTGTTTAACTTGGGCCAAACGTTTCAGGTAGCCTTCCACAAGCTTCCCACAATAAGTTGAGTGAATGTTGGTCCATTCCTCCTGACAGAGCTGGTGTAACTGGGTCAGGTTTGTAGGCCTCCTTGCTCGCACACGCTTTTTCAGTTCTGCCCACACATTTTCTATAGGATTGAGATCAGGACTTTGTGATGGCCACTCCAATACCTTGACTTTGTTGTCCTTAAGCCATTTTGCCACAACTTTGGAAGTATGCTTGAGGTCATTGTCCATTTGGAAGACCCATTTGCGACCAAGCTTTAACTTCTGACTGATGTCTTGAGATGTTGCTTCAACATATCCACATCATTTTCCAACCTCATGATGCCTTCTATTTTGTGAAGTGCACAACATAATGCTGCCACCCCCGTGCTTCACGGTTGGGATGGTGTTCGTCGGCTTGCAAGCCTCCCCCTTTTTCCTCAAAACATAACGATGGTCATTATGGCCAAACAGTTCTATTTTTGTTTCATCAGAACAGAGGACATTTCCCCAAAAAGTACGATCTTTGACCCCATGTGCAGTTGTAAACCGTAGTCTGTCTTTTTTATGACGGTTTTGGAGCAGTGGCTTCTTCCTTGCTGAGTGGCCTTTCAGGTTATGTCGATATAGGACTCATTTTACTGTGGATATAGATACTTTGGTACGTGTTTCCTCCAGCATCTTCACAAGATCCTTTGCTGTTGTCCTGGGATTGATTTGCACTTTTCTCACCAAAGTACTTTCATCCCTAGGAGACAGAACGTGTCTTCTTCCTGAGCGGTATTACGGCTGCATGGACCCATGGTGTTTATACTTGCGTACTATAGTTTGTACAGATGAATGTGGTACCTTCAAGCGTTTGGAAATTGCTCCAAAGGATGAACCAGACATGTGGACGTCTACAATTTTTTTTCTGAAGTCTTGGCTGATTTCTTTCGATTTTTCCATGATGTTAAGCAAAGAGGTACTGAGTTTGAAGGTAGGCCTTGAAATACATCCACAGGTACACCTCCAATTGACTCAAATTATGTCAATTAGCCTATCAGAAGCATTTAAAGCCATGACATCATTTTCGGGAATTTTCCAAGCTGTTTAAAGGCACAGTCAACTTAGTGTATGTAAACTTCTGACCCACTGGAATTGTGATACAGTGAATTATAAGTGAAATAATGTCTGTAAACAATTGTTGGAAAAATTACTTGTGTCATGCACAAAGTAGATGTCAATACCGACTTGCCAAAACTATAGTTTGTTATCAAGAAATTTGTGGAGTGGTTGAAAAACGAGTTTTAATGACTCCAACCTAAGTGTATGTAAACTTTGGACTTCAACTGTATGTGCCCTCTGTTCACCAGTGTCTTGTCAGTTATTGTTACCATGTTCATTGGTTCTGTGAGTACCCGTGTTGTTGTTTCGGCTTTCGAGCAGTGCTTTCGTGCATCGTTATTATGGGTCTCGTCCCGTGTATTTTTAGAGGTTTAACCTCGGTCTTTTGTTTGTGTTACATCCCTGTGTATTTTCTATACGTGCATTTTCATGGCATGTTGTGTAATTTGGGTGGAGTATTAAAACCCCCTATTACGTATTGCTGCGCCTGTCTCCAATCCTTTATACAATGTGACATCTACCTGAAACCAAAAAGTGTTCTCCTATGGGGACAGCCGAGGAACCCTTTTGGAGCCCTTCTTTTTGTAACAGTGTAATAATATCTTATATTCTCATTCAAAGATTGTTGCATTGAAATATACAGTATGTATGTGACCCTGTGCTGAACTCGGGTTTGTCTCTGGAACTCCAGACTGTGCTAGCCCGACAATAACAGACTGATTTGTAAGGTCAACATTAGTCTTCAAACAAAACAATCCATACCCCATCAGGAAAGTAAATCTTCAGGGTTATAAAGGTGTGTTTAAGAGTTGTATTGGCCAGCCACATAAAACATGTCATATGACTGAACATCACCCTATTCCCAACATGTCTGAAAGGTAGAAGATGGACGCACAACCCAAATATATGGCTTAGCAGCTGCAGAACAAAAAAGGTGCAGCACCCAGGTTTACAAAATTATTATTGAAGTCCAACACTATAAAATGGCTGCCAATGCCTGCCAAGCATTACCCAGATGCCCCAGGTCGGTGCCACACAGGTGTAGTGAATTCATTCCCAACATAACGGTATGCTATGTAAGTTCAGTTGTGTATTCAATGCACATGGAATATAAAGATGACATTTTCTAAACGCAGGTTAATCATACAATATGAGCAGGGAAATCCTGAAAAGAATGATATCCCAACAGTACATGCTAAACAACTGAACATAATCATTTATAATAATGGACCTCAGCTTAGGTACTTCGGCGGGAGTGACGCTGGCCCATTACGACGAAGCATAACAGTTTACAAATGATTGTTCAAAGACAAATCTCTATCACAATGTAAAATAAAAAATGTCTGGCATGCCTGGCAGAGGGCCAATGACACAGCAGGCAGGCATGATGGTGAGTTCAGACAAACGCTTCGCTTCCACCACAGAAGTGCTTTGAAGATCCAGTGGTGAGCCACTGTGAAAGAACTCATGGTTGTTCTCATTGAATGCATATGTAACCCCTGGAGACAAGTTATGGTTCGATGACAGGTATAACATTAAAGAGACCTATTGCCCTGATTTGGTAGGTCACAGCAGGTATTGATGACATATGGTTTTGCACAATAAGTAGATGTATCAGTAATATTTAAAACAGGCTGAACACTGAGTTTTACTGAGGTGTAACATCTCATGTTGAATGTGTCGGTGGAAACGATGTATCGAGCTGTAAGATGTCGTCACTTGTTCATTATTATCCAACTAGTAGACATTCCACTCACATGTTTACCCCTGCTTCCTCCTATCTCTGGGGGTCACGTGTATGCAATGGAATCATAACTGGAATAAAGGCTCTATTTTACACGTCTGGCTGAAGGGAAGGTTTTCCAAAAGGGCAGAGGATTACATTCGGAGCCATAGTGGAAAGAATGAAATAGCTAATTAAATTATGAGGGCGTCCAAAAATTGCTGGAAACAAGCTTAAGTGCGTGTATCCACTTAATACCCAATGTTTAGTACTGTCAGATGAAATGACTCGGGCAATGCTTTTGAGATGAAACACATTGTTTTGAAATGATCTCTTGTTTATTTCAGTTGCAGTTATTATCAAGGTATTTACATTTTTGGTTGGACAAACTACTAGACAGACTAGACTAGATAGATTAGAAAACAAGCTTATAGGCGTATTAACTATGATATGAGGTCAGAGTTGAGACTAACCAGAGAGAGTTGCATTGCTGAGTAGCTTATGATTCTGAAATGGTATTAACAATAGGTTTCATTAAAAAAGAGAAAGGTCCACAAAATAGTTTCCTTTTATTGTAAGAAAACCCCAATGAGACTAGGGGTGATTTAGCTATTTAAATTGAGAGAAGGTTGAAGTTGAGTCAAATCATTGTCTCACAACACATCATTCTGGGGTCACCCACATAGAGGTCAGCAGGATTATCAAAAGGACCGAGGGAAAGTTTTGTGGGTGACCACATCAGGAATCACGCCTTGGTCCCACTTTATACAATCCAAGCACATTTGATAAAGCTGGCATTGTGGTCACCAATGCCATCAAATGACAACTTTGATGAATAAGCCAATATAAATTATTATAAATGTTTGTTCATGAAGTTTATTATGAAGCGCTAAGAATATCTGAACATTCTAATATGCAGCCTTGAAATCCCTGTAGAGATTCTGAGGCTCTAAGTTCGCATCGGATACAATTATCCAAGTCATAGTAAAATTGATGGTTTAGACAGAATTGATTGGAGATACATGGCAGCTGTGTTTGACACTGTATGTTGTTTTCGTGGCAAAGCAGTTTGGCGCTATCCCTTCGAATCCCCTCGGGGATTGCATGTCTACAGATAAGTCAAGGATGTAAACAAGTCATAAATGCATCTGCAAACACATTCCTGGCTCTCTAGTAAAACTTTACAAGTAACAAAGTGACAGCCCAGTCTTATGTAACATTTTAATGAGGCCCACAGCAGGAGAAAATACTATGGGTTTCACTAAGTCATTCACCTTTATATGCCCACACTTCTGTGGGCTTTTTGTTCACAACAGGGTGTGGATGAACCCATAGGTCCGTTTTTTTCAGAACGTTTGAAAATAACCTGTTGTTTATTCTGAATTCATTACATTTACATCTTATCCAGAGCAATTTACAGTTTGTGCATTCATCTTAAGATAGCTAGGTGAGACAACCATATATCCACATCATAGTAAGTACATTTTTCTTAAATACAGTAGCTATCAGCAAAGTCAGAGCTACTAAGGGGGGGGGGAAGTCAAACCGATAGAAAGGGTATCAATTACAAGAACCTGGGTTTCTTAATAAATGATTGTCTCACCTTTCAACCCAGCATAGAAGGTCTTGTGAAAAAACTTAGGCTCAAGTTTGTATTTCGAAAAATAAGTCATGTATTTATTTTAAGGTGAGAAAGAGTCAAGTGCGAGTGTTTAGTTCATGAAAGGCTTATTTTGTGTATTTTAATTTTTTTTACAAGAGAAATATGTTTCTAATAAGGACATTATTTGTGATAAATGTTATATTGGATCTCTGAGGATCCAGAGTTTTCCTTTCCTTGAGTCTAAAAGGTAATAAAAGCTGTAGTACTTAGAGCTAGTTTATAGGGTAATCCATCCATGGTAATGACTGATAACATAAGCTTCACTGATGCTGGCCTAATTCCTCTATATCTGAAGACCAATTCGGAGTCACAGACAAAGAGACACAGAATTATACGCAGGTGGTTGGGATCATCTCACATATATCATAAATCTCCATTAATGCTCCAGACCTCACTCTGTGGGCTTTCACTACTTAAAGTAAACACACTTTCACAGAAGGTTATCTTTCGTATCGTTGTTTTCCACATTTTAATCAAAACATGCATCAGTAATTACAGAGATTTGGGCAGAACTGTAGGGAGAAGTCTGGATATGAGGGGTGTGTAGTTATTTTACAACACATGCAAAACCCTATTGATTAAAACAATGCATGTTTTTTTCACTTTCATTTACCAACCACATAATGCATCTTAGAATTGTCTTAGACTTTAAGTATATAATAGATAAATGCCAAGAAAAAAAAAATGTACATGCCAATTAATCAGAATAATCAAGAACAAGTATATTTGATTAACTTAATTTGTTGCCTACAGTGCTTTTCATAGCAATAGGCAGTAGTCAACAGGGTTATGAGCAGGAAAAACAAACACCATCATTAGGCAAGTGTGAAAGCATAATGATTCAGAATTGTGTTTTTGAGGTTGGTGGGTTTTATCGTTTTGGCATATGGCTAAGAAAAATCATTTATAGGCATGTGCTCCAGTCAGAAGACTGTGTAGGTGATGTATACCAGATACGTTGTCCTTTCATGTCCGCAAAAATAAATAACTTGGCCAAGGGGGTGGGAATTGGTGCAAGTTTTTATTTATTTTGTCTGTCCAAGTAAATACTTGCTTATGAAACCACAAACAAATTTTGCTCTTGCACCATATGTGAATTGCATTATGGGGATGTTTAAAACCATTAAATGAATGTCAAATAGATATTTTTCAATCATCCAAACTAAGTTGGAAATTAATCTACATCATAAAGAAAACACACATATACATACACACACAATACAGATGTGTTTGCAGACAAAGTGAACACAAAAACACCCACACTCCTTAACCATTTTGTTTTATTCACATTTAAACGAGAATATCCAAAAGATGGCATATTCATGAAACGGCAAACATAATACAAAAAGTCACAAAAATATATAATGTATAACTAAGAGCTACTGTTTTTTTTTCATATTTTCAACAAACAATATGAACCAGGAAATGTATATATCATGTATACGTTAAAAAGGCATATGTAATCAATACATGTTTTAAACATTGCACAAAAGAGAAGCTACATCTGGGGAACAAAGAAAAGACATGCTAAAATCCGTAAAAACTTTTGATGGGAGTAAAATCAAGAACAAAAAGCTGATATGTGCCGAGGTCTAATGCCTCAACAAGACCTTATTGAATAGGAAACAGCAGAAAGCACGTTCTCGGATTCACAGGACTTTTAAATGGACACGCATTTCACATTCCTAGGCGAAATGCAAAAATACAAAAATTTTACATATCAAAATGTAGGTTTGTTCACGATTTTCACAGATGAGTGGATTCTCACTTATTTTTCTTCAGGTTAATTTGTCACATTGTAAGTACACAACACAAAAACAGTACATTCTTTTCTTTCATTATTCAGACAAAATATAAACAGCTTGTCCATTTATTGCACACATTAGGTTCACAAAAAATATTTGGGCACTTTAAGTTAACAAAACAGCAGCATTTCTTTATTAAAAAGGTATATGAATACACACAGAAACAAACACAGGCAAAACACAAGCTTACTTAAGCGCTAAAATGCTCAAACGTGAGAAAAAAAGAAAATGTCTCAAGATTTTAAATTGTGCAGGTTGAATCTATACAAGGGCCAATATAAGGCTATACTTTCTCCAACGCACAGTATGATAGTGTCTATCGGAGCGAAAATGACATTTCCTGTTTCAATAGCATGGGGAAACCAAGAATGATTAGCTCATTACTTTATAATGTCAACAGCAACGATAGATTCAAATGGTAGATACGTCAACCCCAAAGGGATTGGGAACATTTGGTGCAATAGGAGAGCTTGATTGTTACCCAGACATAGGGTAGTTAGGCTAAATGCCACATCTTTTAGGAACGGTTGATTGGATGGCACGATACATAATCATAAAACAAATCTCTGAGCACCCATTCTATGATAGTAAAACAAACTGTTACTTCTCTGAACCCAAGATAACAGATTCAACATGTTAATTGTCATCAAATTCTTATTTATTTTCCTGGTAATATTTTTAGGATCTACTGGTCCAATGTCAAATTCCAGAAATTCCTGGTTGAGGGGTCAAGAATTCAATACCAACAAATGTTAAAAGTTTCTAATCTAATTTGCATTTCATTGGCATGCAAAAGTCCTTTCGTTTTTTTGCAGGACTACCAAGATTAAGTGAATAAGGACTACACTTAAAGGCATGGAACACAATGAAAAATGAAATACCAGTAGCATTTAAATCAATGGAGTATCACCACCTTATTATAAAGGCATGGTGATATGCAACTGACTAGTGATAGCTCAATGTAACAGGTGTCCAAGCAATGTACAGTAACAGGTGTCCAAGCTAGGGCAAGATTTATGTTGAAAATTTAGCCTGTACTTGAAACTGGAAAATTGCAAGGTGAACCTAGAACACCATGAAGACTAAAATACCTATCGATCACACGTCATGATACAAAGCAATGTCATGTTTGCCATGTTATTGAAGACCTCTCCTGGCTCCATATACATTGAATTACACAACTCAACTCACAGTAAAAGCAAGGCACCCAGCTACAGATTCTAATGTGCTGACCACTTGATTAGTACAATGTTAGTCTGAAGAATGTCACCCACAGTCATGACACTAGCTTCTGAAATGTCATGTCCAAAGTAAACATTCAGTGTAAATTGACCAACACATTCTCCACCAAATGCAACATGGTCTCATTATGTCAAAATAGTGACATTAATTAAAGTATAGTAGTTATGTCACCAAAGTTGACATATTAGTAATACGTCACTTATGGTGGTGATATATTACTTCTACGTCACGGTGGTGACAATTGTTTTTGACATTTAACAAATTGTTGTTATAGTGAGACTCGTTTTTTTGTCACACAGCTGACATATTACAAATACCTCAGTATAGAAACTTCCACCACATAAGAAATGTTAGGGACAAGTATTAATGAAATAGGTCTGACAAATTTACTCCACTTCAACTTCACATTTGAACTTAGCCTAGCTGTTCCAGATATCGGAAAGGGCAGCCGCTGCAGTGCGTCTCTCTCGATGGTTTAACGACTGACTTCGCGTATGAAATAAAATGCTGCCATGCCTTTGAGGGTCTAAGCCACCAGTAGACACCTACATTAACACCCAATACAAGTCAAGTGTAGTAGCTACAGTTCATTTCATAACAAAAGTGAGAGACAAAGAGCTCTACGATGCAATTTCACGGTCAAACTTTTTGTGTGTGAAAAAGTTTCAAATGTACTGTGCTCCTCCTCACAAAGGAATGCATACACACCTCTGACATAGTTCATGACAAAATCCAATGTAGCATTCGATTATCAAACAATATTTAGTAACACTAAGTTTGCCCAAAGCGACGGCACTCAAGAAGTAAGACGGCGTCTATCATATGAACTTCATTATGCAAAAACAATAATCCAATAAGGAAGGAAACAAACTACTTGTCACTGTTAGCAAAGTTAAGACCTCCCATTCTAGAGGTGAATGTTAAGAAGGGCAATCTCAGGCACTTTCCAAAGTCAGGGCTTTGGATTGGAAGGGGGGGGGGGGGTGAGGGGGACAATTAGGTGACGGTCACTCAATCGAATTGGAAGCCAGCTCTTTGATATGGGCGTTCTCCTCCTCAGAGCCATCCGGGGAGCTGCTACTGCCGTTTGTCTTTGGCTCCTCCGACACCTTTTCGTCCTTCAGGGATAAGGGGTCCAGGGGGAAGGTGCTGCTCTCGCAATTCTGGGTGGAGGAGACCTGGGAGATGACCGCCATCTGGACAGGCGAGTTGTTGCCTTCGAAGCCATGCTCCACCAGCTCGTACTGCCCCAGAGTCTCCTCCTCCTGCACTTGGCTCAGGTAGTCGGGCATGAGGAAATCACTGGGACCACGTGGAGACATAACAGACGAGAAAAGGCTGTTGATAAAAGTGTCTCTAAACCTCCTATATAAAGTAGACTACACAGTAAATATGGTGTAAGTTTGAAAGCAATTTGAAAAACGGATGGAAATCTGCCCATTTTCTTGAAAAATAATACGGTGACAGATCTTTTATGTGAGGGCTGTGTGAGGCCTGTGATCTGTTTTTTGAGAATTAAACTGGATCGCCAAAGAATTTTCCATACAGTGTTATGATCTCAGGCATAGACATACTATACTATAACATTTTAAAAAGTCAGTGGCCCATTTGAGCCCTAAAAAACCTGTGAGGGCTTGAGTTGATTAAGAAGTGGAAAAGTCTAGAATATATGAGTCCATGTCTGCTTTATGTAGAAGTACTTTAAGTTCTATGAGCAATACATTTGAATGAAAGCCATTAAACGGAGTGAAATTCCTATATGGAAAAGCAAAATGCATTGACAGAAATAGGTTATGTAATGTATCCAAATTGTTGCAAGCAAGACGAAAGGATTTAAAGACCCTAGCACGCATCATTTGATACTGTATGTTTCTCAAAGGCTAGCAACTAAGATAACAGCATTGAAATGGTTCAATTAAGAAATTGGACAACAAAATACAATGTAATGTAATAGTCTATTCTACATTAAATATATATATATCCCACTATATAGGGATGAGGAAAGTGGCCAAAGACTGCTTTGAACCACATATTCAGCATGACAGAGATGTGTTGTACTGTAAATTGTACAGTATGCTTAGTGTGCAACAGTTAGTTGGGCCTGTGTAATGAACCAATTCTGAAAAGCTTGAAATAGTATTTCTCCCTGAACACGGCCACTATGGGAGATTTATTTTGTATTTTTTGCTTATTTCCTGTGTTACGTTAAGCTGAGTAAATGAAGGGACGACACCCCTGGACTCCTCACCTGCTCTGGAAGTAGTTTGCTAGTTCAGATGCCTCATGGTTCAGACTCCGCAGGTGTACAATTAAATTGCCAGAGTTGGTAAACATGGCGCCGCACGTTTTGCACTCGTAAATCCGGGGCTTGCGGATTATGTGGCGGGACACCCTCATGTGGTGCTTGTATTCGCCGAAGGACGTGAATGTTGCACTACAAATCTGGCACCGGAAACAGCGTTTACCTTCGTGCTTCAGCCGGTGCATCTTCAGGGAGTAGGCCCGTGTGAACTTTTTCCCACAGCGATCACACTGGAAGGGCTTAATGCCTGTTGAGAAAGGGATGAACAAAAGAGAAAGATTACTTCTGTTGCACATTAGAATCACTACAATAGATTAAATATGAATTCTGCATTATGACATAGATTTTTTTAGAACTGTTAATGAAACATGGCTTAAGCCGGATGAATTTACTGTGTTAAATGAGGCCTCATCTCCTGGTTACACTAGTGACCATATCCCCCGTGCATCCCGCAAAGGTGGAGGTGTTGCAAACATTTACGTTAGCACATTTCAATTGACAAAAAAAACTTTTTTTTTCATCTTTTGAGCTTCTAGTCATGAAATCTATGCAGCCTACTCAATCACTTTTTATAGCTACTGTTTATAGGCCTCCTGGGAAATATACAGCGTTCCTCACTGAGTTCCTATCGGACCTTGTAGTCATAGCAGATAATATTAAAATTTTTGGTGATTTTAATATTCACATGGAAAAGTCCACAGACCCACTCCAAAAGGCTTTCGGAACCATCATCGACTCATTGGGTTTTGTCCAACATGTCTCTGGACCTACTCACTGTCACAGTCACTCTGGACCTAGTTTTGTCCCATGGAATAAATGTTGTGGATCTTAATGTTTTTCCTCATAATCCTGGACTATCCGACCACCATTTTATTACGTTTGCAATCGCAACAAATAATCTGCTCAGACCCCAACCAAGGAGCATCATAAGTCATGCTATAAATTCTCAGACAACCCAAAGATTCCTTGATGCCCTTCCAGACTACCTCTGCCTACCCAGAACATCAGAGGACAAAAATCAGTTAACCACCTAAAGGAACTCAATTTAACCTTGCACAATACCCTAGATGCAGTTGCACCCCTAAAAACATTTGTCATAAGAAACTAGCTCTCTGGTACACAGAAAATACCCGAGCTCTGAAGCAAGCTTCCAGAAAATTGGAACGGAAATGGCGCCACACCAAACTGGAAGTCTTCCGACCAGCTTGGAAAGACAGTACCGTGCAGTATTGAAGAGCCCTTACTGCTGCTCGATCGTCCTATTTTTCCAACTTAATTGAGGAAAATAAGAACAAAACTAAATTTATTTTTGATACTGTCGCAAAGCTAACTAAAAAGCAGCATTCCCCAAGAGAGGATGGCTTTCACTTCAGCAGTAATAAATTCATGAACTTCTTTGAGGAAAAGATCATGATCATTAGAAAGCAAATTACGGACTCCTCTTTAAATCTGCGTATTCTTCCAAAGCTCAAGTTGTCCCGAGTCTGCACAACTCTGCCAGGACCTAGGATCAAGAGAGACACTCAAGTGTTTTAGTACGATATCACTTGACACAATGATGAAAATAATCATGGCCTCTAAACCTTCAAGCTGCATACTGGACCCTATTCCAACTAAACTACTGAAAGAGCTGCTTCCTGTGCTTGGCCCTCCTATGTTGAACATAATAAACGGCTCTCTATCCACCGGATGTGTACCAGACTCACTATAAGTAGCAGTAATAAAGCCTCTCTTGAAAAAGCCAAACCTTGACCAAGAAAAAAATAAAATAATCAGCATATATCATAACTTCCATTCCTCTCAAAAATGTTAGAAAAAGCTGTTGCGCAGTAACTCACTGCCTTCCTGAAGACAAACAATGATTACGAAATTATTCAGTCTGGTTTTAGACAACAACATAGCACAGACTGTACTTGTGAAGGTGGAAAATTACATTTAATGGCATCAGACCGAGGCTCTGCATCTGTCCTCGTGCTCCCAGACCTTAGCGCTGCTTTTGATACCATCGATAACCACATTCTTTTGGAGAGATTGGAAACCCAAATTGGTCTACACGGACAAGTTTTGGCCTGGTTTAGATCTTATCTGTAGGAAAGATATCAGTTTGTCTCTGTGAATGGTTTGTCCTCTGACAAATCAACTGTAAATTTCGGTGTTCCTCCTATTGTTTTCACTATATATTTTACCTCTTGGGGATGTCATTCGAAAACATAATGTTAACTTTCACTGCTATGCGGATGACACACCTCTGTACATTTCAATGAAACAAGGTGAAGCCCCAAAATTGCTCTCGCTAGAAGCCTATGTTTCAGACATAAGGATGTGGATAGCTGCAAACTTTCAACTTTTAAACTCGGACAAAACAGAGATGCTTGTTCTAGGTCCCAAGAAACAAAAGAGATCTTCTGTTGAATCTGACAATTAATTTTGATGTTTGTCGTCGTCTCAAATAAATCTGTGAAGGACCTCGCCGTTACTCTGGACCCTGATCTCGCCTTTGACGAACATATCAAGACTGTTTCAAGGACAGCTTTTTTCCCATCTACGTAACATTGCAAAAAATCAGAAACTTTCTGTCCAAAAATGATGCAGAATAATTAATCCATGCTTTTGTTACTTCTAGGTTAGACTACTGCAATGGCTACCCATTGACTACTTTCCGGCTACCCGGATAAAGCACTAAATAAACTTCAGTTAGTGCTAAATACGGCTGCTAGAATCCTGACTAGAACCAACAGATTTGATCATATTACTCCAGTGCTAGCCTCTCTACACTGGCTTCCTGTTAAGGCAAGGGCTGATTTCAAGGTTTTACTGCTAACCTACAAAGCATTACATGGGCTTGTGCCTACCTATCTTTCCGATTTGGTCCTGCCGTACATACCTACACGTAAGCTACTGGCTTACTGGTGCTCTTCCATGCCGTCCCTAGGAGGGGTGCGTCACTTGAGTGGGTTGAGTCCCTGACGTGATCTTCCTGTCTGGGTTGGCGCCCCCCCTTGCGTTGTGCAATGGCGGAGATCTTTGTGGGCTATACTCAGCCTTGTCTCAGGATGGTAAGTTGGTGGATGAAGATATCCCTCTAGTGGTGTGGGGGCTGTGCTTTGGCAAAGTGGGTGGGGTTATATCCTGCCTGTTTGGCCCTGTCCGGGGGTATCATCGGATGGGGCCACTTTGTCTCCTGACCCCTACTGTCTCAGCCTCCAGTACTTATGCTGCAGTAGTTTAAGTGTTGGGGGGCTAGGGTCAGTTTGTTAAATCTGGAGTACTTCTTCTGTCTTATCCGGTGTCCTCTATGAATTTAAGTATGCTGTCTCTAATTCTCTTTCTTTCTCTCTCTCGGAGGACCAGAGCCCTAGGACCATGCCTCAGGATTACCTGGCATGATGACTCCTTGCTGTCCCCAGTCCACGCTGCTGCTCCAGTTTGAACTGTTCTGCCTGCAGCTATGGAATCCTGACCTGTTCACCGGACGTGCTACCTGTCCCAGACCTGCTGTTTTCAACTCTCTAGAGACAGCAGGAGCGGTAGGGATACTCTTAATGATCGGCTATGAAAAGCCAACTGACATTTACTCCTAAGGTGCTGACTTGCTGCACCCGCAACAACTACTGTTTGGCTGGGTTTCTGTACAGCAAATTGAGATATCCGCTGATGTAAGAAGGGCTATATAAATACATTGGATTTGATTTAGATACTGTTGTGCAAAATAACAAAAAGATAAATAACACTATGGGGGTGAGGTAGTTGGATGTGCTATTTACAGATTGGCTATGTACAGATACAGCTCTGACAGCTGATACTTAAAGTTAGAGAGGGAGATAAGTCTCCAGCTTCAGTGATTTTTGCTATTTGTTCCAGTTATTGGCAGCAGAGAACTGGAAGGAAAGGCAGCCAAAGGAAGTGTTGGCTTTGGGGATGACCAGTGAAATATAACCGCTGGAGCGTGTGCTTCAGGTGGGTGTTGCCATGGTGACCAGTGAGCTGAGATAAGGTGGGGCTTTACCTAGCAAAGACTTATAGATGACCTGGATCCAATGGGTTTGGCGACGAATATGAAGTGAGGGCCAGCCAACGAGAGCACACAGGTCGCTGTGTGGGTAGTATATGGGAGTTTGGTGACAAAACAGATGGCACGGTGATAGACTACACCCAGTTTGAGTGTTGGAGTGTTGGAGGATATTTGGTAAATGACATTGCCAAAGTCAAGGATAAATAGGATAGTCAGTTTTACGAGGGTAAGTTGGCAGCATGAGTGAAGGAGGCTTTGTTGCGAAATAGGAAGCCGATTCTAGATTTGATTTTGGATTGGAGATGCTTAATGTGAGTCTGGAAGGAGAGTTTACAGTCCATCCAGAAACCTAGGTATTTGTAGTTGTCCACATATTCTAAGTCAAAACCGTCCAGAGTAGTGACGCTAGTCGGGCGGGCGGGTGCAAGCAGCAATTGGTTGAAGAGCATGTATTTAGTTTTACTAGCATTTAAAAGCAGTTGGAGGCCACAGAAGGAGTGTTGTATGGCATTTTTATTTACTTTTACCTTTATTTAACTCGGCAAGTCAGTTAAGAACAAATTCTTATTTTCAATGACAGCCTAGGAACAGTGGTTTAACTGTCTTCTTCAGGGGCAGAATGACAGATTCTTCCCTTGTCAGCACAGGGATTCGATCTTTCTGTGTTTTTCCATTGAAAGCCTATCCACCATATAAATGGATAGGACCTGGATTGCAGTTCCTATGGCTTCCACTAGATGTCAACAGTCTTTAGACATTGTTTCAGGCTTTTATTCTGAAAAATTGCGAGTTATTTTTCCTTTGTATTGAATACGCTACTGTCCGGTTTTAAAGACAATAGACAACCGGAGGATTAATAAAAAACATTGTTTGATATGTTTCGACGAACTTTACCAGTACTATTTGGATCTATTCGTCTGCCTGTTGTGACTGCCTTTGTGCCAGTGGATTACTGAACAAAACGCGCCAACAAAACTGAGTTTTTTTGGATATAAAAGAGGGACTTTATCAAACAAAATGTATTGTGTAACATGGAGTCTTGTGAGTGCAACCATATGAAGATCAAAAAGGTAAGTGATTAATTTGATCGCCATTTCTGAATTTCGTGACTAACCTACTTGGCTGGAAAATGTTTGTCTGCTTTTGTAAACGGGGCGCTGTCCTCAGATTATCGCATGATATGCTTTCGCCTTAAAGGCTTTTTGAAATCTGACACGGCGGCTGGATTAACAAGAAGTTCATCTTTAAGCCGATGTACACTGCTCAAAAGAATTAAGGGAACACTAAAATAACACATCCTAGATTTGAATGAATGAAATATTCTTATTAAAAATACTTTTCTTTACATAGTTGAATGTGCTGACAACAAAATCACACAAAAATGATCAATGGAAATCAAATTTATCAACCCATGGAGGTTTGGATTTGGAGTCAAACTCAAAATTAAATTGGAAAACCACACTACAGGCTGATCCAACTTTGATGTAATGTACTTAAAACAAGTCAAAATGAGGCTAGGTAGTGTGTGTGGCCTCCACGTGCCTGTATGACCTCCCTACAACGCCTGGGCATGCTCCTGATGAGGTGGCGGATGGTCTCCTGAGGGATCTCCTCCCAGACCTGGACTAAAGCATCCGCCAACTCCTGGACAGTCTGTGGTGCAACGTGGCGTTGGTGGATGGAGCGAGACATGATGTCCCAGATGTGCTCTATTGGATTCAGGTCTGGGGAACAGGCAGGCCAGTCCATAGCATCAATGCCCTTCTCTTGCAGGAACTGCTGACACACTCCAGCCACATGAGGTCTAGCATTGTCTTGCATTAGGAGGAACCTAGGGCCAACCGCACCAGCATATGGTCTCACAAGGGGTAGGAGGATCTCATCTCGGTACCTAATGGCAGTCAGGCTACCTCTGGCGAGCACATGGAGGGCTGTGCGGCCCACCAAAGAAATGCCACCCCACACCATGACTGACCCACCACCAAACCGGTCATGCTGGAGGATGTTGCAGGCAGCAGAACGTTCTCCACGGCGTCTCCAGACTCTGTCACGTGCTCAGTGTGAACCTGCTTTCATCTGTGAAGAGCACAGGGCACCGGTGTTCTCTGGCAAATGCCAAACGTCCTGCACGATGTTGGGCTGTAAGCACAACCCCCACCTGCGGACGTCGGGCCCTCATACCACCCCCATGGAGTCTGTTTCTGACCGTTTTAGCAGACACATGCACATTTGTGGCCTGCTGGAGGTCATTTTGCAGGGCTCTGGCACTGCTCCTCCTTGCACAAAGGCAGAGGTAGCGGTGCTGCTGCTGGGTTGTTGCCCTCCTACGGCCTCCTCCACGTCTCCTGATGTACTGGCCTGTCTCCTGGTAGCGCCTCCATGCTCTGGACACTATGCTGACAGACACAGCAAACCTTATTGCCACAGCTCGCATTGATGTGCCATTCTGGATGAGCTGCACTACCTGAGCCACTTGTGTGGGTTGTGGACTCCATCTCATGCTACCACTAGAATGAAAGCACCGCCAGAATTCAAAAGTGACCAAAACATCAGCCAGGAAGAATAGGAACAGAGAAGTGGTCTGTAGTCACCACCTGCAGAACCACTCCTTTATTGGGGATGTCTTGCTAATTGCCTATAATTTCCACCTGTTGTCTATTCCATTTGCACAACAGCATGTGAAATGTATTGTCAATCAGTGTTGCTTCCTAAGTGGACAGTTTGATTTCACAGAAGTGTGATTGACTTGGAATTACATTGTGTTGTTTAAGGTTTCCCTTTATTTTTTTGAGCAGTGTATAACACTTGTATGTTTTATGAATGTTTATTATGAGTATTTCTGTATTTTGAATATTGCATTCCGTCCCACCTGCCCAAAAGAAGTTAACAGTTTCCAAAGAAGGGCAAGATGTATACAGAATGGTGTCGTCTGCGTAGAGGTGGATCAGAGAATCACCAGCAGCAAGAGCGACATCATTGATATATTTTCAGAGAAAAGAGTTGGCCCGAGAATTGAACCCTGTGGCACACCCATAGAAACTGCCAGGGGTCCGGACAACAGGCCCTCCGATTTGACACACTGAACTTTATCTGAGAAGAAGTTGGTGAACCAGGCGAGGCAGTCATTTGAGAAACCAAGGCTGTTGAGTCGGCCGATAAGAATGCAGTGATGGCCAAGCCTTGGCCAGGTCGATGAAGACAGCTGCACAGTACTGTCTTTTATCAATGGCGGTTATGATATCGTTTAGGACCTTAAGCGTGGCTGAGGTGCACCCATGACCAGCTCAGAATCCGGATTGCATAGTGGTGAAGGAACGGTGGGATTTGAAATGGTCGGTGATCTGTTTGTTAACTTCTTATGGGCAGGTAGCGTCCCACCTGGCCAACATCCGGTGAAATTGCAGAGCACGAAATTCAAACTACAGAATTATAAATATTTAACTTTCATAAAATCACAAGTGTAATACATCAAAATAAAGCTTAACTTCTTGTTAATCCAGCCGCTGTGTCAGATTTCAAAAAGGCTTTACGGCGAAAGCACACCATGCGATTATCTGAGGACAACGCCCCGCATACAAAAGCATGAAAAACATATTTCAACCAGGCAGGTGCGCCACGAAAGTCAGAAATAGCGATATAATAAATGCCTTACCTTTGATGATCTTCTTCTGTTGGCACTCCAAAAGATGCCAGATACATCACAAATGGTTCTTTTATTCGATAATGTCCTCCTTTATATCCATAAAAAGTTTAGCTGGCGCACTTCAGTCAATAATCCACCCGGTTTGCCTCCATCAAAATGCATAAAAAATTAATCCCAAACGTTACTAATAAACTTTTCCAAACAAGTCAAACAACGTTTATAATCAAACCTTAGGTACCCGAATACGTAAATAAATTCGATCATTTAAGACGGAAAATCGTCATGGTCTTTACCGGAGAAAAATACCAAAGAACGTGCTCTCTTCCACGCGCTTGGAAACACTACAGCCAAAATGGGAGCCACCTAGAAAAACTACCATTTGGCTAATTTGGCTAATTTGTCCAAAAACCAGCCTGAAACTCTATCTAAAGACTGTTGACATCTAGTGGAAGCCCTAGGAACTGCAATCTGGGAGGATTTCGCCTTATAAACAAAGTGACAGCCATTGAAAACAGTGGTAGGCTGAATTTGTTTATTTTTTTCAGGATGGTTTGTCCTAGGGGTATCACCTGCCATATCAGTTATGTTATACTTCCAATCTTTGACGATACGAAAGAGAGGTTGAACAGGCTAGTAATAGGGGTTGCAACAATTGACAGATAATTTTAGAAAGAGGGTCCAGATTGTCTAGCCCAGCTGATTTGTAGGAATCCAGATTTTGTAGTTTTTTCAGAACATCAGCTGTATGTGTTCTGTGACAAAGGCATCCAGTCTCCAATGTCACTCATGGTTCATTGACACACACGGGTCGTAACAACCAGTTCTGTGCCGAACGGACCAGGGGAACAATATGAAGGGAGATTGGCACAAGAGTCATTATTTCCATAGAACTCAGTGGCCATGGAATACAACAAAAAGAGCTTCCGTTGATTCAGTTATTTATGGCCCTCGTAAACATGCCACGACTAAGACTAAGCCAGACTTTTTTCAATGAGAAATATAAAAATACATCAACAGCTCTTTTTTGAGGCATACGTTTACGAGAATTTACAATGAAGCCCATTGCGCAGAGCCAGAGAAGGATAATTTAAGCAGACGTGAACTGCATTACTTTTAACTGCATACAACACTATGGATTGAGCTTAAATGACCCTGAAGAAAAATACTTGAGCCCCATGAAGTATTTTCAACCAGATAGTCAACCTCTACTATACGGTATACTTGACTGGCCAGTTTAGAATAATAATACCACATAGGAGCTACAGTAGTGAAAAACCTCTGGACACAGCTACAGGGCAGAGAGCACCCCCCCTTCTTGCTTTGATGGAATACTCCACTATATATTTTATAATTGGGTCTAGTAGATGTGTGTGTTGGGTGGGGGATAGAACCCTGATGAATACCTTGGTGGTCTTCCTGATGAATGTGAGCAGTGTGTCTGATGTTTGGAGTACCAGAGACAATTATCCCATTATTTGTTGGGACACAATATGGAGTCCTTGCCTGCAGCCTATAGTTAGTTACTTTCCACATGCTGTAACTGTACATGGCTGAACAAATGGGACTGTTCACATGCAAGCCTGATTACTTTTGGACAAATTCATGCTTCAAGCTTAGAAAAGACGTTAAATAAGTTAAATTGGACATTATACTCCAAAAATCAAACTTGTTGTATCAAGGGCTGGAAACGTTGAAACAACAACACTTGATCTCATTGAATGTAGCACTGCTTGTTTGTGAAGGTTAAGAGTCAAGTTGAAATTAGTGTAGATATTTGGTTGACATTTCCTGTTATAATGTTCCACTGTCGTCAAGCATGAGTTTGGGTATGTGTGCGCTTGATGAGTGTGTTTTTCCGATGTCAACCGAGGCGGGAGACACCAAGCCTCAAGTGTTTCCAAAATCAATGTTCCCTGGAATGCCCTTCATCCTTCTCCACAGTGTGCCATGAGTCAAACCATTAAATAGCCATTCATACCATTGATCTCCAGCTCCTATCATCGGGTGGATAGAGGACGCATGGAACTACTGTAGGGGGCAATGTAAATACGGTACAAGTCACATGAACTACTTTCCAGATGGGTACCTATGACATAACAGATAGGACATAACAGGTCGCAGAGCAGTAGTTAGTCTACACAGACTTCTCCAACTGCATAGTGGATGTGTGGAAAAACCTACCAGAGTGGATGAGCATATGTTGCTTCAAGTTCTGTATGCGGGTGAATCGGACGCCACACGTGGGGCACTGGAAAGGTCTGTCAGGCCCGTTAGTGCCAGGGCGGATGGAAGGGCTTATGTACAAGTGGTAAGGGTACTGGAGGCTTTCTAATCTGAAAATCAAGAAAGAGGATGTGGTGCTTCAGTGAGGTACACACAAATTTGGTAAAGCGTGTGGTGCCAGATCAAAACCTTTGTTAAGCTTCATCATAAAAACATCAAGACCCAAGGATTCCATACCAGCTTAAAGGCAAAATGGAACATATTACATAAATGCAAGATTAGATTTAACAAAATAAAATCTCAAGGGTATGAAACCTTCCAAACGAGTGGGGTTGAAAGCCAGGGAAGGGGGATCTTGATATTTCCACTTATATATATATATATATATATACACATACACACAGTGCCTTGCGAAAGTATTCGGCTCCCTTGAACTTTGCGACCTTTTGCCACATTTCAGGCTTCAAACATAAAGATATAAAACTGTATTTTTTTGTGAAGAATCAACAACAAGTGGGACACAATCATGAAGTGGAACGACATTTATTGGATATTTCAAACTTTTTTAACAAATCAAAAACTGAAAAATTGGGCGTGCAAAATTATTCAGCCCCTTTACTTTCAGTGCAGCAAACTCTCTCCAGAAGTTCTCCAGTGAGGATCTCTGAATGATCCAATGTTGACCTAAATGACTAATGATGATAAATACAATCCACCTGTGTGTAATCAAGTCTCCGTATAAATGCACCTGCACTGTGATAGTCTCAGAGGTCCGTTAAAAGCGCAGAGAGCATCATGAAGAACAAGGAACACACCAGGCAGGTCCGAGATACTGTTGTGAAGAAGTTTAAAGCCGGATTTGGATACAAAAAGATTTCCCAAGCTTTAAACATCCTAAGGAGCACTGTGCAAGCGATAATATTGAAATGGAAGGAGTATCAGACCTTAAAGATATCCATAAAAAGTGTCGTTTAAAGTTTGCCACAAGCCACCTGGGAGACACACCAAACATGTGGAAGAAGGTGCTCTGGGCAGATGAAACCAAAATTGAACTTTTTGGCAACAATGCAAAACTTTATGTTTGGCGTAAAAGCAACACAGCTCATCACAATGAACACACCATCCCCACTGTCAAACATGGTGGTGGCAGCATCATGGTTTGGGCCTGCTTTTCTTCAGCAGGGACAGGGAAGATGGTTAAAATTGATGGGAAGATGGATGGAGCCAAATACAGGACCATTCTGGAAGAAAACCTGATGGAGTCTGCAAAAGACCTGAGACTGGGACGGAGATTTGTCTTCCAACAAGACAATGATCCAAAACATAAAGCAAAATCTACAATGGAATGGTTCAAAAATAAACATATCCAGGTGTTAGAATGGCCAAGTCAAAGTCCAGACCTGAATCCAATCGAGAATCTGTGGAAAGAACTGAAAACTGCTGTTCACAAATGCTCTCCATCCAACCTCACTGAGCTCGAGCTGTTTTGCAAGGAGGAATGGGAAAAAATGTCAGTCTCTCGATGTGCAAAACTGATAAGAGACATACCCCAAGCGATTTACAGCTGTAATCGCAGCAAAAGGTGGCGCTACAAAGTATTAACTTAAGAGGGCTGAATATTTTTGCACGCCCAATTTTTCAGTTTTTGATTTGTTAAAAAAGTTTGAAATATCCAATAAATGTAGTTCCACTTGTTGATTCTTCACAAAAATGTTTGAAGCCTGAAATGTGGCAAAAGGTCGCAAAGTTCAAGGGGGCCGAATACTTTCGCAAGGCACTGTATATACACGCACGCACGCACGCACACA
Organism: Oncorhynchus kisutch; assembly: GCF_002021735.2. Lineage (NCBI taxonomy): Eukaryota > Metazoa > Chordata > Actinopteri > Salmoniformes > Salmonidae > Oncorhynchus > Oncorhynchus kisutch. The sequence continues at coordinate 34,364,626 of NC_034191.2, forward strand.
CACACACACACACACACACACACACACACACACACACACACACACAGTGGGGCAAAAAAGTATTTATTCAGCCACAAATTGTTCAAGTTCTCCCACTTAAAAAGATGATAGAGGCCTGTCATTTTCATCATAGGTACACTTCAACTATGACAGACAAAATGAGATTTTTTTCTCCCCAGAAAATCACATTGTAGGATTTTAAATTAATTTATTTGCAAATTATGGTGGAAAATAAGTATTTTGTCACCTACAAACAAGCAAGATTTCTGGCTCTCACAGACCTGTAACTTCTTCTTTAAGAGGCTCCTCTGTCCTCCACTCGTTACCTGTATTAATGGCACCTGTTTTAACTTGTTATCAGTATAAAAGACACCTGTCCACAACCTCAAACAGTCACACTCCAAACTCCACTATGGCCAAGACCAAAGAGCTGTCAAAGGACACCAGAAACAAAATTGTAGACCTGCACCAGGCTGGGAAGACTGAATCTGCAGCAATAGGTAAGCAGCTTGGTTTAAAGAAAATCAACTGTGGGAGCAATTATTAGGAAATGGAAGACATACAAGACCACTGATAATCTCCCTCGATCTGGGGCTCCACGCAAGATCTCACCCCGTGGGGTCAAAATGATCACAAGAACGGTCAGCAAAAATCCCAGAATCACACGGGGGGACTTAGTGAATGACCTGCAGAGAGCTGGGACCAAAGTAACAAAGCCTACCATCAGTAACACACTACGCCGCCAGGGACTCAAATCCTGCAGTGCCAGACATGTCCCCTTGCTTAAGCCAGTACATGTCCAGGCCCGTCTGAAGTTTGCTAGAGAGCATATGGATGATCCAGAAGAAGATTGAAAGAATGTCATATGGTCAGATGAAACCAAAATATTACTTTTTTGGTAAAAACTCAACTCGTCGTGTTTGGAGGACAAAGAATGCTGAGTTGCATCCAAAGAACACCATACCTATTGTGAAGCATGGGGGGTGGAAACATCATGCTTTGGGGCTGTTTTTCTGCAAAGGGACCAGGACGACTGATCCGTGTAAAGGAAAGAATGAATGGGGCCCTGTATCGTGAGATTTTGAGTGAAAACCTCCTTCCATCAGCAAGGGCATTGAAGATGAAACGTGGCTGGGTCTTTCAGCATGACAATAATTCCAAACACACCGCCCGGGCAACGAAGGAGTGGCTTCGTAAGAAGCATTTCAAGGTCCTGGAGTGGCCTAGCCAGTCTCCAGATCTCAATCCCATAGAAAATCTTTGGAGGGAGTTGAAAGTCCGTGTTGCCCAGCAACAGCCCCAAAACATCACTGCTCTAGAGGAGATCTGCATGGAGGAATGGGCCAAAATACCAGCAACAGTGTGTGAAAACCTCGTGAAGACCTACAGAAAACGTTTGACCTCTGTCATTGCCAACAAAGGGTATATAACAAAGTATTGAGATAACAAAAGTTTATTGACCAAATACTTATTTTCCACCATAATTTGCAAATAAATTCATCAAAAATCCTACAATGTGAATTTCTGGATTTTTTTTCTCATTTTGTCTGCCATAGTTGAAGTGTACCTATGATGAAAATTACAGGCCTCTCATCAATTTAAGTGGGAGATCTTACACAATTGCTGGCTGACTAAATACTTTTTTGCCCAACTGTATATATACACACATACACACACAGTATCAGTCAAAAGTTTGGAAGAGCATACTCATTCAAGGTTTTTCAAATTTTTTGTAACTTTTCTACATTGTAGAATAATAGCGAAGACACCAAAACAATGAAATAATGTAGTAACCAAACACGTTACTTAAGAGTTAAATAAATCAAAACATAATTTATATTCTTCAAAGTAGCCACCCTTTGCCTTGATGTCAGCTTTGCACACTCTTGGCATTCTCTCAACCAGCTTCACATGGAATGCTTTTCCAACAGTCTTGAATGAGTTCCCACATATGCTGAGCACTTGTTGGCTGCTTTTCCTTCACTCTGCGGTCCAACTGATCCCAAACCATCTCAATTGGGTTGAGGTCTGGTGATTGTGGAGGCCAAGTCATCTGATGCAGCATTCCATCACTCTCCTTCTTGGTAAAATAGCCCTTACACAGCCTTGAGGTTTGTTTTGGGTCATAGTCCCACTAAGCGCAAACCAGATGGGATGGCGTATTGCTGCAGCCATGCTGGTGAAGTGTGCCTTAAATTCTAAATAAACCGACAGTGTCACCAGCAAAGCACTCCCACATCTCCTCCTCCATGCTTCACGGTGGGAACCACACATATAGAGATTATCCGTTTACATACTCGGAGTCTGGAACCAAAAATCTCAAATTTGACTCATCAGACCAAAGGACAGATTTCCACTGTTCTACCATTGCTCAAGTTTCTTGGCCCAAGAAAGTCTCCTCTGTTATTGGTGTCCTTTAGTAGTGCAATCCTTGCAGCAATTCGAACAGGAAGGCCTGATTCACGCAGTCTCTGAACAGTTGATGTAGAGATGTGTCTGTTACTTGAACTCTGTGAAGCATTTATTGGGCTGCAATTTCTGAGGCTGGTAACTCCAATGAACTACCTCTCTGCATCAGAGGTAAATCTGGGTCTTCCTTTCCTGTGGCGGTCCTCATGAGAGCCAGTTTCATCATAGCGCTTGATGGTTTTTGCGACTGCACTTGAAGAAACTTTGAAAGTTCTTTATATTTTCCGTATTGATGGACCTTCATGTCTTAAAGTAATGATGAACTTTCATTTCTCTTTGCTTATTTGAGCTGTTCTTGAGATATGGACTTGGTCTTTCACCAAATAGGGCTATCTTCTGTATACCACCCCTATCTTGTCAAAACACAATGGATTGGCTCAAAGCATTAAGGAAAGACATTTCAGAAATATACTTTTAACAAGGCACACCTGTTAATTGAAATGCATTACTGGTGACTACCTCATGAAGCTGGTTGAGAGAATGCCAAGAGTAAGTACTTTGAAGAATCTCAAATAAAATATATTTTGATTTGTTTAACACTTTTTTGGTTACTTCATGACTCCATATGTGTTATTTAATAGTTTGTCTTCACTATTATTCTACAATGTAGAAAAAAATCAAAACAAAGAAAAACCCTGGAATAAGTAGGTGAGTCCAAACTTACGAGTGGTATTGTGTATACAGTTGAAGTCAGAAGTTTACATAGACTTTAGCCAAAAACATTTAAACTCAGTTTTTCACAATTCCTGACATTTAATCCAAGTACAAATTCCCTGTTTTAGGTCAGTTAGGATCACCACTTTATTTTAAGAATGTGAAATGTCAGAATAATAGTTGAGTGATTTATTTCAGCTTTAATTTCGTTCATCACATTCCCAGTGGGTCAGAAGCATACATACACTCAATTAGTATTTGGTAGCATTGCCTTTAAATTGTTTAACTTGGGTCAAACATTTCAGGTAGCCTTCCACAAGCTCCCCACAATAAGTTGGGTGAATTTTGGCCCATTCCTCCTGACAGAGCTGGTGTAACTGGGTCAGGTGTGTAGGCCTCCTTGCTCGCAAGTACAATCGCAAGTACAATCTTTGTCTCCATGTGCAGTTGCAAACCGTAGTCTGGCTTTTTTATGGTGGTTTTGGAGCAGTGGCTTCTTCCTTGCTGAGCGGCCTTTCAGGTTATGTCGATATAGGACTCATTTTACTGTGGATATAGATACTTTTGTACCTGTTTCTTCAAGCATCTTCACAATGTCCTTTGCTGTTGTTCTGGGATTGATTTGCACTTTTTGCACCAAAGTACATTTATTTCTAGACCGAACAGAACGCGTCTCCTTCCTGAGTGGCGAGACGGTTGCGTGGTCCCATGGCGTTTATACTTGCATACTATTGTTTGTACAGATGAATGTGGTACCTTCAAGCATTATGGAAATTGCTCCCAAGGATGAACCAGACTTGTGGAAGTCTACAATGTTTTTTCTGAGGTCTTGGCTGATTTCTTTTGATTTTTCCATGTCAAGCAAAGAGGCACGAAGTTTGAAGGTAGGCCTTGAAATACATCTACAGGTACACCTCCAATTGACTCAAATGATGTCAATTAGCATATCAGAAGATTCTAAAGCCATTCTCTGGAATTTTCCAAGCTGTTTAAAGGCACAGTCAACTTAGTGTATGTACACTTCTGACCCCCTGGAATTGTGATACAGTGAATTATAAGTGAAATAATATGTCTGTCAACAATTGCTGGAACAATTACTTGTGTCATGCAAAAAGTAGATGTCCTAACCGACTTGCCAAAACTATAGTTTGTTAACAAGAAAATTGTGGAGTGGTTGAAAAACGAGTTTTAATGACTCCAACCTAAGTGTATGTAAACTTCTGACTTCAACTGTATATATCCATCTACTTTTTCCGTACCATCCGTTCTACTAAGGCTTCAACCAACCATATTGTTACCTTTCATCATCCTCAGCATGACCTCCAGCATTGGATGTACTTTGCATTGAGGGCAACCCTTCTGTGACTCCCTCATCTATCGAACCTATGCCAAAACAAAGATTAAATATAATTTCCCCCAGTTACTAGCTCTTTCTCAGTCTGATTTCCATAAGACATGGGTCGGTATCGAACCCATACACAGATGTAAAGCAAAAAATGAATAACTTTAAAGTGGCAATCCGCAGCTGAAGCAATAAAGTGTCCTTCCCACCACTGTTTGGGAAAGTTGAGGAATGGGGCTGGCGAAATGCAGCCACTCAAATTCATAGACAGAGCTATCGATCCAAGGATTGACCATCCATGATATCAAAATTATAGTTTTGAGACTATACAGTGTTTGTTTATATTTAAGCCTACTTTGTTACTTTGAGTAAAACAAGATGATATTTTGGGTTCTGATTGGGTATGACAGTTGAACAAAGTTCATGAGGACTTTATAAGTTATATTCTTCAAGAATCAATGGGTAGGCCTAAATATAATGAATTTCTAAAACAAAAAAAAGTATGTAGCAACTGCAAATTAGCCCTTTAAATTGAGGGAAATTTGGTGAAACTCCCCAAAAGTGTAAAGAGGAAAAAAAGTTGGTGGTCTTGTATAGAGAAGTCCACATCCTAGGTCCTCCATTATGTAGACCCAGCTACATGCCGCAATTCAAAACGAATGGAAAAGATATGCACACCAGACTATGTGGTTAGGCCTAGCCCTTCCATTAATTTGGGGACGAAGCATTTAACTAAAAACACACAACCATAGGTGTGGGATGTGATCTCACCTTGACATAAGACTACAGTTGAGGTCTGAAAACATCTGAGTGTTGTCAGTTTGAGAGACCCATACCTATGGAGGAGGACTGTGGGCTGATGAGGAGGTCCTCCTGGACCTGTTCACTGCAGGGTACCGTCTGCTGGTCACTCAGGGAACTCTGGGAAGCGCTGACGGGCTGCGACGACGTCTCCTGGACCTCCTCGTCACTCAGCCTCTCCACCTTCACACGCACGTCCTCCTCAGGGCCCGCCAGCGACAGCGGTGCCTTAATGGAGCTTTCACAGGCCAGGAAGTCACTCAGCCGGCGGCTCACCTCCGAGGGCCCTGCCTGGTCCAGACGGCGTGGGCTCTCGGGAAGCTTGGGCTGCTTATCTGGGTGGAACCTCCGGTCGATACCGAAGGGGAAGGTCCACGGGAAGGCCAGGGAAGAGTCCACTGGCTGGGTGGTGGTCTCCGAAAAGGAGGAGGGCGATGGGTTGGGCATCTGCGGCGAGGTGATCTGCGAGGTGCATTTGAGTGGGCTCTCTGGGGACATCATGATAAAGCTCTTACGTTTGCGGCGCGACTCGCGACACACAGGGATGTTCCTCTCCATCACGCTGCAGTCAGACGATACAGGTGACAGGCTGCTGTCCAATGGGGTCAAAGCGCAGTGGGAGGAAGCACTCTCGCCGAGAGCCGACTCCTGCGGTTTCTCCTGCCCCATGCTCCCAGCACTCCAGAGGATGCTGGACTTCATGAATTCTGAGCATGTGCTCGCCACGGCGAACATCTGCATGTAACTGGCGGCGGCTAAAACATCGATGATGTTCTCCGTGCTGATGGAGAGGGTGGAGGTGTAGGCGTACTCCAGCAGAGGGGTGAAGCCGCTCACCGTGACGTGGTGCAAGTCCAACACAAACTTATCCTCTTCATCAGGCCTGCCCACTAGTTTGGAGCGGAAGAACTCGCTGCAGCAGGCCAGCACCACCTTGTGCGCCAGAAACAACTTGTCCTGCACACGGATAGTGACATCGCAGAGGTGGCCCTCGTTGCGCAAGGCGTTTAGTTTTTCCAGCATCTCTTGACTGTGCGTGGGGGAACTGTGGGTAAAGGTTTTGACCCCCATCTTTGTCTTAGTGTACCTACAGGAAGAATGGAAAATTATCCTACAATGTTGGACTACATTGGGCCTTTGCTATAAAGTCAATGTAATGTTTGTATTTCATTCTTTTGATGGATGTTAAACAATGGCTATAGCAAACAAACAAAAACAACCTAAATATAAACCCAGTCATGGTATTAAAAAGGAAAATACCACATACTATAGTAAATCTACTCTGTCAGATGATGGGATTAGAGGAGCTCAGTTAAGCCTACGTAACCACACAGAATGACAATTTAACAAATTAAGTGTTAACAGAGAACAGTCTGTATTGTCTGGGGTGAATTTAATTTGGCCTCACGACATGGTCTTAACAGGGTGGCGGAAGAAATGCAGAACAAATGGCGATGAAGGAGTGCAGAGCCAAGAGAAACATCCCTCTTGACATTTGTTTACGCACTGAAACTCAGATTGATTTAATCTCCCAAAAATCTAACGTAGAAATGTGCTACTAGCAGAAAATAAATGTGGATGTTCAAAGCCAGAGACAATGTATTTACAGCTCTTGCAATGGTTTAGAAAGAAGATAAACAAATCTCAAAACAAACTTAACCTAACACCAAACAATCTGCATTTTATTTCTGCTACAAGTTTTTGTATTGTTGATGGTTGAGGACAACTGAAGATCTGCTTACATTATCCTACAATCCAATGAAACCATACAGCCAAATTGTTCAAACAAATGATGTAATTGTGTAAAAGCCTATCAAATTAACCTAAAAGGTCCTGCTTGGTTTCTTCCAATAAGTTACTATGAAAGAGAGAGGTCAGTGAGAGGGTGAAAGAGAGCGGGGCAGTGAGAGGGTGGAAGAGAGAGGTAGACAGCAAGTTATGTAACAACAATCAAAGCAGATGCATCATGGTGAAATCCAAATTCATGTGGAGTCCACACTACAAGTGCAGCTGCCCCTCTCAGACATGTGGCTGCTCTGAGGCATGAGATTTTCCATCAAACAAAACTCTCCTGAAGGGGCTCTCTTTGGGAGAGCTTGTCTGTTCTCACTAAGAAAAAAAGGAAAAATACTCCCAGGCTGTTGGCCCAATAGAGGCATCGCAAATTAGGTTTATGCCACTGATTTTAGCTGCAGTGGAGGAGTGTGGGTTGTTGTCTACCTTTCAATATCATCTCTTAATTCTAAATTTTGGCTAACCTAATCCAAAACCCGACTCAAGCATTGCCAGGCTTGAACTTTCAAGAACTGGACTTAAGTTTTTATAGGTGAAGGGTCCATAAATAGGCCTAGATAATTCACTGTAGAAACATAACAAATCAAAGTCTCAAGCTAAAAACCTATTGGCGAGTAACTAGGCCTAATAGCCTGCATTATGAAACAACTCCATTATTTCTAGGTTATCCCTTCTTGAACAGCCTCCACTAACGTTCTTGGGATTTCATCATCATACTGACGAAAATAGCTTACTAAGTTACGCTAGCTGCTGCAATGAAGTTGTTAGTTCTTACTAATCAAATCAGGTGCGACACAAATAGCCAATGGATCTCCTCCAAAATTGGGACAGGCATTGTTTACAGACGAAGGGGGCGTAGGCTCAACTGAACCTAGCTAGCATTTTCACTTGTAAACATTAACAGTGCTTTGCATACCGCAAGCAACAACAAGTTTCAATCTAGCTAGTTGGCTAGCTAACTACAAGCTAGTTAGCTAACAAAATAAAGCTTGGTAAAGCTTTATTTTTTTTTAAATAGCTAGTTAGCTGGTTATAAACAATTACAGAGCCTTGTACAAGCCACCAGCTAGCTAGCTAGTTATCTGATGTAACGTTTATTTGACTGGCAAGTAAACTACAAATACACACCAAGCTTCCACACCTTATAGCTAGCTAGCAGTGTTCCGGGATCTAGTTACTGACTAGGCAACAAAATATACCTTCAGTCGATAGAACAGTGTGTGATTCCGTCTGTTCGACTTGATCGGCCTCGGGTTGTGGAGTCAAATGAGGCCGATGTAAACACACCACAGCTGGGCGTGCAGCAGCCTAACTTGCAAACTGTCTGGTTGTTATCCTTGCCTATTTAGCCCGTTCTTTGGAATTCCTTGGGAAGCATTCGTTGGCCAAAGACGGATACATTTGAGATTTTCATTAATACTTGGAGCGGTCGATAGCACAAATTGTTTTTAAAGGTTTACAAAATGATTTTTTTTTTGCGTTTCGTTGAGATAATTTTAGCTAGCCTCTCTGTGCAAATCCTTTTTGCACTTTATTCGTGTCCCATAATGCAACGCGCAACTCCAATTACAGTAGGCAACATCTGATTTGGTAAAGATCATGTCTGACGGCTCTCGAAAGCAATTTATGTAGCTAAATATGGTTGTTGTAATCACAGGGTGGAAAATTGGCAGGTTATTTTCGAGCTTGGTTGAGCAGGCAGTGTGAAGTACCGACAAAGCACAGGCAATTGACCAACATTTAATAAATATAAGGCATGGTTAAATTCAATTCAGAATGCACTTTTCCTCATTTCAGTAGCGCTCATGAACACGTTTGAAACCAATACAAGTGAAACATTTATCAATAGACCAAAAATGAGACACAGGACGTAATGCACCCTAGAAGGCAAGTGTCCATTTTCTTTAAACAGTTCTTCTCACAAGCCTCAGTAGCCATGTGGTTTCACCAAATGTTGCTCCATGCACTCTACGACCAGTGCTCCACAATGCCAATCTAGACTGCTTCACTTCTCGTTCGGTGGGGTTTATCGGCGGTTGGCATCCAACGTTATGGTGCATGACCGCCACCTACTGTACTGGAGTGTGGGCCAGAGACAGAAACTAAATCCTACCTTCCAGCCACGTTTATCTTAAAAAATATATTTGAGACTATATCTAATGACGTTCTACTCAAAATACTATTTAAACTAATTTCCTGTAGCCCCTTCTCCCTCATACTAAATCTCAACATCTCTTTCCCTCTGATACTGCCCACGCTGTAGCAATATATGCTCCGCAGTCCCTGTTTCCTGCCAATAATCACACTTTCCTGTTGGATGCTTTCCTATCACATTTAAGGACGTATTCAACTAGCTGTGTGGAATAGAGATAGAGAGATAGAGAGGAAAGTCAGGGAGGAGAGAAGACTACATAGTCTGTCAGTTCAATGGCGGCCTAGGAACAGTGGGTTAACTGCCTGTTCAGGGGCAGAACGACAGATTGTACCTTGTCAGCTTGGGGGTTTGAACTTGCAACCTTCCGTTTACTAGTCCAACACTCTAACCACTAGGCTACCCTGCCGCCCCACATGGCCTGAGACCCAACTAAATCTTATCTGTATACCCATCTGTCTAATCCTGCCATGGGTTTGTAGCACAGCATAAAGCAGGTCTTGTCTGCTACGTGAACCTAAAGGACTGGAGACTCATTAACACTGCACATGAATCAGAGAAAATAACTACTCTGTCTGGCTTGACTTTCACCCACTGCAAGGCCAACAGTATGGCCATCAGCTCTTCCGTTTATACAGCCAGATGATCTGTAATATGTTTCCTGACTTCCACCCCACATTCCTGAACTACAAATGCTGACCCAGTACATCCTGTCCTTGGATCTTTTTCACAGATCCATCTGTGTAAATGGCCACAAAATCCTGTTAAACAGTGTTCAGACGTCTATTAAACAAATCAGATGGATCAACAGCCTCCCCATCTTTCTGTAATCTCTCCAGCGCTTCTAGATCAACTACTGGAGGCGGGAGTAGCCACGGTGGATTTACAGGAATAGCTACCTTTGGACCAAACTCCCTTCCATACAGTCCCATCACCTTCGCCTGGGTATTACACACTCACCCAAAGCTTGTGTTCTGTCTTCACTCATGTTCCCAGCATGCCTGTAAAATCCCTTTTGCAGGATGAGACACCCCATGTCCCTGTAGGTTGACCCAATAATTCATTGCCAGCTGCTGTCTCCTAATCTGCAATGGCATATATCCTCCATCTCCACCTGTAATGCAGCCTCTGGGAGATATCCGAAAGGCCCCACTACATATTCTGAGTCCTTGTCCTTGTCCCTGTATGGCATCTAGCCTTTCCAATGATGTCCGGGCTGCCGAACCATACACTATACTGCCATAGTCTATTACAGATCGAATCAATACAACATACATGGTCCTCAATGAGGAATGCCCAGCCCCCCACTCCTTCCCCGTCAGACAGCACATCACATTTAGCACCTTCTTACACTTTCCCACCACTCTCTCTATGTGTTCTGCCCAAGTTAGTCAAGTGTCAAAGTATACCCCAAGAAACCTGAAAGGTCCCTACCCTCTCTAAGTTTCTCCCATATAACCTCAAGCATACCTCATCTCCCACCTTCCACCTGGTAAAGAACACTGTCTGAGTTCTCTACAGAGAACCTGAATCCCCACATTAATGCCCACCACTCTACCTCATCAATTGCTTCCTGTACCTTCCTGGCTATGTATGGCACATTGCTTCCTGTACCTTCCTGGCTATGTATGGCACATTGCTTCCTGTACCTTCCTGGCTATGTATGGCACATTGCTTCCTGTACCTTCCTGGCTATGTATGGCACATTGCTTCTTGTACCTTCCTGGCTATGTATGGCACATTGCTTCCTGTACCTTCCTGGCTATGTATGGCACATTGCTTCCCCTCTTCCATAAGGCCCCATCATCTGCAAATAAAGACTTCCCAATAACCGGCTGTACCGGAGGGTAAACATCATTGATCAACAGCGGACGAATCACTCTCCCCTGTAATGTACTACTGCTTCACTTCCTGTGTGCTGCCTCCTGAAATACATTCTTATTCTTCAATGATGTTTAGCAGCGGTCGGCATCCAATAAATGTTGCATTACCGTCACCTGCTGGACTGGAGTACAACTCCCTTTTACTTTGCTTGAAAAAAAATATATATATATATTTTTTAATAAACATATACCCTACCATCTAACACTACAATCACAAAAAAAGTTATAATAAAAAATAACACCACCCTAACCCACTATTTAAATCTATTTAGTACTACCGCAGGCCAACAACCTGAAAGGGTGGGACACCACCACTTAACATACCCTGTAACTCTTCTGATGTCAAGTCTCGCACACCCAAATACCTCTCTGCTGCCACCACAACCTCAATTTTCTGCGACTTACATTCCATCTCTGCAGTACAGTTGATAACCATAAATGCTATAAAATCCAATCTTACTGAAACGTATATCACTTGTTTGCCTATCGCTCTGTACTAGTACATATCTACTACTCACAACACTCCTCTCAGGATCCCTCCCCCTTGACCCATCTTCCTCTACTTTCTTCACTGCCTCAGCATTTGACAACTTCTGCACTACTCTAACCCTGGAAATCTCAACCTGCCTCTCTGCACAGGACATTTCTGATCCTCAACCCCATGGGTACCCCTGCAATTAACACATACTACTACTTTCCCCAATGCTACACATTCCTTTGTCTCATGCCCTTCTGCATACTTCCCACACCTAGCAACCTCCCTCCTACACACTGCTGCCAAATGCCCATAATATTGACACTTGTACTTTAAGTAGTAATGAGTGACAAATTGGGATGTTTCACTACTGGTGAACACTACATATTTCCCACTCAAATCACTACATAATTATTCCTTAATGACCACTGTGTAACCCACATTCTCTATTGAATTACTACACAATGCCTACACATTACTGCTGTATGCCTACTCAATCCCGATTTAATTACTATTGCTATCTGTGTGTGCAGTGTTGTGCCACTGCTGATCACTACCGAATTGCTTCGGATCCTTTTTCATTTTCTACATACAGTGCAATTGGAAAGTATTCAGACCCCTTGACTTTTTCCAGATTTTGTTACGTTAGAGCCTTCTTCTAAGGACATGATTTGGAAAGGCACACACCTGTCTATATAAGGTCCCACAGTTTACAGTGCATGTCAGAGCAAAACAATTCCTCAGTCTTGAAGGTCCCCAAGAACAGTAGCCTCCATCACTCTTAAATGGATGAAGTTTGGAACTATCAAGACTCTTTCTAGAGCTGGCCGCCCCAGGCCAAACTGAGCTATCGAGGGAGAAGGACCTTGGTCAGGGAGGTGACCAAGAACCCGATGGTCACTCTGACTGAGCTCCAGAGTTCCTCTGTGGAGATGGGAGAACCTTCCAGAAGGACAACCATCTCTGCAGCACTCCACCAATCAGGCCGTTATTGTAGAGAGGCCAGGCGGAAGCCACTCCTCAGTAAAAGGCACAGTCCACTTGGAGTTTGTCAAAAGGCACCTAAAGGACTCTCAGACCACGAGAAACAAGATTCCCTGGTCCAAGATTAAACTATTTGGCCTGAATGCCGAGCGTCACATCTGGAGGAAACCATGCACCATCCCTACGGTGAAGCATGGTGGTGGCAGTATCATGATGTGGGAATGTTTTTCAGCGGCAGGGACTCGGAGGCTACTCAGGATCGAGGCAAAGATGAACGAAGAAAAATACAGAGAGATCCTTGATGAAAACCTGATCCAGAGCGCTCAGGACCTCAGACTGGGGTGAAGGTTCACCTTCCAACAGGACAAGGACCTTAAGCACACAGCCAAGACAATAGAATAGTGGCTTCAGGACAAGTCTCTGAATGTCCTTGAGTAGCCCAGCCAGAGCACTGACTTGAACCCGATCGAACATCTCTGGAGAGACCTGAAATAGCTGTTCAGCAACGCTTCCCATCTAGCCTGACAGAGCTTGAGAGGATCTACAGAGAAGAATGGGAGAAACTTCCCAAATACAGGTGTGCCAAACTTGTAGCATCATAGAAGACTGGAGGCATCCAGAAGACTGGAGGCTGTAATCACTGCCAAAGATGCTTCAACAAAGTACTGAGTGAAGGGTCTGAATACTTACGTAAATGTGATATGTCAGTTTGTTTTTCTTTATACATTTGCTCAATTTTCTAAAAACCAGTTTTTGCTATGTCATTATGGGCTATTGTGTGTAGATACTTCTTTGCCCCACTGTATACATGTCACGCCTTGGTCTTAGTGTTTTGTGTTTTCGTTATATATTTGGTCAGGCCAGGGTGTGACAGGGGTTTACGTGTTGTATTTCGTATTGGGGTTTGTAGTATTTGGGATCGCGGCTGATTAGGGGTGTTGTATAGGCTTGGCTGCCTGAGGCGGTTCTCAATCAGCTGTCAGGTGATTCTCGTTGCCTCTGATTGGGAACCGTATTTAGGTAGCTTGAGTTTCGCTTTGTCTTTCGTGGGTGATTGTTCCTGTCTCTGTGTTGTGTCACCAGATAGGCTGTAATAACTTTCACGTTCCGTTTGTTGTTTTTGTATTTATTTAGTTATTTCATGTATCGTCACTTTTTCCATTAAAGATATGAGTAACCACCACGCTGCATTTCGGTCCGACTCTCTTTCAACAAACGAAGAACGCCATTACAATACACCTGTTCTGAAAGGCCCCCAAGTTTGCAACCCCACTAAGTAAGGTGCACAACCAAGCAAGTGGCACCATGAAGACCAAGGAGCTCTCCAAACAGGTGAGGCAAAAGTTGTGGAGAAGTACAGATCAGGGTTGGGTTATAAAAATAAAAATAAATTAAATCCCACAGAGCACCATTAAATCCATTATTAAAAAATTGAAAGAATATGGCACCATAACAAACCTGCCAAGAGAGGGCCGCCCACCAAATCTCACAGACCAGGCAAGGAGGGTATTAGTCAGAAAGGCAACAAAGAGACCAAAGATAATCCTGAAGGAGCTGTAAAGCTCCACAGCTGTAACGGTCATTGTCTGATGAGGAAGAATCAGACCAAAGCGCAGCGTGGTAAGTGTTCATGATTTTATTAAACTGAACACTAAAACAAAATAACAACGTGAATAAACGAAACCGTCCTGTCAGGTGCAGAACACTAAACAGAAAACAACTACCCACAAAACATAGGTGGGAAAAAGCTACCTAAGTATGGTTCCCAATCAGAGACAACGATAGTCAGCTGTCCCTGATTGAGAACCATACCCGGCCAAAATAAAGAAATACAAAACATAGAAAAAAGAACATAGAATGCCCACCCCAAATCATACCCTGACCAAACCAAAATAGAGACATAAAAAGCTCTTTAAGGTCAGGGCGTGACAACAGCAGAGATTGTAGTATCTGTCCATAGGACCACTTTAAGCCGTACACTCCACAGAGCTGGGCTTTACAGAAGAGTGGCCAGAAAAAAAGGCATTGCTTAAAGAAAAAAATAAGCAAACACGTATGGTGTCTGCCAAAAGGCATGTGGGAAACTCCCCAAACATATGGAAGAAAGTTCTCTGGTTAGATGAGACTAAAATGTAGCTTTTTGGCCATCAGGGAAAATGCTATGTCTGGCGCAAACCCAGCACCTCGCATCACCCCAGAATCTCATCCCCACAGTCAAGCATGGTGGTGGCAGCATCATGCTGTGGGTATGTTTTTCATCGGCAGGAACTGGGAAACTGGTCAGAATTTAAGGAATGATGGATGGTGCTAAATACAATACAGGGAAATTCTTGAGGGAAACCTGTTTTCAGTCTTCAGGAGATTTGAGACTGGGATGGAGATTCACCTTCCAGCAGGACAATGACCCTAAGCATACTGCTAAAGCAACATTCAAGTGATTTAAGGGGAAACATTTAAATGTCTTGGAATGGCCTAGTCAAAGCCTAGACCTCAATCAATTGAAAATATGTGGTATGACATAAATATTGCTGTACCAGAACCCATCCAACTTGAAGGAGCTGGAGCAGTTTTGCCTTGAAGAATGGGCAAAAATCCCAGTAGCTAGATGTGCCAAGCTTATAGAGACATACCCCAAGAGACTTGCAGTTGTAATTGCTGCAAAAGGTGTCTCTACAAAGTATTGACTTTGGGGGTGAATAGTTAGGCACGCTCAAGTTTTTAGTTTTTTTGTCTTATTTCTTGTTTGTTCAAAATGGTAGGCATGTTGTGTAAATTCAATTATACAAACCCCCCAAACATCTATTTGAATTCCAAGTTGTAAGGCAACAAAATAGGAAAAATGCCATGGGGGTGAATACTTTCGCAAGCCACTGTACAATACATTCACAATCCCCTACTTCACCACCACCACATACAGTGCCTTGCGAAAGTATTCGGCCCCCTTGAACTTTGCGACCTTTTGCCACATTTCAGGCTTCAAACATAAAGATATAAAACTGTATTTTTTTGTGAAGAATCAACAACAAGTGGGACACAATCATGAAGTGGAAAGACATTTATTGGATATTTCAAACTTTTTTAACAAATCAAAAGCTGAAAAATTGGGCGTGCAAAATTATTCAGCCCCTTTACTTTCAGTGCAGCAAACTCGCTCCAGAAGTTCAGTGAGGATCTCTGAATGATCCAATGTTGACTTAAATGACTAATGATGATAAATACAATCCACCTGTGTGTAATCAAGTCTCCGTATAAATGCACCTGCACTGTGATAGACTCAGAGGTCCGTTAAAAGCGCAGAGAGCATCATGAAGAACAAGGAACACACAAGGCAGGTCCGAGATACTGTTGTGAAGAAGTTTAAAGCCGGATTTGGATACAAAAAGATTTCCCAAGCTTTAAACATCCCAAGGACCACTGTGCAAGCGATAATATTGAAATGGAAGGAGTATCAGACCACTGCAAATCTACCAAGACCTGGCCGTCCCTCTAAACTTTCAGCTCATACAAGGAGAAGACTGATCAGAGATGCAGCCAAGAGGCCCATGATCACTCTGGATGAACTGCAGAGATCTACAGCTGAGGTGGGAGACTCTGTCCATAGGACAACAATCAGTCGTATATTGCACAAGCCATTTCTTAAAGATATCCATAAAAAGTGTCGTTTAAAGTTTGCCACAAGCCACCTGGGAGACACAGGTGCTCTGGTCAGATGAAACCAAAATTGAACTTTTTGGCAACAATGCAAAACGTTATGTTTGGTGTAAAAGCAACACAGCTCATCACCCTGAACACACCATCCCACTGTCAAACATGGTGGTGGCAGCATCATGGTTTGGGCCTGCTTTTCTTCAGCAGGGACAGGGAAGATGGTTAAAATTGATGGGAAGATGGATGGAGCCAAATACAGGACCATTCTGGAAGAAAACCTGATGGAGTCTGCAAAAGACCTGAGACTGGGACGGAGATTTGTCTTCCAACAAGACAATGATCCAAAACATAAAGCAAAATCTACAATGGAATGGTTCAAAAATAAACATATCCAGGTGTTAGAATGGCCAAGTCAAAGTCCAGACCTGAATCCAATTGAGAATCTGTGGAAAGAACTGAAAACTGCTGTTCACAAATGCTCTCCATCCAACCTCACTGAGCTCGAGCTGTTTTGCAAGGAGGAATGGGAAAAAATGTCAGTCTCTCGATGTGCAAAACTGATAGAGACATACCCCAAGCGACTTACAGCTGTAATCGCAGCAAAAGGTGGCGCTACAAAGTATTAACTTAAGGGGGCTGAATAATTTTGCACGCCCAACTTTTCAGTTTTTGATTTGTTAAAAAAGTTTGAAATATCCAATAAATGTCGTTCCACTTCATGATTGTGTCCCACTTGTTGTTGATTCTTCACAAAAAAATACAGTTTTATATCTTTATGTTTGAAGCCTGAAATGTGGCAAAAGGTCGCAAAGTTCAAGGGGGCCGAATACTTTCGCAAGGCACTGTATCTACAGTACAAAATCCATGTATACGTGTGTATATTGCGTATGTTATCGTGTGTGTGTATGTATGTATGTGTCTGTGCCTATGTTTGTGTTGCTTCACAGTCCCGCTGTTCCATAAGGTGTTTTTTAATCTGTTTTTTAAATCTGATTTTACTGCTTGCATGAGTTACTTGATGTGGAATAGAGTTCCAAGTAGTCATGGCTCTATGTAGTACTGTGCACCTTCCATTGTCTGTTCTGGACTTGGGGACTGTGAAGAGACCTCTTGTGGCATGTCTTGTGGGGCAGTCATGGGTGTCCGAGCTGTGCGCCAGTAGTGCAAACAGACAGCTCGGGGTATTCAACATGTCTCAACACCTCTCATGAATACAAGCAGTGATGAAGTCAATCTCTCCTCCACTTTGAGCCAGGAGAGATTGACATGCATATTATTAATATTAGCTCTCTGTGTACATCCAGGGGCCAGCCGTGCTGCCCTGTTCTGAACCAATTGCCATTTTCCTAAGTCCTTTTTTGTGCCACCTGACCACACGACTGAACAGTAGTCCAGGTACGAGAGAACTAGGGCTTGTAGGACCTGCATTGTTGACAGCGCTGTCAAGAAGATAGAGCATTGCCTCATCATGGACATACTTCTCTCCATCATAGCTACTATTGTATCAATATGTTTTGACCATGACAGTTTACAATCCAGGGTAATTCCAAGCAGTTTAGTCATCTCAATTTGCTCAATTTCCACATGATTTATTACAAGATTTAGTTGAGGTTTAAGGTTTAGTGAATGATTTGTCCCCTATTGTATTGTCCCATTTGTATACAAGCACATACTTATTAGCTAGCATGACGAAAACAGAGGCTACATAGCTACATTTCAATGGAGCTAAAAAAACAGCTAGGCTTATACTTTACATTTACATTTCTATTAAAACCGATAACGGCTAAGACCATTTTGGCCAACAATCTTTTTGATGTAGCAAAAAGTGATATAAACAGCTAAATAACAGCATAAAAAGTGTTCATAAAACACAAAGGATAGTTAAACATACAGCACAAGGGCTATGAAAGACTGCATGGTGAAGGATGGAAGATGATTACATACGGGATTGTCAAATGTTATCAAGGTAACAACAACCAACTACTGAGCACAGAAATCCACGAACTGCAAAACTTTCAAATGAAATAAAAATACAATTATACCTGCACACTGAATCCCTGGTGAAGTGAAAATAAAAATAAAATAATTGCATATTATGCAAGCTTTATGCAACATATTTTTGAGTGAGAACCCAATACACCTCTTTGTTTGGGTCATTTTTCTCTGCCACACACATTTTAACTTGCTGCTCGCCACCCGTGTTGCCGCCAGAGTTTAAGATTTTTCATAAACTGTAGGGGGCTTCGCCAGGTTTTGCAGCTCCCTGCGTGTAAGGCCCTTAACACATAGTCCAACTGGGACTTGAACACGGATCTCTGTCAGTCTAACACCTTAACCGTAACACCAAGAGGTCCAAACCCGTTGACAAGGTTGCTTTGTAGTCTACTAGGCCACTAGTAACACTAGTTTTCTTAGCCTATCATATTATGTAGCCAACCCACTGGGCACACACGTCAATTCAACGTCTATTTCACATTGGTTCAATGTAATTTCATTGAAATGACGTGGAAACAACATTGATTCAACCAGTGTGCCCAGCGGGAAGCCTACTGGCATCGAGTTGAATTGCCCTAAGAATGCATGAGCAGAATCCATGAGCTGTGCCCCAAAAGATTTTGTTTGGAAATGACAATGGGAAAAAAAATATGAATTTGATTTCTCATGTATCCAAAGAAATTAGCTATAATTTCTGCAGGCACAGCTGCAGGTTCATCTCTAAATATTTTATTGTTATACTGTAGTCAAGAGTCTGCACACACTGTTCTGGACCATTCTACTGGATGATACTGGAGATAGCCTCTGAATTATTTTGTTTGGATGAAGATCATGCTGTCAAAAAGCTCCTTTCATATAGGCTACGGTACCTCTGAAAGCTAGCTGATCAACTATTTGCATGTAATACAATAAGCCCATAAATGCTAGCCAGAAGAACACAAATGATGGACGAAGGATAATTTAAAACACACTTTCATTGTCTGATGTGTATGTCCATCTAATAGGAAGATTGAACAATGTGTATAGTAGTGTGCACATATTTGTATTTTTTTTATTAAACCAGAAGACTGCAGTGGAAGGAGAAGCAGACCCGTTGTAGGTCAAACATAGCTAAAGTGGGTCTTTAACTTTCCAAAACGGGTCACAAAAGAGACAACTCAATGTTTACTGCATATAGTAAAATGTGATGTATTTGACCATTTTATTGTAGACATAAATCTCAAAGACAGCAGCATTTGAAAATGTTATAATTTCAGGTCCAAGGTAAAAACGTAAAAATAAATAGCTTTAAAAGGAAGCTACAATAATAATAATATAGTATGGTCCTTCACTGAAGGTATATCATATTTAGCCTTTTTTTGTTTTATGACATACAAACTGGAATGAGAAATCAAACATATACAGACATCTGACAAACAACAGAGCATTCTTCCCATTATGAATAATATATATTTTTTAAATCAACTATGAAATTATTACAAACAAAGGACTTGTTCTTTATGCAAATTATTTTTGATGCACCATAATATACAATTTCACACATGTGTTTATATTGAATTTGGTTGTACTTACAATTCCTTTAAAAACACTACATAAAAAGTACAAAACAGAGAAAAAAAATCCCTGTTACACTGATTTGCCTCAGATCAGATTCCTGACCATGGTCTGCTAAACTACATTTTACACAAAGAGTGTGTACACTCATTTTAGGAACACTAAAATGTCTGTTTCATTCTTACTACTAATTAATGCTGGTTGCTTTTTTGTTACAAAGTATATTATTTGATTTCATGTCTGTCAATGTCTAATCTCGAAAACCCGAAACTAAAATGTTGCTTAATTGCATCAGATTGTTACGTTGTCTGCCCACCAGAGATTAGTCAATGGCAGACCTAATCACCTGTACCATTTGAATGATTATGGGTGAACTTACATTTTCATCTTTAAGCATATCAGTTCCACAAATCATTAATCAACAATAAGATAGCAGATAGATTCTTTGACACATTTTTTTACAGGCAGTTAACACAATCTCACATTTAGAAAAATACTTATTTTTCCCAAGGAAATTAAACAAAAGAGCAAACCACAAGCAAGGTATTTTACAAAGTTTTCCATCTTGTCCACCGAATCAAATGTTTTACACAAACCCTTTTTACTCAAAAATAATACGCACTGTAAGTCATTGTCTTGCAATGATAATGTCACATGTTATGGTAGGAATAGTATGCCTTTAGACTAACTTTATTAGCCCAGTTCATTTATTGGCTCTGAGTCTCTGACTGTATAGTTCTGGGTTATATGCTGGAAAATTGAGGTATATTTAACAGCAATGGTGTTTGTCAGTAGGTTTTATGCCAAGTAATTGCTTTTAGGAGAGAATAATATTTTGCACACAGTACCTTTGTCTATTTTAACAAAACAACACATGTACATCCTGAGGTAGCTAGATCTCTATTGGTTCAAACTTCTCTAGTGGTTGTCCTATTGTCCTATGTCCTATGACTCGTCTGGGTTAGTTAGTGCACTCTTAATTTCCAAACTAGGGTTTCCCTGCTTTTCTCTAAAGCATGGTCGGGTCGGTTAAGAATCCACTACACTACCCCTCCCAAAGTTTTGTCTGTCTTCATGTCTCCTCGCTAGCACTCTTGGTAAACACACTCTCCCGACACTGGCGCAGGTTGCTTGTTAGCGTCACACTTCTCCGACTCAACAGTCTTGCCGGTGTAGTCTATACAGACAACACTGCGTCGGCGTTCCCCCTGGCCACAAGTTCGTGAACAGGATGACCAAGGCCCCATTTGCCAGATGGGGCACGGCAGATCAGCACAGGGTCTGATATCTGTGGGTTTCAGGTCCTTATCGCAGGTATTGGAATGGAAACCAGCGTTGTCTCTGCATTCAACGTTCCTTCGGGACCACCCGGAGCTGCAACTCTTGGAGCACTCTGACCATTTTCCCAAATGCCACTGGGGCACACCGAAAGCCTGGATCATATGCAACGAAGCCTTTTTCTCTTTGGATTTAGTGAAAGACACATCTTTGGGGATAAAGAATGTGTATTTGACCTTGGGTGGAAATGCCTCCCCAGCAGTGGCCAGCAACTGGATGGTGATGGCCTCCCTCAGTTGTCTGAAACTCTGGATTCTCTCCAAGGTGGTGGACGAGCCACTGTACTTCAGCACAGCCCCGAGAACAGGGATATCCTGCTCCACCGTGGACACAGAGAAGTTACCATTCAGTATGTAGCCACCGCTCTCTCGCTTGACCGCCAGGTAGTTTCCATCGTGTGTGATGTTTCTATGGCTACGCTGTTTGATGTCAATATTGGTAGCCCCGACAGGAATGGTCACAATGTCGCTGTATCCGGAACTGAAAGAAAGAAGCTAAATGTCTCATTACAGCTGTAGTCACATCAGCAGCACAAAAGACAATCAACCAATAATGCTTTCTAAATATGACTGTTATTTATTCTGGCTCATTATAAGACGATAATGGCTAAGACATTAGGGTCATAAATGATTGTTACCATAATTGCAATTGGAATATTTAGGTGTACTCACGTGGCTTTGTTGTATGAACCAGTGATCTTCCTGCAACTGAGGCCATCCCCACCACACAAGCCACACTTGTCAAGCCTCTTGTTTGAGCCGATCTCTTGGTCACAGCCCGCCTTGACACATTGGCCTTGTACACAGAGAGACGTAGTGTCAGGACCACATGTCGTGCCGTCGATAACCTATGGACCACAAATGCAAACTTAAGGTCTCAATTGACTTAACACTGTGATTCACCAAACAGTGAAGGCAAGCTGTAAAATATTTATTTACAGTGGCCAACATTCTACAGATGATTTTTAGTGAACGTACCTTGGCTTCAAAGACTTTGAATTCACTGCTGCCTTTGGCCCGGCAGAAGAGTTTACATCTGTCCCGGGGCGACACACCAGCGTACTTTGGAATCCATTGCTTCATGTTCCCAAGAATGTCCAGATAGTTGAAGCTGTTGTACTTCTCACACTGCTCCTCTCTAAAACTCTTCCCTAAGGTTGGAGAAATGACAAAGGGGGAAAAATTATCCATCAAACTAATATCAAAGCAGAGACATTTATTGAAAAATCTAGGTGAAAAACACCACTATAGCTCACCACTATATAAATGAAAGGAAATTCTGTAGTGCAAGTGCCTAGACAAAATATGGCTCACCATTTTCCTCACACGTCTGGGGGTTGCAGGATTGGTACTGGACTCTCTGGCCCTCACAGTACTTGCCGCCTTTCTGGGGCACGGGATCTGTGCACTCCCTGTAGGAGAACTCCACACCCCCTCCACATGTCCTGGAGCACTGTTGCCATGGTCCCCAAGCACCCCAGCCGCCATCCACAACCACCTGTGGTAAAGCCAAAACGAAACAGAGTGAGTACTGAGTGCCATGATAACATCAGCCGTCCAACTCAACCACAGTCTAGGCTGAGGCGTCTCTTGGCATGCCATGACTTGGGTAAATCTGTCCGTCAGTGTGGCACGCTTCTGCTGTCTCCCACATTCCTGTTCTATGTGTCACCACTTGCAGAACCCGTGGCGCACTTGGCAAGACTAAAGTGTGTGTGTGTGTGTGTGTGTGTGTGTGTGTGTGTGTGTGTGTGTGTGTGTGTGTGTGTGTGTGTGTGTGTGTGTGTTTTCACAAGCTCTTACTAGTGGGTGAGCAAAAAGTATATTAACTGTGAGCATGTCAATTTATAAATCAAGTTTATTGACACATGCTACAGAGCTTGTACTCTCAGAAGTATGGTCTTCCTTACAAAGCAGGAAGGAAATACTCTGTCACAGAGAAATTAATCCACATATAGTAACTAACAAGGCATTCTGAGACAGAGTTTGTCAAAATGCAATACTACAAGACCAAATATAGATATTTTTTTCTCCCCTTTTCTGAGAAAAACTAGGGCTTACCTTTGGCTGCATGACCTCGTGGGCTGCCATGCATGCACCGTGCAGACAGCTCCTGTTGGTGGCGCACGTGGTGCCATCCGCCCAGTGAAGGCTGCCATTATTGGTGGTGCAGTGGGGCTTGCCCTCCTCCCTGCACCACAGCTGGCTGCAGACATCACTGTCAGAGGTGTTGGGGCAGTGCACAAACTCCTCCCCAAACATCTGCTGACACTGGCGGTCGAGGCTGTATGTGGTGCCTGGGAGTTCACTGGGTAACGGTAAGATGCTCTCCGGTGGATCCAAGAGGCAGTCGCCTGTGATTGAACACACGAGAGTTCTGTTTATTTTTATTTTTAAATCAACAGGTTGTATAATGTGGAGACTTGACAGTGACAGAAGCTGACTTTGTTGGAGTCTTCACACAATCACATTTTGGACAGTTGGTGAAGCTTCTCAGACCCATGATCTCTTATTTGGATAGATATTCAATGAGCTTTAGTGTGATGTTGTTCTTGACCCGGTGATCAGACCACTTTCTTAGCCACATACACTCTCTTTGGAATCACTGACTAACTGATAAAGAACATATTATTTGCTCACACCAGCTGTTACTTTTGGCTTGTGAGAACCGGAACCTTCTCTGTATGTATGACTCAGAGGAACGGAAGGTCTTGATTAAATGTTACAAAATAATATGAATCTCTTCAAATAACAAACAGTGCCATTCACGCCCGATTTCAGATATAAGTAGTAACCACAAACAATTTGTCAGCCAATCTCTAAATTCCTTAGGATGTCTCCAATTTATCTCCATTTTGAGATTTATTAGTGCATATTTTAGTGACTCTTTTGCATATAAGCAAACCTGCGGTGAGAATTAACATTGTGAACACGTGTGAAGCCTGCAGGTATAATGCTTTGTAACTTGTTATAAGCATTATGAGCCTTTGGAATGGCTTACAATAAGTAACTTCTATTGTCGTTGTCAGAGGCGGGTAGATGTTATCAAAGAAAATACAAAAGTGAAAACTGGGCCCTAATTTTTATTTTACCAGGCAAGTCAGTTAAGAACAAATTCTTATTTTCAATGACAGCCTAGGTACAGTGGGTTAACTGCCTTTTCAGGGGCAGAACGACAGATTTGTACCTTGTCAACTCAGGGGTTTGAACTCGCAACCTTCCGGTTACTAGTCACACACTCTAACCACTAGGATACCCTGCCGCCCCATTACAGAGTGGTTTGAACTAGAAGGCTCTAGTAAAAACAGACCTAGAAGGCTTTTGTAAAAATGGATCTACCAGCAACTGCTGAGTTTTAAAAACAATGTATGTGATTTCATTCAGGTCCAGCCTACTGACCTCAACACACAGTGTTCATATGTTGTGATATACATGCAGTAGAATTTAAAATTTAAATTGAAAAAAAAAGTATAATAGTTGTAAAAAAAAAAAACTGATATCAAATCATTTAAAAGCTTTTAATAACAATAAACACTTTCCTCATAGAAAGTGCTACCAAATATGTTTCCTTTGTTTCCTTGTCAGTGTTGTTTATCAGCATGACATACCGTGTCCGTTGTCAAAGAACTCTGTGATGTAGAGAGCGCTGCAAGGGGACCAGGGGAAAGTTTTGTTGAGGTGAATGAACAGAGGGGCCATCATGTGATGGCCGCCCAGATTCCCAAACATCCTCTCGCAATTCTTGGAGTCGTCGTGTGGCATACTCAGCACGTGGCCTAAAGCAGAACAATACCATTCAAATTAAATTAATACTATTTAAGGTATGCTATGGAAGTAAAGTTTCTAATAGTTTACATCTACTTTAGGTTTGGGGGTCGACTGTATGGGTCACATCAATTTCGTATCTCATTAAACCACACAATTATTAGTTGTTGGCTAACCCACTTTTGCATAAGCTTTCGGCTCATGGGTGTGCCCCTTTCTGTACAAATGAAGTTATTTGTGGACAATATTTCTGTACATTTAGCAGACCCTTTTCGGCAAGAGGCAAAATGTATGTAGACCTATAGTAGCTTTATATATGGTCAATATAGAAGTTTGAGAAAGTTCAAATTGTTTCATGCACAAGTCATACCAAGTTCATGGGCAGCAGTGAAGGCTGCTTGAAGTCCATTGTCCTCAATGACAGAGCAACTCCTTTTTGGATCGCACGCAGTTCCCACATCAGCAACCCCTAGGGTGTCACAACTGTGATGTCCACAAATATCCTGGAAGACAGACAGCAGCGGTTTCAAACAGTGAATCTTTAGACAGCATTTCTATTTGTCCCTGGTTGTTTTTTTCTCTCTGGCTAATGCCCAAAAAAACGTGTTTGTCAATGTTTCCATCATAAAATGAAGCAAATAAATATTCCTGGCAGACAGAAGCAGATCTATGATGTGGGGAAATTAATGGTGTGGTATTAGATATATATTTCAACGACATGCCTCAACATTTTCCCTTCACATGTCAGGCTCACTCTCTGCGACTGAGATAAATGTTTCCTGGGGCCTATGACCCAAACCACAAGACATAACCATACATGATTCGAAGGACATCTGGACTCAGAGTGACATGCTGAATTCAACTCAGCACGTGTACACCTTGTTTTGCAGAAGCATAGCTCACTGGAGACCGCGTGTGCAAACTACTTCCAATTTAAGTCTCAAGTTTTGGGGTTTCTCTTAATGGCGAGGCATGTGGCACACATTCTTTGGCAGGTCAAATTCAGGGCAGCAACATTACACCCATACTCTGGCCATTTTAAGGGATGTCATCATCACCCAAGGCTGATTTGTGGCAATTCTAAAAATACCTCATAGGAGACCATTCAGCCCTATACTGTATGTTTAGAAAGCTCATCCAATCTGATTCAGCCAATTGTATTTCATTAGAGGATACATAATCAAATATATCACTGTTTGCTTACATTATTTCATTAACTCTCCAAACCATATGGTAACATCATTAAGGAATAAGGGGTTAGGGAGATCCTGTGACATTGATGTGTGACAGTATACATATGGGGCAGGCAGTGCTCACCTCTCGGGTGAAAAGTAGAGCAGTGTCGTAGTGCTCAGGATGCCTCTGGCTGGCCGGGTTGAACTGTTGTTGCCAGGCACAGAAATTGCGCAGAGCGACTCCCCCGTTATTGGAGACTGACGGTCCAACCTCCTCGTCTTCCACCACCACCATCTTCACCACCACCATGTGGACAGAGTTCTTGATACTGGGATGTTTGTAAAGCTGGGCAGCCATTGAGACCAAGGTCAGGATATAGTGCTGGAGCAAGTGAGGACAACCGGCATTAGGGAGGCTTACAAGGCAACACTGCTGGTGATGATTTAGGCTAAAACTGGAGGGGAAAAACTAAGTGAGTGAAATAACGAAGTAAACACACGTTTTTCCCCCGTTTAAAAAAAATTAGGAAGTATCTTTAAAAATGTCTAATGCTCATGCTCTTTATCACTTGCATGACCCCAACATTGTTTAATGGTGATGATTTAGAAGCTAAGTCATAATGAATGCGGAACGAAATTACTGCCAAAGCATAATTTTCCTGCCTGACCTTATCAGAGGTTTCCCAGTCCCATCATTACTCTCTACGCACTCTTCCTTTTAAAATGATCTCATTACTTCAACTTAGTTACCGCTATGCATATCAGCTAATCAGCAAGTGTGGAGAGCCTAGTCTTGCATGACAGAGCAGATCAAAACATCTTGGCTGTGGGTGTTTTCGCATTGGGGGTTGGATTAAATGCAATAAAATAAATTAGTCAACATAGCGCTATATTAATCGAATATATCCTACCTTTATCTCATCTCCATAGAAATGTGTCATGGACGAGTCTGCAACCACCAGCGTCTCAATAAATCGTGGTGCTGATACAAAGCGTTTCCCTCGTAATTGTCTCTCAGGATCTTTTTCATCGTGAATAAAACTGTCCATGTCAGCTTTTACACGACTCTCCTCACTCAGTTGATCAAATACAGTTTGAGTGTCATGTGGTGCTTCTGTGGGTGTCGTCCTTCTGATAAAATGTAACTGTTCAGTGGACCTCTCCCTTCTCCCTGAGCCGAGCACTTTGGGCTCAATTAAATACTCATCCCCGTCTGTAACAAACGATCCAAGGATGCCATAACAGAGACTGACCGCAACAACAGAATCTTGATTGGAGTCCACAGTCCCCGAGTAAAAACAGCTTCTCAAATGTCTTTCCATCTCTTCAGTCTTGTTTATCAAGTTGTGAAAGTCCGTTTCAGTCTCAGAAGTTTGTCTGCCATGGGCACCTGAGGCGCTGCGTAAAGTGTGGAGATCGTTTGCTTTGATGCGTTGAATTGTCAGTGTAGTAGATAAGAAACTGTTATCCGGACTTAAATTCAAAGTGAAATCTCGGCCAAAGGCACTGAGTCTAAATCTCGGCTGTTCTTCACTTCGTTTCCAAAAACGACCACTGCTTCTTCCATTTAACCTGACAGGTACAATTTCCTCGGAATCAAACAATTTAGAAAGTGATTTGTCGATTACGCACAGGACTAGTAAAACGAAACACCTATTTGAACACATATTCTGCAATGGAAATTGCACAAAAATTTTTAAAAACAAAAACAACTTTTCAACCAAAATTCCGGACCAAGCCCATACGCAGCTGTACTCGTCAATATATAGTGTCTGTAGTCGGTAGAAAAACTCGAGTCACTAAACAATTTTTAGTCTTAGGGACCTCACAACTAAAATATTTTGTTCATCAGTATAATGTGACAAAAACCCACTGCTGTATAGTCAGTCTGTGTCGAGAATGTTTGATATTTTTAGTTTAATTGTGTGATCTTCATGCTATTATAGCGGAGCTAAAATACTGTTCTACCACTCGGCAGCACCACTGAAGACTAGGAGTAGCGGAGGTATTTATACTTTCTTGTATACCACTCGTTGCCTCAAATTCTCCTCCCACTCGTACCTCATGAGAAACTCATGGATAAAACGGATCCAATGGGAAGTAAGCGACACTCCCCCCTTCTGAAATAGCTGCAGTTTGACAACCCTGCAACTAACATGAACTCTTCATAGGCCTACAGCACAGGACGCTGCAACATGGATACCCATATTATAATTTAAGGGCTCGGTCAGTTATTTTAAACTTTGAGTGACTGCCCCCCCAAGCGACTCCCATAAGTAGGCTATAGCATACCCACCACGGCCATGGTCTTCATCAGTCGAATAAATCAATGATAAAGAGATGTCATGGAATACATTAGAGAATTGTGTAAAAGAGATAAGACTCTTATCTTGCGCATCACTGGTCATTCCCGCGCGTAAAGGGAATCTCATTATTTTGTAATCCAATACTACCACCTTGTGGTTGAAAAGCTTCCATAGAACCTTATCTAAACTTTTTTTGTTTTACCTTCATTAAACTAGGCAAGTCAGTTAAGAACAAATTCTTATTTTCAATTACGGCCTAGGAACAGTGGGGTAATTGCCTTGTTCAGTGGAAGAACGACATATTTTTACCTTGTCAGCTCGCGGTTCCGATCTTGCAACTTTTCCTTTACTAGTCCAACGCTCTAACCACTATGCTACCCTTACCTAAACTAACCTACTTTTTATAAAGCGCTAACACGTGTCCCTTTTGCCCTTCATCATAAGAGAGCAAACAATGTAATATAATGTAACCAATGAACGCTGATATTACTTTGGGCTCTTATTAGCTTCGAAGTGGCATTGGCAAAAGGACACATGTTAGCGCTATATAAAGGTAAGGTTCTGAGTAAACATTTCAACCACAAGGTGGTAGTATTGGACCACAAAATAATTAGATGCCCTTTACGCGCGGGAATTACCAGAGATGCGCACTCTACTGCAGGCGCAACAGGTGTAGTTCTTTTTTAAACTATAGCCTAGAGCAGGCTAGACATTGTTGGAAATATTATTAGGCTATTTCTCAATATTTCTTGGGTGTATTTGCATTACGCATGGAGTTTGAACTGTTAGGTCATTAAGCCTAGTTACCTTGTACGATAATTAGTTTGTATAAGATTATAGTTTAATCAATCGATTAGTTATGCCGGATTAAGTCATATTAGTTTCACCTGAATCTATAGCTCACACTGTACAATTGGCACTGTACCAAAAGTGTTACTTTAGTAGGCTACTTTGTGGTTGGCGATGAGTGTTCAACCCATTGCGTCAAAGACGCACTTTTGGTTCCGATAGTGGGAGGAGACAGTTCAGCTTGTGCCACATGTGATAATAATATTTAGAGAGCTACAAGTGGCTGCGGTTCAAAGCATAAACCAGGGGGTTAGACCATGTCCAATGAGCTTTTCCAAGGACCTCCCCACATTTCCGTTGACAGTTCCCGATGTTTATAAACATGACTGTAGACTGAGAGTCAAACTCACCAAGTCCAAAGAGCAGGCTGGCCTCAATAGTCTGGTTCAAGATGGGAATCGATCACATCCTTTGGTCTTTCATCCTTTGAGGACGCTCAACTGCGGCTCTGTGACACAGCGCACTGGATCACATGCAGACTTGGTACCAAGTACTGTACCAAGGACAGTGGCGGATTAATCGATAAGTAATAGTTTTTGCATTGCAAATATGACTACGTTTATTGGCTCTCTGTTTATTTTTATGGATGTCCTATTATATGCAAAATTGAACTATTGCATCGAAATAGATTTTTGCGTACCTGTTCGATTAGACCATAAACATTTAGAAAGACATACTATTCGACAGACGGAGGAGAGAAAGAATGACCAACTAGTTGTTTTTAAAATAACGGCTTTCAGTCAAGAATTTTATCTCAACCTTTTACCGGATTCTACATTTATTGCGCCCAACATCCCTCCTCACAGCGGCTCCTTAGCATCAAATTCCTCTGCAGCCACAGACCTGAGCCACTGCTTCTACTCTGGCGATGTCAATGCAGACCAGGAATCGTATGCTGCGCTGAGCCTATGCAAAGGCTTACAAGGCGCCTTTTCTTACCAGGGCATGGAATATTTCATCAATCAGCTTTCGAACGAGAGGGCGAGAAGAACCCACGTCATACGCCGCCGGGGACGCGACCGGGACTCCAGCGGCAATTCCACCACGAACAGGTGTGGAGTAGGACCTGGTTTGACCCAAAGCATTTCAGGGTCTTTTGAGAAATATAAACACATGAAAGGACTGGAGATGGACAGCCTGACTGAAACTGTATTGAAGAGCTTGGGTAGATCAAAAAGGTTTGCCTCCATCCCTAGGTTTGTGGAGGTTCTTGTCGTGGCTGATGAGTCTATGGCCAAATTTCACGGGGATGACTTGAAACATTACCTGTTGACCCTGATGTCTGTTGCTGCGAAGCTGTACAAGCACCCCAGCATCATGAACTACATAAACATAGTGGTAGTGGGCTTCATGGTGATCAACGAAGCAGAGAAAGGACCCAAGGTTTCCACCAATGCTGCCCTCACTCTACGCAGTTTCTGTTCTTGGCAGAAACATTTAAACAAATACAATGACAAGCACCCTGAATATTGGGACACTGCAATCCTATTCACCAAACAGGTAAGGGGTGGTAACACGGTGTCAACTCTTTTTGATGTTTGCTTGCAGATTAGCTTCCATTGCAATCATCAATTATTTCCATTTGGAATAATTATCTCATTATGTAACCCAATACATTACCTGCAAATACAATACTAAGTGTTCTTTTATAGACACATCCCTGTGTGTTTACATGCAGCCTGATAATGCTGAGACAAGGTGGGTTTGGGTGTCAATTCTTCTTCTATTAAGGAAATAAAATAAAATTCCACTTCCAAATTCAAATTTTTACTCAATGCAAAAAATGAAAACATTGCTTGCAATTGCACAGCTAACAAGCATCACATCTGTATTGACATCTTAAAAGTCCCCCTCCTTTTTCCTATCATGAATCACGTTGCAGAAGATTTAGCATAACGGTCCACACTATTAGAATCACTGAGCCAAAAAAACATGCTCATGGAACAAGATTGAACCGTATGAACAAATATTGTTTCACATCTTTCAGGAAAGTGGGTATAGCCGGTCACCTATTTTTCCATCCCGACCATAGAGATAGATAGAGGACTCGTCTTTATATCTGTGCCATTATAGCATCTGTGAAAGCATGGGCAGCACCATTGAGGCTACAACGCATAGGAATCCCCACTCACTACTTCGACTACTTTAAATTTGCGGAAGCATGGTAGAAGCCTTCAATGGCGCTGCCCATGCTAAAACTGCCTTTTGGTCACTAGAGGCCTCTATCATTCTCTATGATCCCAACCTAGGTTGAGAAATGCCACAGGTAGAACAGGCCAGGCAGGGTTTTCACTAGCTCTGGTACAGGGCTTCAGTGCAGCTTGCTAACAGAAGGCTCAGTATTAGCACTAACGCCCTGGACCAGAGCTAGGATTTTACACACTCATATGGTGGAATGGGAAGTATCCATTTCTCTGTGATGATCCACTCACTTCCAGCTGTGAGACTTTAGTCCTGCCTCTCAGCCTGGACTCAGCCAGTCTGTCTGTTTTCCATTAAGCCTAGCTTGGCTGGAAGCAATCTGA
Organism: Oncorhynchus kisutch; assembly: GCF_002021735.2. Classification (NCBI taxonomy): domain Eukaryota; kingdom Metazoa; phylum Chordata; class Actinopteri; order Salmoniformes; family Salmonidae; genus Oncorhynchus; species Oncorhynchus kisutch. The sequence continues at coordinate 34,396,334 of NC_034191.2, forward strand.
TGCACTGGTTCTCTTTGAGTGCATAGCAAAATGCATAACATTTCATTCTGAGACTGATTCTGTCCAACTGTGATCAAAGTGGTGTAAAAGGATCCCACTTACATGGCGAAGATGCCTTGACCTATACAGTTACCCTGTGGGGATAAAGAGTGTTTATTGACTTTATTGGGGAGGGGGTTATTGAATTGAATATTGTAGGCTAGAGGCATGGTGTTAATGTACTTGTATGAACAATGCATTTGTATCGGATAAGAATTCTCACACTCAAATCAAATAAACGTGTATTTGAAAGTGTTGTACAATGGTCAAGTACAATACATTTTTATCAGTTCCATTGTCAGACAGACCCCTTGGCACGTGGCAGTGGAATTGTTCTTCTCTGACAGCTATAACATTCCCTAAACATCTTGCGGATTAAAGGGTTAGCTCACTGGGCCAGATTGTTTGCACATCAGAGAGAGAGACAGGGAGAGAGAGAGATAAAGAAAAGGGCCCAACCAGAACAATGGACCAGATTGTAAGTGTTTTCTGCTTTAATATCTACCAAACGATGGTGGATATGCAATGAAATAACAACACCCTTATACGCTTAAGACAAATGACATTACACACCTACACATCTCCCCATCTCATCAGATTGTCCAGATGATCACATTTCATTTGTCTTCTGCAACAGGACTTGTGTGGAGCCACAACCTGTGACACCTTAGGCATGGCAGATGTGGGAACTATGTGTGATCCCAAGAGAAGCTGCTCTGTCATCGAGGATGACGGTCTCCCTTCAGCCTTCACCACTGCTCATGAACTGGGTGAGTGAAGATCACTCTTACTGTGTATTATCGGTATCATTCAGATCAGATCTACCAGAACACTAAGAAAAAAGGGTTCCAAAAGGGTTCTCCGGCTGTCCCCATAGGATAGCCCTTTTGGTTCCAGGTAGAACCCTTTGGGGTTCCATGTAGAACCCTCTATGGAAAGGGTTCTACATGGATCCCAAAAGTGTTCTACCTAGAACCAAAAGTTTTTTTTACCTTGAACAAAAAATTGTTATTCTAAGGGTTCTCCTATACACCAAATCAGAATGTTTATAAACAATGTTCTGATTTGGTGTATAGGAGAACCCTTTAAGGAACCATTTTTTTTATTTAAATCGTGTAGAGGAAAAGGGTTACAGAAGGATTTTTATGCCTTGAGACCACTGAGTCATGGATTGTGTATGGGTGCCATTCAGAAGGGGAATGTGCAAGACACATCATTTAAGTGACATTGAATGGGGTATAGTAGTATATGCTAGTTGCACCGGTTTGAGTCAAGAACTGCAACGATGCTGGGTTTCTCATGCTCAACAGTTTTCCGTATGTATCAAGAATGGTCCACTACCCAAAAAACATCCAGCCAATTTGACACAATTGTGGGACGTATTGGAGTCAACATGGGCCAGCATCCCTGTGGAATGTTTTCAACACCTTGTAAAGTCCTTGCCTCGATGAATTGTGGGTGTTCGGAGGGCAAAAGGGGCTGCAACTCAATATTAGGAAGGTGTGTATACACATCTAAACTATTAAATAACACACATGGAATCATGTAGTAACCAAAAAAAGTGAAAAAACAAATCTAAATATATTTTGAATTTGAGATTCTTCAGTAGCCATCCTTTGCCTTGATGACAACGTTGCAAACTCTTGGCATTCTCTCAACCAGCTTCATGTGATGGTCACCTGGAATGCATTTCAATTAGCAGGTATGCCTTGTTTAAAGTTAATTTGTGGAATTTCTTTCCTTAATGCATTTGAGCCAATCAGTTGTGTTGTGACAAGGTAGGGGTGGTATACAGAAGATAGCCCAATTTGGTAAAAGACCAAGTCCATATTATGGCAAGAACAGCTCAAATAAGCAAAGAGAAATGACAGTCCATCATTACTTTAAGACATGAAGGTCAGTCAATGTGGAAAATATCAAGAAATTTAGAAAGTTTCTTCAAGTGCAGTCGCAAAAACCATTAAGCGTTATGATGAAACTGGCTCTCATGAGGACCTCCACAAGAAAGGAAGACCCAGAGTTACCTCTGCTGCAGAGGATTAAGTTCATTAGAGTTACCAGCCTCAGAAATTGCAGCCCAAATAAATGCTTGACAGAGTTCAAGTAACAGACACATCTCAACATCAACTGTTCAGAGGAGACTGTGTGAGTCAGGTCTTCATGTTCGAATTGCTGCAAAGAAACCATTACTAAAGGACACCAATAATGAGAAGAGACTTGCTTGGGCCAAGAAACACGAGCAATGGAGATTAGACTGTTGGAAATCTGTCCTTTGGTCTGATGAGTCCAAATTGAGAATTTTGCCGTGTCTTTGTGAGATGCAGAGTAGGTGAACGGATGATCTCTGCATGTCTGGTTCCCACCGTGAAGCATGGAGGAGGTGTGATGGTGTGGGAGTGCTTTGCTGGTAACAATGTTTCTGATTTATATAGAACTCAAGGCACACTTAACCAGCATGGCTACCACAGCATTCTGCAGCGATACACCATCCCATCTGTTTTGTGTTTAGTGGGACTATCATTTGTTTTCAACAGGACAATGACCCAACACACCTACAGCTTGTGTAAGGGCTATTTGACCAAAAAGGAGCGTGATGGAGGGCTGCTTCAGATGACCTGGCCTCCACAATCACCCAACCTCAACCCAATTGAGATGGTTTGGGATGAGTTGGACCGCAGAGTGAAGGAAAAGCAGCCAACAAGTGCTCAGCATATGTGGGAACTCCTTCAAGACTGTTGGAAAAGCATTCCAGGTGAAGCTGGTTGAGAGGATGCCAAGAGTGTGCAAAGCTGTCATCAAGGCAATTTGTGGCTACTTTGAAGAATCTCAAATATAAAATATATTTTGATTTGTTTAACATTTGTTTGGTTACTACATGATTCCATATGTGTTATTTCATAGTTTTGATGTCTTCACTATTATTCTTCAATGTAGAAAATACAAAAAATAAAGAAAAACCATTGAATGAGTAGGTGTGTCCAAACCTTTGACCGGTACTGTATATAAACAATATCTAAAGAAATCCACACACTCTCACACACATTCCTAGAGTAGATTATACAGTATAAGCAAATCCAATGTAAGACAATGGAGAGTGAGGTATGTTACAGCATTCTTTCTCTCCCTCTCTCACATGTACACACATACCACAGTCTCCCATCCGCACGACACAGGGATTCTTTAGCCAAATAGCCCAGTACTGTACTGCCGACCGTCACATTGTACAGCGCCATATTTTCCGTTTCATCCTACCCAGAGGGTTTTTCATTTTTTCATGGAATAGAAACACCATAATATTAATCAAATTAATTAAGCAAGTACCAATCAAAAGTTTGGACACACCTACTCATTCCAGGATTTTTCTTTATTTTTACTATTTTTTACATATTTACAAGGACAGCCTACTCCTTCCTCCCCGTCGGGGAATTGAACCCCGGTCTCCCGCGTGCCCTCCCCGTCTCTGGTAATGCCAATATGGAAAACGATCGAATGCTTCTCAAAGATGCCCTCTGGAGGTCAAATTAGCTTGCATTAACAGAAAAAATGCCTGACAATTAAATGACATGCCACAGAATGCTGCAGCAGCACGCAAGGTGTGCCTCAGTATGACACAACTTTTAAAGGAGGAACCACTTTATGTTTAGTCTGATGTCCTAACTGGTTCCTTTGATTGGTGAGAACTGTAGAATTGTTATTTTTGACCTTTTGCTGTGGAATAAGTGTGGGTCATTCATATTATGAATTCTATCACTTTTTGACTGCACTCTTTTTGATTTGAATGACACCTTCAATACATGTTTGCCCATTGTAGAAGTGGTCAGAAAGTGCACAAAGATAAGTCATGTTGCATACCCCACCCTACCTTGAGACATCCATAGAGAGAGAGAGAAAGAGGGATAATTCTGTAGCAGGCCTCCCTCTCCATTGACTTGCACTGTATAATATACTCTAGGAGTGTGTGAGAGAGAGTGTGTGGATTTCTTTTATATTGTTTTTATTTCACATCCAGACCAGCTATATACCAACAATTATTAAGATCAGAACATGTTTAAAATCTCAGAAAGAAGTAAAACAGTGTAAAAAAGACTCTGCTTATAATCCTGCATATACTCAAATAGGGGTGCTTATATTTGTCCTGTTTCACTGCATGTACAAGAGGGTAACTTGTACAAGTGTGTTTCTTGTACATTCCAACTCCCCCTGAGACACTCTCAGCGAGCGGGGTCATGGTCAGGGATCAGCCATTATTGACGGCGGTTAAGTGCCTTGTTCAAGGGCAGATCAACAGATTTTTCACCTTGCCGGCTTGGGGATTCAAACAAGCAAACCTTTGGTTACTGGCCCAACACTCTAAGCGCTAGTCTACCTGCCCCCCTGTTTTCAAATAGATATATTGGTCCAGGCAATTTAATACCAAAAAGTACTGTCATCTACATTATACGATAGTTATTTGTAAATACAGACCAGAGCCATGCAGAGAACCAACCATACACAGAACTCTGCATTTACAAACCAGAATAAAATGTGCTTGCTATTGTGACATCGTGGTGATTTGATCTATGGGGACAGCCGAAGAACCCTTATAGGTTCTAGATAGCATGTGAAGACTAAATAATAATAACAATATATTTATTTCATATAGTGCTTTTCAGTACAGGTAGAATGAAAGTCACTATAAAAATGTTAAAAAAATATTTAAAAAATGCTTACAAAACAAATGCAGGGAACTGGCAGTACTTGGGTGATGGTCTTCCACAGTTTTAGATGACAGGAGGTTCATAAAGTTGTATCTTGAAAGGAGGGATGGAACAGCCAGGCAGGGAGGTAGAAACATCTGACAAACAGGCCATGGAGCTCTTCATTAGGCATCTTGTCGTCTTCGATGTTCACAGCTAATCAATAATATGTCGATGCCCAAGTAGACTTGTATGTTATTATGTTTTTGCCAGAGTGAACATGTAAGCATTATGCACGTCTTGCACAAAAGATGATAGGTGTTGATGATGTCATGTGGTGTTAACTAATTCAATTGTAGTCTGTTGTTGCGGATGTACTGCACAGTTCATCAATCTCCATAGAAATTAGATGTTGTAAATTGGACCAAAGAGCATAGATAATCCCTCAATATGTGAACTGCCCAAGGGGGTCCTTGACTCCCCACGTGCACGTGCAAAATTTGATTACCAATTCTAATCTGTCAGACATTGTTGGGGGGAAAAAAACATGGCCCCATTGAAAACTCTTGAACTTTTCTCACCTTCTTCCTTTGATCAAATTAAATGGGTGTCATTCTGCCCAACAGTCTCATTACCACTGAAGCCATTTTTGTCAAGGCTGGTATTATTAATGAGACAACAAGTGACAGTTGCATCAAGTCTTTTCAATCATCCATGTGGAGCTGTTTTTTTTGTTTTTTTAAATATTTTTTTTATTTCACCTTTATTTAACCAGGTAGGCTAGTTGAGAACAAGTTCTCATTTGCAACTGCGACCTGGCCAAGATAAAGCATAGCAGTGTGAGCAGACAACAAAGAGTTACACATGGAGTAAACAATTAACAAGTCAATAACACAGTAGAAACCAAAGGGGGAGTCTATATACAATGTGTGCAAAAGGCATGAGGTAGGCAAATAATTACAATTTTGCAGATTAACACTGGAGTGATGAATGATCAGATGGTCATGTACAGGTAGAGATATTGGTGTGCAAAAGAGCAGAAAAGTAAATAAATAAAAACAGTATGGGGATGAGGTAGGTGAGAAAGGGTGGGCTATTTACCAATAGACTATGTACAGCTGCAGCGATCGGTTAGCCGCTCAGATAGCTGATGTTTGAAGTTGGTGAGGGAGATAAAAGTCTCCAACTTCAGCGATTTTTGCAATTCGTTCCAGTCACAGGCAGCAGAGTACTGGAACGAAAGGCGGCCAAATGAGGTGTTGGCTTTAGGGATGATCAGTGAGATACACCTGCTGGAGCGCGTGCTACGGATGGGTGTTGCCATCGTGACCAGTGAGCTGAGATAAGGCGGAGCTTTACCTAGCATGGACTTGTAGATGACCTGGAGCCAGTGGGTCTGGCGACGAATATGTAGCGAGGGCCAGCCGACTAGAGCATACAAGTCGCAGTGGTGGGTGGTATAAGGTGCTTTAGTGACGAAACGGATGGCACTGTGATAGACTGCATCCAGTTTGCTGAGTAGAGTGTTGGAAGCCATTTTGTAGATGACATCGCCGAAGTCGAGGATCGGTAGGATAGTCAGTTTTACTAGGGTAAGCTTGGCGGCGTGAGTGAAGGAGGCTTTGTTGCGGAATAGAAAGCCGACTCTTGATTTGATTTTCGATTGGAGATGTTTGATATGAGTCTGGAAGGAGAGTTTGCAGTCTAGCCAGACACCTAGGTACTTATAGACGTCCACATATTCTAGGTCGGAACCATCCAGGGTGGTGATGCTAGTCGGGCATGCGGGTGCAGGCAGCGACCGGTTGAAAAGCATGCATTTGGTTTTACTAGCGTTTAAGAGCAGTTGGAGGCCACGGAAGGAGTGTTGTATGGCATTGAAGCTTGTTTGGAGGTTAGATAGCACAGTGTCCAAAGACGGGCCGAAGGTATATAGAATGGTGTCGTCTGCGTAGAGGTGGATCAGGGAATCGCCCGCAGCAAGAGCAACATCATTGATATACACAGAGAAAAGAGTCGGCCCGAGAATTGAACCCTGTGGCACCCCCATAGAGACTGCCAGAGGACCAGACAGCATGCCCTCCGATTTGACGCACTGAACTCTGTCTGCAAAGTAATTGGTGAACCAGGCAAGGCAGTCATCCGAAAAACCGAGGCTCCTGAGTCTGCCGATAAGAATATGGTGATTGACAGAGTCGAAAGCCTTGGCAAGGTCGATGAAGACGGCTGCACAGTACTGTCTTTTATCGATGGCGGTTATGATATCGTTGAGTACCTTGAGTGTGGCTGAGGTGCACCCGTGACTGGCTCGGAAACCAGATTGCACAGCGGAGAAGGTGCGGTGGGATTCGAGATGGTCAGTGACCTGTTTGTTGACTTGGCTTTCGAAGACCTTAGATAGGCAGGGCAGGATGGATATAGGTCTGTAACAGTTTGGGTCCAGGGTGTCTCCCCCTTTGAAGAGGGGGATGACTGCGGCAGCTTTCCAATCCTTGGGGATCTCAGACGATATGAAAGAGAGGTTGAACAGGCTGGTAATAGGGGTTGCGACAATGGTGGCAGATAGTTTCAGAAATAGAGGGTCCAGATTGTCAAGCCCAGCTGATTTGTACGGGTCCAGGTTTTGCAGCTCTTTCAGAACATCTGCTATCTGGATTTGGTTAAAGGAGAACCCGGAGAGGCTTGGGCGAGGAGCTGCGGGGGGGGCGGAGCTGTTGGCCGAGGTTGAAGTAGCCAGGCGGAAGGCATGGCCAGCCGTTGAGAAATGCTTATTGAAGTTTTCGATAATCATGGATTTATCAGTGGTGACCGTGTTACCTAGCCTCAGTGCAGTGGGCAGCTGGGAGGAGGTGCTCTTGTTCTCCATGGACTTCACGGTGTCCCAGAACTTTTTGGAGTTGGAGCTACAGGATGCAAACTTCTGCCTGAAGAAGCTGGCCTTAGCTTTCCTGACTGACTGCGTGTATTGGTTCCTTCAAGAAGCTGTGAAGGAAGTAAAGCCTGAAAACAGATGGGGAAGTACTAGCAGATGTGAGGCCCCATTGAGAGGCACTGGTTTAAGGTGCAGACTTCTATGAACTAATTATAGAATTTCCTTCAAAAAGGACTGTCATATTTGAGATCCATTTGTGAAGTCGTCATTTCAGTGTGGGATGAGATGACTTGCCTTGTTGTTGGAAACAAAGTCCTCAGTTCCATCTTACAGTTTTCCTTCCACTGCCTGTGACTATTAAACTTCATATGACAGCATTGTGAAAAGTGGTTGGTTTAATATTTGGAGTGGGATAGAGTTCAAGTGAATACATGACATTTCACAACATAGTGTATAAAATACATACTAGCCCTACAACATATAGTATAATTGTATGCTATATGATTTAGAAGAGAAGTATGGCGATCCAACTTCAGTCCTGCCGTGAACAGATGCATTGAAGAAGACTAGTAAATCACCCTGACTCTCATTGTCATTGAATCTGTGATTATGTTCCACTGTCAGTGGTCTTCACTACAAACATAAGCAGCTGGTACCAGGCCAGGCTAGCGCCGTGAGCTACTGCAGGCTGAGCAAAACAAATGGACATTGCAAACTTAATAAAAGGGGGAAATATCTGCAACCAAACCACCACTCGACAATAGCAAGGTCCTCTTTTTTAAATCATCCTCTAATTAGTACATGGGTGTCAAACTCATTCCATGCAGGGCCTAGTGTCTGCAGGTTTTTGTTTTATCCTTTCAATTAAGACCTAGACAACCAGGTGAGGGGAGTTCCTTTGTAATTAGTGACCTTAATTTCTCAATTAAATACAAAGGAGGTGCTAAAAGGCGCTGACACTCGGCCCTCCATGGAATGAGCTTGACACGTGAATTAGAACATTATTGGAATTTGTTGATGATGATTGACATTGATTAAAATGACGATGATGAGATGATGATGAAATAACCTGGTATTCTCAAGCCAATGTTCTGTATTTTCAGATATTTCCTCCCTGTGCTATTTTCAGATATTTCCTCCCTGTGCTATTTCTTCTGTCCTTCAGGCCATGTCTTCAACATGCCCCATGACAATGTGAACGCCTGCAAGGAGGTGTTTGGGAAGCTCAAGGACAACCACATGATGTCCCCCACGCTGATCCAGATTGACCGTGCCAACCCCTGGTCTGTGTGCAGTGCAGCCATCATTACAGACTTCCTGGACAGAGGCCACGGTCAGTCAGCCACTCAGCTCGGTCTCTGTAAATTGGAGCTGTCATACAATGTGCATGCATGTGCGTGTGAGTTCTGCTTGTGTAAATTATAGCTGTCATACAAATGTATATATGCCCCCCCTCCTTTGAAAAACATCAGACTTTGTTCTCACTCTTTCAGCAAATCTAAACAGTTCTTACTATTGGAGTTCTTGAATGGGGCAATGCAATTAGAAGCAATAGCATTGGAGTTCATGGGCCTCTCATGTCAAATACTGTTCCTGTTCAACATCTGCATTAGCTGACTGTGACATATAACGAGCTTCAACGCTTGTTTAATGTTTTAAAAAATACTCTGTTTTTTTGCACAGGTATTTGCACTTATTTGGGCTGGAAAATATGACTATGTAATGGTTTACAAAAAGCTTTGCACAGCTGATATCTTGACTCTGTGGTTGTTTTTCTTCGAAAGGGGACTGTCTTCTGGATCAGCCCCAAAAACTGCTGGCTCTGCCTGAGAGCCTCCCAGGCACCAACTACAGCCTCCACCGCCAGTGTGAGCTGGCCTTCGGTACGGGCTCCAAGCCCTGTCCCTACATGCAGCACTGCTCCAAGCTGTGGTGCACGGGCAAGGCCAGAGGCCAGCTGGTCTGCCAGACACGTCATTTCCCCTGGGCCGATGGCACCAGCTGTGGCAACAGTAAGCTCTGCTTCCGAGGGGTGTGCACCGACAAGAACAATACCAATAAGACCAAGGTGAGCACACTCACTGTCAGTGTTCTGATCTGCTTAGTTATTACTATTGATATAGATGTTGATAGAGACTGATCTCACAATGAATACAATGATTTCACAATCTAACAACAATGAAACATCTATATATTTGTAATAATATGTACTGTAAACTATATTTCTGAATGTACACTAAAATGTTACTATTCGTTCTACGTGTAATTTAGAGTACAGGTTCTAAATGTGTGTAGTTCTCCTACAGGTGGACGGTGGATGGGGGACGTGGGGTGTGTATGGGTCATGTTCCAGAACCTGTGGGGGAGGAGTTCAGCTGGCCAAAAGAGACTGTAACAACCCTGTTCCAGAATATGGGGGGAAATACTGCCAAGGACTCCGTGTGAAGCATCGCTCCTGCAATTTGGACACCTGCCCAGAACCAGGTAGAACTCATTGTGAAGTTTTAAGTAATCCTTAATTACATTATTTCGAAAAATGCATTTTGCTTCCTTACCACAAGAAATAAGATTTGCTGACATGCTAATATGTAAAAATACGTGTGAAACAACAGTCCCACTTTAAAATTACATTTTGAAATGTTAAAGAAAGCCATTAGTCCATGGTAAAGCTTATACAGAAGCTTCAGAAATCATTCATAAGCAAACGTAATTTTATATGAACAGTGGCAAAAGGTAATGTCACATTTGGCAATGCACCAGATGTAATCAACACGTTTCACTGCACCTATCCAACCATATTTTATTTATTACATTTTTTATTTTTTTGTCAAGCATGTATGTAGTGCTCATGAAGTCTTTTGAATGTCCTAAAGCCTTTATAAGTTGCTTCATTAAAGGATGACCCACATGTTTTTTTTACAGATGTGTACTCGTATGGATCCACATTACTAATAAGCATACAATCCATAGGAAAAAGCTTCCGTGAGGAGCAGTGTGAGGCGTTCAACGGATTCAGCCTCAACACCAACAGGCTCTCAGCGTCTGTGGTCTGGGTCCCGAAATATTCTGGAGTGTCACCCAAGGACAAGTGCAAGCTCATCTGCAGAGCCAATGGAACAGGCTACTTCTATGTCCTTGCTCCAAAGGTGAGTACCGCACTAACACAAGCGGGCTAATCGAACTTAAATAACCCCAACCCAAAAACCTCAACAAGGAACAGGTGAAAACAATTAGACAAAACCAAAAGAAAAGGGAAAAAGGGATTGGTGGCAGCTAGTAGACCGGCGACGACGAGCGCCGAGCGCCACCCGAACAGGAAGAGGAGCCACCTTCGGTGATATTCGTGACAGTACCCCCCCCCCTGACACGCGACTCCCGCAGCCCCCCGACACTGGCCTCGGGGACGACCCGGGGGGCGAGGCGCCGGGCGAGACATAGAATCGCACGTCCCTCACTAAGGTGGGCCACCAGTACTTCCCCCTAAGACCTCGCACTGTCCTCGAAATACCCGGGTGACCTGACGAGGGTAGACTATGAGCCCACCGAATCAATTGATCACGAACAGCGAGCGGCACGTACCTACGACCCTACGGGCACCGTGGAGGCACAGGTTCCTCCCTTAGCGCCCGCTCGATGTCCGCGTCCACCTCCCATACTACCGGTGCTACCAGCCTAGCCGCCGGAATGATGGGAGTAGGATCGATGGACCGGTCCTCAGTGTCGTAGAGGCAGGACAGCACGTCGGCCTTAGTGTTGAGGGCACCTGGTCGATACGAGATCGTAAATCGAAATCTGGTGAAATACATGGCCCACCTTGCCTGACGAGGATTCAGTCTCCTAGCTGCTCGGATATACTCCAGGTTATGGTGGTCAGTCCAGATGAGGAAAGGGTGCTTAGCCCCCTCAAGCCAGTGTCTCCACACCTTCAGGGCCTTAACACAGCCAACAACTCCCTGTCCCCCACATCATAGTTTTGCTCCGCCCGCCCGAGCTTCTTCGAAAAAAGCACAGGGGCGGAGCTTCGGTGGCGTAACCGAGCGCTGTGAGAGCACGACTCCAACCCTAGCCTCGTCCACCTCTACTATGAACGCCAAAGAAGGGTCCAGATGCGCCAACACTGGCGCGTCGGTGAACAGCGCCTTCAAACAACGGAAAGCTCCGTCCACCTCTGCTGACCACTGCAAACGCACTCAGCAGTGAAGTAATAGGAGCCGCTACCTGACCAAAACCCAGGATAAACCTCCGGTAGTAATTGGCAAACCCTAAGAACCGCTACACCTCTTTTACCGTGGTCGGAGTCGGCCTACTACGCACAGCCTTGACGCGGTCACACTCCATCACCACCCCCAAGGTGGAAATGCGATAACCCAGGAAGGAAACGGCTCGTTTGGAAAACTCACATTTCTTCGCCTTCACGTACAGGTCATGCTCCAGCAGTCGCCCAAGAACCTTGCGCTCCAGAGACACATGCGCGGCGCATGCGGCGGAGTAGATCAAGATATCGTCAATATACACCACCACACCCTGTCCGTACTGGTCTCTGAGAATCTCGTCAATGAACGATTGAAAGATGGCTGGAGCATTCTTTAACCCGTACAGCATGACGAGGTACTCATAATGGCCAGATGTGGTACTAAACGTGGTTTTCCACTCATCTCCCTCCCAAATACACACCAGATTATACGCGCTCCTGAGGTCCAGTTTCGTGAAGATCCGCGCCGCGTGAAATGATTCCACCGCAATAGCGATGAGAGGTAGTGGGTAACTAAAACCCACCGTGATGGAATTGAGACCTCGATAATCAATGCACAGACGCAAACCACCCTCCCTTTTCTTCACAAAAAAGAAACTCGAGGAGACGGGTGACATGGAGGGCCGAATGTACCCCTGTCTCAGAGCTTCCGTGACATATGTCTCCATAGCCAACGTCTCCTCCTGGGACAAAGGATACACATGACTCCTGGGCAGTGCAATGTTTACCTGGAGGTTTATCACGCAATCCCCCTGTCGATGGGGTGGTAATTGGGTCGACTTCTTTTTACTGAAGCCAAATCGGCATACTTAGCGGGAATGCGCACGGTGGAAATCTGGTCTGGACTCTCCACCGTTGTCACACCGATGGAAACTCCTACACATCTGCCTGAACACTCATCAGACCACCCCTGGAGAGCTCCCTGTCTCCACGAAATCTTAGGATTGTGAATAGCCAGCCAGGGAATCCCCAGCACCACCGGAAACGCAGGTGAATTGATAAGGAACAGACTAATCTGCTCCTTATGATCCCCCCGCGTAATCATCTCCAGAGGAATCGTGGCCTCCCTGACCAGCCCTGAACCTAACGGTCGACTATCTAAGGAGTGCACGGGGAAGGGGGGGTCTACCTTTACTAACGGAATCCTCAACCTCTGGGCGAGTCCGCGATCTATAAAGTTCCCAGCTGCGCCTGAATCGACTAGTGCCTTATGCTGGAGAGAAGGAGAAAACTTAAGGAAACAAATTAATAAAAACATGTGACCAACAGGAAGCTCTGGGTGAGTGTGGTGCTGACTCACCTGGTGTTACCAAAGAGTGTTCTGCCTGCCCTCTCGACTCCCAGATGGACTCCTCCTCCTAGATGCAGCCCCCCCCCCCAGCTCCATCGGTATGGGAGCGGGAGGGCCAGGCGGTGGAACAGACAGGACCCTTTCAAAATGTCCGCGAGCAGCCAACAGATGGTCTAGCTGGATCGACATGTCTATAAGCTCGTCCAGGCTGAGTGTAATGTCCCGACAAGCCAGCTCCCTGCGGATGTTCTCTCTCAGGCTACACTCAGGCCTCTCTCAGACTACACACCTGTACACACCTGTAATGGTCTATCAGGGCCCTGTCGTTCCAACCCGCTCCAGTGGCCAAGGTCCGGAATTCCAGCGCGAAGTCCTGCGCGCTCCTCGGCCCCTGCCTGAGATGGAACAATCTCTCACCCGCCGCTCAGCCCTCCGGAGGGTGATCGAACACGGCCCGGAAACGGCGGGTGAACTCCGGGTAGTGGCCCCTCGCCGAGTCGGGCACGTTCCAGACGGCATTGGCCCACTCCAGGGCTCTACCCGTCAGGCAAAAGACGAGGACACACACGCTCTCCTCGTCCGAGGGAGCCGGCCGAACGGTGGCCAGGTAGAGCTCTAGTTGAAGCAGGAATCCCTGGCACCCCTCAGCCGCTCCATCGTACTCCCTCGGAGGCGTAATACGCAGAGCGCTGGCACTGGATCCCGCTGGAGGAGATGGTAGCGTTGCCGGTCCTGTGGAGTCAGGTGCAGAGAGCAGAAGATTCGAGGAAAAAACGCTTTAATGTCCAACAACCAGGAACACGTACAAATGGGTGAAGCCAAAACACAGGTGTAAAACAAAACCCAAGGACCACTGGTAATACCCGGACAGCAAAAACCCAACAATAAACAATACACCTCTTACATACACAGCAACAAGCCCGCACAAACACCAGTGGGCTAATCGAACTTAAATAACCCCAACCCAAAAACCCCAACAAGGAACAGGTGAAAACAATTAGACAAAACCAAACGAAAAGGGAAAAAGGGATCGGTGGCAGCTAGTAGACCGGCGACGACGACGGAAGGGGAGCCACCTTCGGTGATATTTGTGACAATAGCCTTGCTATTGAGAAAGGCCACCGTAGGCAGACCTGGCTCTCAAAAGAAAACTGCCCACAAAATGAGGTGGAACCTGAGTTGCACTTCCTAACCTCCTGCCAAATGTACAGTATGACCATATTAGAAACACATATTTCCCTCAGTTTACACAGACCCACAAAGAATTCCAAAACAAATTTGGATAAAATCTCATTTATATTGGGTGAAATACCACGGTGTGCCATCAAGATTTATCGCAGTGTGCAATCAAGCAGCAACATTTGTGATCTGCTGCCACAAGAAAAGGACAACCAGTGAAGAACAAACACCATTGTAAATACAACCCATATTTATCTTGATTTATTTTCCCTTTTGTACTTTAACTATTTGCACATAATTTAAACACTGTACATAGCCATAATATGACATTTGAAATGTGTCTATTCCTTTGAAACTTGTGACTTAATGTTTACTGTTCATTTTTGATTGATTAATTCACTTTTGTTTATTATATATTTCACTTGCTTTGGCAATGTAAACATATGTTTCCCATGCCAATAAGGCTGTTTGAATTGAACTGAATTGAATTGAAAGAGAGAGAGAGACAGCAGGCATGGACTGTGTTGTTTACAGCTGTTGTATCTCGGCAAGTATTTACATAACCAACCAACCAACCAAGCACTGAAACAAGATTTTATATCAATACATACCAGACCTCTCTTTCCCTTTGAGCACTCTGATATTTAGACTTGCTTGTTTGCTGTTCTGTCTTTAGATGGTCCAGATAGTTGCTGGATAGAAAAGTGTGGATCCATTTGGGGTCTTTTAGAATGGAATCTCTCTCTATCAATTACAATATCTAACAATTACTCCAATCAGAATTGGATCAGAATTGGATAATTGTCCTCTGGATGCAAAGTATTGCTGTTCTCCCAAAATCTGACACCATTGGAAAGTTGGGATTCCCCTCTATTCAACACTGGCCATGTCATTCTGACAATTTTAAAATATATTCTTAGAATTAACAAATATCTCCCATGCAGTCAATGGATAGCCCCTGAAACCTGAATATTTTGCCTTAGGTTATAGATAAACATGTCTCAGTTAGTTGCCTTGCTTTGAAGTAGCCTAATTTAGCCATTTTCCACCTGATTCATTGAATGAGGAAATTATTTTATAAAGACATAAAAAGTATTTGGTTGTAAATGTAGGCCTAGTGTTGCAATCATCCTCAAGGAGAGACGTAAAGGCCGAGTGCAGTCCAAATTCGTTTTTTTTCTGTGTTTTATATCATATTGTAGAACTGCGGATGAAACTAACACTGTAAAAGTGTGAAAAAATGCTGGTTGAAAATACACTCAACACAGGACATTCTAATCAGCAGGTTTGCTTTGGTGGGAGTACCGGCTTTCCATGGTGACATCACCATGCGATTCATTGGTTAATAGAACAATAACAAAAAGAGTTCCAAACCTCTCTGCCAATAACAGCTAGTTTTCAGTTTTCCCATCCCCATTTAGAGCACTCCCAGTTAGTCCTAGCAGAATTCTTGCTTGAAATATTGTTTATTGCTAAAAAAGCAGCTTTTGCCAATTTGAATGGAAATCTATTACAGTAATGTCCATAATTGTTACGCAGAAATGATTTGATAGTGATATAAAATGGCTGCATTGGGCCTTTAAAGGGGCAATGTTGTATTTTGAGACAGTCTTGAATCTGCAAAGATACCAATAGGCAAAGGGTAGCCTACATTGTTGTCTGATTTTCTGTATGCTAATAGGCATAGTAATGATAATAATACATTTAATTTTGTAAAGGGGTTCCTTGCATCATACAACACTATTTCCAGTTACCTTTTTGGCGCATTGTGTTACAGACCAAGTGACTTGAGCTTTCGGGCAAAGTAAAAAATCACTTCTACTTTAGTGTCAAGCTCACACACACACACACACACACACACACACACACACACACACACACACACACACACACACACACACACACACACACACACACACACACACACACACACACACACACACACACACACACACACACACACACACACACACAAGCACTCTTTCTCTCGCTTCCTTTCTCTCTCTCACTAATATATTCCCCTATTCAAACCCACAGGTTGTTGATGGAACACCCTGTTCTCCTGACACCTCTGCAGTGTGTGTCCAAGGGAAATGTATCAAGGCGGGCTGTGACGGCAAGCTCAGCTCCAATAAGAGGTATGACAAGTGTGGTGTGTGTGGAGGGGACAACCAAAGATGCAAGAAAGTGTCCGGATTGTTCACCAAACCCATGTAAGTGACCGGCACACAGTATGCTGTTCCTAGTGCATGCAAGAATCTGCTACTTTTTTGTACCATACTTTCTGTCATCATACTTTATGTCATCATACTTTGTCACCGTACTTTATGTCACCGTACTTTATGTCACCATACTTTATGTCATCATACTTTATGTCACCATACTTTATGTCACCATACTTTGTCATCATACTTTATGTCACCATACTTTATGTCACCATACTTTGTCACCATACTTTATGTCATCATACTTTGTCATCATACTTTATGTCACCATACTTTATGTCACCATACTTTATGTCACCATACCTTATGTCACCATACTTTCTGTCACCATACTTTTTTCAGACATGGCTACAACTTTGTGGTGATGTTGCCTGTGGGAGCATCCAACATCGACATCCGGCAGCGTGGCTACAGAGGCTTGGTTAACGACGACAACTACCTAGCGGTGAAGAACCGACATGGCAAATACCTTCTGAACGGGAACTACGTGGTGTCAGCGGTGGAGCGGGACATCATTGTGAAGGGCAGCCTGCTGCGCTACAGCGGCACCACTAGTGCTGTGGAGATCCTCCAGGCCACCAGGCCTCTCCAGGAAGCACTGACCGTAGAGGTCCTCTCAGTGGGGAAGATGACCCCTCCCCGGGTCCGCTATTCATTCTTCCTGGCCCGGGAGCACCATAAGGAGGAGAACATCCTGAAGAAAATGGAGAGGAGCCACTCGCAGAACAGCGTCCTGATGGACCGCAACAAGGTGAAGCTAAAGGAGTCGTCGCACAAGTCCATGCCCCCGAACATGTGGTCGACGGGGGCATGGGAAGAGTGCACCGTGACCTGTGGGAATGGGCTCCAGAGTAGACTGGTTCAGTGTACGGACCCAGAGGGCAAAACAGCCACGGACTGTGACAGCTTACAGAGGCCGGCTGCCACCAGGGTATGTGGGGACCCCTGTCCCATGTGGGACATAGGCCAGTGGTCTTTGTGCTCCAAGACATGTGGGAGGGGCTTCAAGCGGCGGCCGCTGCGTTGCACCACTCAGACTGGCATGCACCTACCCAGAGAGCACTGCTCTGGCATGAAGAAGCCACAGGAACTAGATTTCTGCACAGCGCAGCTGTGTTAGAGAAGTTCTATGTCTGCTGATTCTTTGTGTTGTTCCAGTGATGCTCTTGAAAAGAAAACCCATTCGCTGTCCTATTGGGCTCTGACAAACTCCCGTAGTGCATGGCATTGTTGGTATTTGAAACAGCTAAGGGAAAGAAAGTGGTAGAGGTACAAAATGTGGGACCATTTCATTTGAGTTGGAGTTACTGGCAGTGCCCGAATACTCGTGCTTGTGTCCTAAGTAGTAGGGTTTTTGAGTATGCGAAAAATATAATATTTTATTGTATGGGAAATGTCTAATATTGAGTGTTTTTAATGCCAGGACTTCTTTTGGCTTTTAAACTAATATGAATTCGCTGTACACTATTGAGGAAGATGATCGTGTTTATTAGATCCACGTGAGTTTGACAGCAGCTGATAAACAGAAAAGGGGAGGGGCTGTACCAAAATGAACTAAAGGCAGGGAACAACCCGCCTACTCATTAGATGATACCCTCTCAGTATGGATGAGCCTAGTATGTTGATATCTGTTGCTTACTGCAAATATTTTTTACAAACAGTGTGTTCTAAACCATATGTGGTAAGGTTAATACATTGTTTATTCTTTTAGTTCTTTTAGCAGGCAAGAACGATGTTGGACACAGCCACAGCCATTCTACCTCTAGTGAGACAAATAGTAAAACACAAATGCACACACAGCACTGGTCTAGGTACAGTCTATATACAGGAGGTCTATAGACTCGCTGTATTTGACACCAGACACTCAATCACCTTCAAATCAGCAACTGGATTATGGAGCAGTATGTTAGCTGTCTTTGATTTATTGACATCTGAAACAGTGAACATCTTTCATCTGTGATTCACCATCCCCATCTTTTCCTGTAATAATCTTAATGAAATGTGAAATGCAGTACTGTATCTGCAAAATATAAGACCTGTTTGGTCCATGCACTAGTTTCAAATAATATTTTTGTATTTACAATGGAATTAGATTAACATTGTTAATTGTTAATCTATTAGGTACATTGACATAAATTAAATATCATTTAAAAAAAATAAAAAATACAATTGTAATCTGAACTATTTGCTAAAGTCTTGTTAAAACCCTACAATATACCTTTATCAGTTTCCATGATTAAACAGTTGATAGTAATATTTCTCATATGATAATTAAACATTGTTAATGAAATATCCTATACACTTGAAAAGATTATCAGCAAATGGCAATTATAAAAGCAATTATGAATCGGATTTTAATCAATCCAGTGATGCAATAAAGCAGTGCAAATTTGGCCAAACAATTCAATATTTTAAGAGAAAGAAACAATATGTGTATATATAGACATAGAGAATCAAACGCACTGTATGTACTATATAACTAATGATTCGTTTCAAGAAATAATGTACTTGTATTGTGCAATGCATCATTTTCCTCTTAACATTGTGTCTTGAACAGTGCACATTTCACAACGCTCAGATTGCAGTCATGTTTCGCCAAAGAAATAAGGATACTGAATATGAGGAAAGCCTTTGTACTGCAAGAGACACATCTCAGATTCACTACGTGAACTTGACATAGCATAGCTTTCTTACCTCTTGCAGTAGAGTGGATGCTGATATTCTTCCTTGTCCCCTTTTGCATGATGGTCATTTGAGAATTTGAGTTTCAACTAAATACTATTAGTTACAGTGTGTTCAGTTCAGCTATTTCAATGCAATGCTGGTAAATTATCATAGGAACTTTACAAGACCATGTCACATCATCAGCAATGCAATTTCTGAAACTTTGTCCTCTCTACTGACTTTTCTAATAAAGCCTGTGTTACATTATTATGTAGTAATAATTGTTTTATTACAATGCATAGGAAAGTGACAAAAGGCTTTTTGTTTTGCTCTACATTCCATTTAGACCCACTGTCAATGAAAAGGTACTTTCCTACCACAGAATCCACTCCCATGATACCATTCTGTTGTTTATTTTGTCTTGGTGCAGAGGAAGCACATCTTCCATCTAAAAGATGGTTCCTGTATTCTTTGGAATTGGAATTGTTTCATTTTCTTTTGCATTATGTACAGCAAAAGACTTGTTCTTTCATCCGCTGCATTTGTATACTATGTATACATTCATCTGTGCACAAATAAATAACACGTGAATATTGTGTTCTTTGTGTTCTCATCACGTGTGTTTAATGTCAGGGATGTGGAGACAAGTAGTCAGATGATTTCCCTTTCCGGGAATTACATACAGTAGGGAGCAGTAGCAACCAATGACCCGTTTTCATGCAGCGCAACACAAAAGTTGTCCAAGGGTTATCAAAAAGTAGCAATGGCATGTTGAGGCCCACAACTTTGAGTCAACATTGAACAATGTTGTGTGGTAGTGATGTGTTTACTGGCTAGCTACTGTATGTAGGCCTGCAACCTTTCTTAGATTTGCCAAAAAGTTGACAGATGCGTGGAAGTTGTTTGCTCTTTAACTGTAATAACACTGTGACCACTATCTTAAAGGGATAGATCAGTAATCTTAAAGGGATAGTTCAGTAATCTTAAAGGGATAGTTCAGTAATTTTACACATTTAGATATTTGTTTCCCTACCTTGAAAGCAGTCATATCTAAATATGTAAAATCCCTGAACTATCACTTTAACTTAACTGTTTAGAATGCCAAAGATAAACATGATGAGGCGCAAACTGCTGTGCTTTTCAGTCTAGATCCCCAACTGATGATGCAGTCAAAGAGGCTCACGACCACAGCCTATCTCCAACACATCCACCTCATTCAGTCACTGTGGAATTTGCTGATTCAAGTGTTCTGGCTTCCCTGAAATAACAGTCACAGACCCACTACATCATGCTGCGTAATCCACGCCTATTGTTGGAGAGAGCTAGGCAGTCTCCCACATTAATTTTGTCTCACTGAGCATCGGGGTAGCTGGGTATTTTGAGAACACTTCCTACGACAGGTCCTGACCACTGTCGTTACCCAAAACCACTGACCGAGTAACTATATTTGGTTGTCATTATCAACCGGCTAGTTTGGGTTCTGGATGATGATTGGCTAAAACATAATTTAGCCGTGTGTATGTGAGAATGTATACCATGACTATGGCGTTCAGGCTTTTCACCTTGATATCACTGCGCCTTTTCACCTCAATAAAATGGCTACATCAACAATAGTTTGACATGTCGATGTAGAAAAGAAGCGTTTAGATGAACTTGAGAGAAATCAAAAAGAAAAGAACATTGTGAAACAAACAAGGTGGGCACGTACCTGCTTCACGGACTGGTGTGCAGAAAAAGGGACACATTGTGGGTTTGGGAATACAACAAAAACGGAGCTGAACACCATTCTACGGGACTTTTATTGTTCAGTGAGAAACATGAATGGCGAAGAATATGGGATTAGCAGCTACGCTGGACTCAGAGTTGGTTTGAACCGACATATCAACGACCCCCCTCTCAGTCTGACATGGAGTATACAGAAGGACACTGAATTCGCAACGAGCAACAAAGTGTCTGTTGGCGTAATTAAAAAGTTGAGGAAAGAGGGGCGTGACAAAGCTGCCCACCAGTGAATGGATGAGGTTACATATGGCATGTCACGTAAACTCGTACAACGCCTTGGTCCGTACAATTGCCCTTATTTTAGCACCCCAAAAACGTAATACTTCCAGATCAAATGTAATGTCAATACCATTGTAAAGCACAATTTCTCCCCTTTCCAACAAAAATCAATTACATGACCTAAACAAGCAGGCAATGAGCCCCGTCGAGGTTGGGGAATCGAAACTAATGCGTGGTTGTGAGAAGGACAGATGTCGTGTGGGAAAATGGCTTTTTTCACTTGATCTGTCCAACTTATCACCTTGTTGCCTCTAAAATGTAAATAGAACACTATAAAGAGTTTATATAATGTGTCATTACATACCTATTTGAAGGTTTGTGTCGAATTTGAATCAAGTTTTTAGGGCGGTGCTAAAGTGATCATAGAAGTAAACAGCGGCTTTGAGAATGATGATCGCATGCAATGATGACGAAAAAATGACTCCCGTCACTGTCCATTTCTCATTTTGAAACGATGAGAGATGTTCTACACCTGGTGGAGAGAGATTGTAAGACAGAAATAGTTGCTTTATGCTTGCTGTACGTTACGACATGACACATCAAGATGTAAAGGAGGGTCCGTTTTTTCAACTTTTCTCCAATACTATAGAGCCATTACCATGTCGATCAAGGCTTGAATAGAAGCCTAGTTCACACCCCCGATTTTGAAGTCAACTCAGTCGCTACAGTCCCATAAATTTTCTTTGTAGCCTTGTTTGAATGTCGCGGTTACGCACATTTGTACTGAATGGGGTGAGTTTACGTTAACTGTTAGCTAGCTAGTTAAATCTTTCTAATGTACCCTGACAATATAACCAGTAGTGTGGAGGCCAAACTATTAGTTAACTTTATTTTTTCTTATATGTTTCGGAAGAGCCGATGGGTGTGACCACACTCGCAACAATGTTGCCCAAGGTTAAGTCCTGCAAAATAGCTGGCCTGTCCCAGATGTTTACAATCCACTGCCTCCGGACCACCATGATCCAGAAACTGCCGAATGCTTGATTAGAGGCGAGAAATATTGTCTGTCACAGGACACAGATTCAAAACCTCTCTTCAAAGTTATTGGAGGCCAAATCTGGAAGCGGTGGAGCACTGTTCTCTGACAACACAGCAGCTCCCCAAGCTAAAAGAACGGCATGCATTTCCAGCAGCATGGAACCAACAAACGACAACATGGCATGTGCAAGCCAACAACAAACGACAACATGGCATGGGCAAGCCAACAACAAACGACAACATGGCCTGGGCAAGCCAACAACAAATGACAACATGGCCTGGGCAAGCCAACAACAAACAACAACATGGCCTGGGCAAGCCAACAACAAATGACAACATGGCCTGGGCAAGCCAACAACAAACGACAACATGGCCTGGGCAAGCCAACAACAAACGACAACATGGCATGGGCAAGCCAACAACAAACGACAACATGGCCTGGGCAAGCCAACAACAAATGACAACATGGCCTGGGCAAGCCAACAACAAACGACAACATGGCATGGGCAAGCCAACAACAAACGACAACATGGCCTGGGCAAGCCAACAACAAACGACAACATGGCATGGGCAAGCCGACAACAAACGACAACATGGCCTGGGCAAGCCAACAACAAATGACAACATGGCCTGGGCAAACCAACAACATGGCCTGGGCAAGCCAACAACAAATGACAACATGGCCTGGGCAAGCCAACAACAAACAACAACATGGCCTGGGCAAGCCAACAACAAATGACAACATGGCCTGGGCAAGCCAACAACAAACGACAACATGGCCTGGGCAAGCCAACAACAAACAACAACATGGCCTGGGCAAGCCAACAACAAACGACAACATGGCATGGGCAAGCCGACAACAAACGACAACATGGCCTGGGCAAGCCAACAACAAATGACAACATGGCCTGGGCAAGCCAACAACAAATGACAACATGGCATGGGCAAGCCGACAACAAATGACAACATGGCCTGGGCAAGCCAACAACAAATGACAACATGGCATGGGCAAGCCGACAACAAATGATAACATGGAGAGAAAAAAATCATTTGTGCACAATAAATGGCAACATTCAGATCAACATTAATAAATCATTTGAATGTGTTAGTCACACTAGAAGTGTCTCTAATGTATTGTTTTTGCATACATTAAATGTAAGCTTGCTAGATAGCCTGTGGTTGTTGCATAGCAACCATTCAAGCAATGAGACTTTTGTCCGGACTACTTTTTCTGTCAGAATGTAATTATTCTGAATTTATTTATTAAAGCAACATTTTCTATTTAGATGTGTAGCTCGTTGCCTTACTGTGTTGGCAACCGGTTTATAAAATCAATAAGGCACCTCAGGGGTTAGTTGTATATGGCCTATATACCACTGCTAAGGGCTGTATCCAGGCACTCCGTGATATGTCATGCGTAAGAACAACCCTTAGCCATGGTATATACTGTAGGCCATATATCACACCGCCTCGGGCCTTATTGCTTAATTATACAACGTATAGTTCTGGTCCCGGCTAACATATCAACCCTTACAACTCCCCCGAGTCTTGGCAATGCAGAAACCTTAAACACGACACACAGTACATACATTTTTAAAATGTGACAGAGAGGTCACAAGAAAGTCAGAGATGTATTTATTGTTTAAAAAAAATGTCTATCACGTTTGAGGGAAGACCCAAATGCAGACAAGTGTCGAAGTATCGAAAGTTTATTACTAGAACAGGGGGCAGGCAAAACAACAGGTGAAGGGCAGGCAGAGGTCATTAATCCATATCAGAGTCCAAAAGGTATAGAACGGCAGGCAGTCTCAGGGTCAGGGCAGGCAGAGGTCAATAATCCTGTGTTGTGTGACAAAGTACAGAATGGCAGGCAGTCTCAGGGTCAGGGCAGGCAGAGGTCAATAATCCTGTGTTGTGTGACACAGTACAGAACGGCAGGCAGGCTCAGGGTCAGGGCAAGCAGAATGGTCAAAACCGGGGAAACTAGAAACAGACAGGAGCAAGGGGAAAACGCTGGTAGGCTTGACAAACAAAACAAACTGGCAACAGGCGACACCTGGAAGGGGGTGGAGACAAGCACAAAGACAGGTGAAACAGATCAGGGTGTGACAATGGCAATAGAAAAGTATTTGATGGAGATGGTAGTTGGTTCCGTTCGATGGAAAGGGAGTTGAGGCAGTGGGCTAGAAAGGCAGTATACAGTACCTTGAGTGGAGGGGGTAGTGATGGTACAGCCAGGGAGAAACAAAGAATCTGACAAACAGGCCTGGAGCGTGTCTTCAGTGCACCACACCTCCTTCTCCGACATTCAAATGTTAAAATGTAATGTCATACTTACTCTACCTTACTTCTAAAGTCATAGTTAAGTGATTTGACATAGTTAGACATTTGTTTCTTTACATTGAATTCAGTCTATGGACAAGGAGTGACTGCAATCCATATTGGAATATGTAAAATCGCTGTACTATCCCTTTAATTATTACTACCACATCACAGTTTGTTTCTGAAAAATTGATAAAAAGGCCGGTTGTAGAATTGCAAAAGGTCTTCTCTTCCGTACATGTGAAAAATACACAAATATATGGTATAGTTTGCATGTATTTCCATTCCTATTAAGAATTTCCCTCTCGTTTCCATCACCCAAACTGGCCAGCTCTGTGATGCTTGACTTTGTGGAATACTAAAACTGAGCCTGTAAGAAGAATATATATACACATACTGTATATAACGGCATATACTAAATAAACTGGTCTCAGATCTCTCCTGGCTCTTGTCCATTTTGCTACTTCATGTGTGTTTAAATATCAAGGTTGAGCCACGGTGGTCGGCTAATTGTTTCCATTTCAATAAAGGTTGTAACTTTTTTTTAAATCCCCTCCCCAGAATTACATGGTGAGTAGCAACCCACAGTCACCGAACTATGTTAAAACTGTCTCTATGCTTTTAAATCAAAACAAAGCAAGTGGATCTCAAAGTAATGACATTTTTCCATCCTCAGAATCCATCCACGGAAACCTGTTGAAGTAAGTTTGATGTATTGGGATGTGTTTTTGGTGCTTGTTGCACAAAGGAAAGACATCTAGACATGCCCCCAGTTTAGGTTTTGATTTATTATTTATTTTCTGGCTTTGAGTTCAGCTGAAAGAGTATTTCTCCCAGTACTACCGCACAACATGTGAGGATAATTCCTGTCCGGAAATCCCGTTATGCGCTTGACATAGCGGTGCAACGGATGACACATGGACACAACAAGTTGCAGAAAAGACTTCCCCTACTCATTTCCCCCTTTTCTCTAAGTGGATGGCTGTGCGCCCCTTCACTCTCTTCTCATGGGGCAAACAACCTCAAAGGGTTAATATTTTCCGGTCCTTTGGAACCATTGAGCCCTTTACTAAGTTGGCCTTTGCAACGCCTGGGCCACTTAGGTAACCTTGAAATTCAATATGACCAGCGTTGCAGAGTTAAATGCATTTAGAAGGCCATGTACAACAGACAGATTAGCAAATCTAAGAATGTATCAAGTTTCAAGTGAGGTCATTTCAGCTCATAGATGTAGGAAAAAAACGGTTTTGATATATTTTAGGTAACACTTTACATTGTTGCTCCTATTACTATGTAACTACACAGGTGTTACTATGTAATTACATGGTAATAAGGTTGTAGTTGTTGCACAATTGGAACAAGGAATGTGTAATTACACATCCAATGCTGAAGGTTATTCCACATGTGTAATTACGCATCCACTAGCTGACGGTTATTCCACATGTGTAATTACGCATCCACTAGCTGACGGTTATTCCACATGTGTAATTACGCATCCACTAGCTGACGGTTATTCCACATGTGTAATTACGCATCCACTAGCTGACAGTTATTCCACATGTGTAATTACTGATGTTATTACACATGTTCTTGTTCCACTATGTAACTACTGTTTTGTAATGACATGTTTGAAGGTCACCTGTGAATTACCATGTTAATAACTCTAACCAATATCTGACCTTGTTACACAAGGTGCCACTCCCGTCGAATCCACGTGTAATACCAGGCTTGATAAGTAGGCTAGGACCTGGTAAGAACAATTGCAACAAGGCACACCCTGTCATTAACTACCGGTCATTTTCAATTTGTTTATTTCTGTGTTCTGACCTGGCTCAACTGCTATACCGAATCAAGTGTAATGTAAGGACAATGTAGTTGCAGGAGAAAGAAACTTAATGTGAAGTGAAACCTAGTAGGGTATAACCTTTATAATTACTATGTAGTTACAATGTAACAACCTTTGCAGATATCAGGCTGACCAGGAGAAATAAGGAGACAGGATAATATTTTTCAGTATGACATCCCTTTAATGGATTTGACAAAGGTTCATATTAACTGATAGCGCTACAACCTTGTTACCATGTAATTACGTAGGAAAACCTATGCAACTACTATGTTGCTACTACAGTTATTAATGTGTAGTTGCATAGTGATTGGGTGAACTTGTCCTTGCACTAGGCCTCACTACTGAAAACCTGTTCTACAGGCTGAATCAAGTCATACTATAGCCACCAACCTAAGCCTTCAGGCCAGCCCACCAGTCCACCAGAAACCAATTGTCTCATTGTTACCCAGAAGTGTTTTGTAGGGAGGGACCACTGTGCTGTTCAAAAGCAGAGCATGAAAAACAGTCCAATAGAAAGGGTCTGTCTGAAAAATGGCTGTGTGCATTCTGTGTACACATGTATCTTCTGTTGGCGCTACTTTGTTTGGAAGTGTCTGTAGTGCCTCGATCACGGACATGTGGAACTCAAACTGGTCATTCTGTTTGGGTAAGGAGACTAGCGAGGGCAATAAGCTACAAATACAGCGGTTGAAATCCCAGGCTGAAATAAACACTAAAAACTCTGGTCTGAAGAATGACCTCTTAACAGTGTGATATGTTTCCCGTACTGTCGGAGACTTTAGCTTTGAAAAGGTCAGGGGCACCAGAAAAGTTGTTACTCTTGACAAATGGATGTTGGAATGGACCATTTGCCACGATCGTGATAAAATACTACATGGACTCAATTGGAGAGAAACATTACAGAGATAGAGAGAGAGAGGTGGAAACTGAGCTGCACTTCCTAACCTCCTGCCAAATGTATGACCATACTAGACACATATTTCCCGCAGATTACACAGACCCACAAAGTATTCGAAAACAAATCCCATATCTATTTGGTGAAATACCAGTGTGACATCACATCAGCAAGATTTGTGACCTGTTGCCACAAGAAAAGGGCAACCAGTGAAGAGCAAATACCATTCTAAATACAACCCATATTTATGTTTATTTATTTTCCATTTTGTACTTTAACTATTTGCACATCGTTGCAGCACTGTATATAGACATAATATGACGTTTGAAATTGCTTGGAACTTTTGTGAGTGTAATGTTTACTGTTCTTTTTTCCCCTGTTTATTTCACTTTTGTTTATTATCTATTTGTCACGTTCTGACCTTAGTTCTTTTGTTATGTCTTTGTTTTAGTATGGTCAGGGCGTGAGTTGGGTGGGTTGTCTATGTACCTTTTTCTATGATTTGGGATTTCTGTGTTTGGCCTGGTATGGTTCTCAATCAGAGGCAGCTGTCAATCATTGTTCCTGATTGAGAACCATACTTAGGTAGCCTGGTTTCGCCAATAAAACCCTTTGAATTGAATTAGAGAGAGAGAGAGAGAGAGAGAGAGAGAGAGAGAGAGAGAGAGAGAGAGAGAGAGAGAGAGAGAGAGAGAGAGAGAGAGAGAGAGAGAGAGAGAGAGAGAGAGAGAGAGAGAGAGAGAGAGAGAGAGAGAGAGAGAGAGACAGAGAGAGACAGAGAGAGACAGAGACAGAGACAGAGAGAGAGAGACAGAGACAGAGAGAGAGAGAGACCTATTTATTTGTTTACTTTAATATCATAAGCCCCTGGGCCAGATACAGAATGTGCCGTGTTCAAAGAGGTCATTAACAACTGCAGTTCATCTCACTGGCGCCTGTGTCATCAGCTCCACATCTTGACTTGGGTCAATGTTGTGCCAAAATGGAGGACCACTTTGGTTGAATCAAAGACTTTGGGGTTAAAACATTCAGCGAATCAATAACTAATTGGATGACACACTTGAGTGCGTAGTACTGTGTGCTGCCTCACCCGGCAGTGATCTTGCTTTGAAGTACATTAACTAACAGATGGTGTACCACTAGAAACAACTGCATTCTGCCATTCCGAACATTACCTGCAACATCATATTCCATTTTGTACGTTTTTTCTCGGTGTAGCCCGCTCATACGCACACGGAAAAGTATCCTGGGCTTACACAGAGACGTATCACTAGAGTCCCACAAAGTGGAATGTAGTGTTGCGAATAAAGTTTGGAATGACACAATTTCATGTGTACAACATCTAAAGACCTGCATCACTATACTGAGAGCGTTGCTGTTTCCAAAAGGACATATTGTGTTTTTGGAGCCTATGTTCATGTTTCATCTCTGCCCCTATAACTGCTAAAAGAGCACAAGGAAGTCTATCATTGGTGGGCTAAGTTTCTCAAAAACAAGTGAGATCTTTAAAAAAGTGTCTGAACACTTCTATAATATGCCACTTACATAAAAAAATTGACATTAGGTTCAAATAAAGTGAACTTCTCCTTTAATGTAATTGCACACAATGCCAATTAATAATGTACGCTACGTACGCTACCCATGCAAACCAAAGCCTGACATTTGATTTGAAAAGCTCAATGACAGAAGCAGGAAACACAACTGGCAGGCATATTGCTGTGTTCATCAAATGTCCTGACAGGGTCTGTAAGCAACACCCAGCTGGGCTAAATTAGGTCCTCAGAAATCTCGAGACTCTCCCAAAAAATAGGAAAAACGTGCAGCACAGCTAAAGCAGCTTTGCTCTCGTAATTGTGGCAATACAGTCAAAATGACAGCCCTCATTTACCATTGTCTCTGGCTAAATACACACCACGTCACCGAAAAGCCTGTCCTGAGTTGAACTGAGCTGAACATTTCTGCATTGTATGTTGAGGCAGCATCGGAGGGCATGTATCCAAAAGAAAAGCTGCCGGACCTTTGAAGTTTAGAGATTAGCTGTTATTCTGAAAATGTATTGTCTAAAATAAATTCCACAACTTTTCTGCTTAAAACGGCATTGTTCGCTTGGTACATCCATTTTTGGACTATTAAATGAATGATATGCAGTATAGCCAATCATCAGCTGTTTACCAAAACAAGTGGTGGGGCAGCTGGTTTGTTGTTTTTCCAATCGCAGGAATGAGGAACCAGTTTAGCTCTTTCACACTCACCCCCTCCACACACACACTTACACCCCCGCTCTAAAAAGCAACTGTTCAACTCCACTATTTAGATATGCACATTCACAAGTACAATACTCTTCTACTACTGTGAGTTTCCCTTGAGTAGTTTCAATACCACAGAGGAGACCTACAGCTCAGCATTAGGGAGAAGGAACAGTCTCACGTTGCCTTCTTATTCCTCTGGAGAAAAAAAACTGTTAATGAGGACATCATTAGGGACTTTCCAATGTTAAAGTAGATTTAGGTTGCTATGGTGAAAATGTATGCTGCCCATCAAAATAAGGGCTAAACTGCAGCGTTGGGAACCCTAGAAGGCAAAGCAGCACCAGGGTGTAATGAAAAGCAGTGGGCTACAAGTGGTGAGGTCACTGGCTCTCTCACATCTCCATGGTGACCTTGTCATCTGAAATAATCCAACTGTTCCCTGAGGTAACATAAAAAAAGATCATGTAACGTAAAACCAATGTCAATTTTTGGTTGATATTTAATGGAGTTGAAATGTTAGTTCAACATGTTTTTGCCTGGTGACTATCTATCTGAAGGATCTCTTATGCTCCTACTCTGATTGGTTGAAAGGTGACAGCTACTTTCATAAAGTCCACCAGCATGTGTATAATACCTTAGAAGTCTAAACCAATAGTCATTGAGTAGTAAATCAAATCAAATCAAATGTTATTTGTCACGTGCTTCATAAACAACAGTTGTAGGCTAACAGTGAAATGCTTACTTACAGGCCCTTCCAAACAATGCAGAGGAAAAATTATAACAGGTGGAATAAATACACAATGAGTGAAGATAACTTGCCTATATACATACTATTGTTAGAAAATACATGTTTGCGATTGCCTGAAGGCTGAATACCTACCGAGGAACATATGCTGATGGTAGTGCTTTGGCAAGGATTTTCACATACTACACTCACACGACCCTACAAGTGACATGACGAATAGATTTTCGGTTGGCATTCTTTCCAAATGGGTAACAATTGTAACAGAGCCATTGTGTGTGAAAGTGACTTATTTCCCCGGTTTCCACTGTCCGCCTCCAAACCAACTAGAATGAGAAGAAGAAACAAGACGTCTATATTTTCACCTGGGTTTCCAGTGAGTGTCTGTGGTTATGTTGTGCAATATTTCCCCTTAATTGTTCCAGCCAATCTGTCAGTAGAAGGGGTACTTGCTGATGATTCCCATGACATGTATCTATCCATTCAATTCTACCACATCAAGGAAACAACAAAACAGAAGAAAAACATTGATATGCCAAAATTGTTGAAACGGATATGATTTAAACCAGACGGAACATTACGATTTTATAAAAGAGGGATCAGACAGCAATGTACACAACTACATCACTGAGCACACATAGGCCTATACAAACAGAAAAAAAAGCTAAATCCAATTTTCATTCAACAGACTTT
This sequence comes from Oncorhynchus kisutch, assembly GCF_002021735.2. NCBI lineage: Eukaryota > Metazoa > Chordata > Actinopteri > Salmoniformes > Salmonidae > Oncorhynchus > Oncorhynchus kisutch. The sequence continues at coordinate 34,427,318 of NC_034191.2, forward strand.
ACCGTATTCTTATGCAAGTTTGAACCGGTCACCACTGCTATGGACCTTTCCACTCCTTAGTTCAGAGAAAATATCATGTACGAAGACACACACCATTAACGTATTATAAGGTGACTTATAAGTGTCGTCTCACGTCTCCGAGGCTTCCTATGCCTTTCGTTTAGCTCTGAAATAAACATGATTTGTACATGGACCTTAGAAAGACATTGGTTACATCCCAAATTGCACCCTGTTCCCTATACAGTAAAGTGCCCTACTTTTGACCAGGGCCCTATGGTGAAAAAAAAAAAAAAAGAAGGGGGGAAAGTAGTGCACTAGATAGGGAATAGGGTGCCATTTGGGATTCATGTTGAGGATGGTCTTGATATAGTCTTGATATAGATTAGTGTATTCTGATAAAATGAACTGGCAGTTATAGGAGTTGGCTTCAAAGGTTCCGTGTGTCCACAGTCACGTGAGTACTGCCATTTGATGTGGCCATGCTGAAGACATGAACAATGAGAGTTTCACTTGCCTGCGAGACTTTGCCCAATTTCAACGCTTGCTTGCCCTCACATAACAAAGCCTGCCTTTGTTATCTTAAGGGGATAGAATCAATGGATGGCAGGAATCCACCAGCCGTGCCAAAGGACTTTGATAATTTCAAATGCCCTCTGTGATGCTTGGCTGTAGCATGTCCTCGTTTAAAAACAAAATACGCTCCACTCACAGACACACACACACACGTCCCATTTTCAATAATGAGTACACACAAGGTATCTCAAACTTACTCCAGTTGCTGGAGGGGGAGAGAGAGAGAGAGAAAGATGTTTCAGCCCTATAAAGGCCTGTTGATCTGCTCAGTTATTATCGGTGAATCACAGCAGAGGGAGACAGTATGGGTTTAATCTTAATTTGCTGTGTTTGCTTAACGGGTTTACAGTAGAGTGATTTCTCTCCCCTCCTCCGCATTCACTGAGCCACTCAGAGGGACGCTCTGTTCGGGGGAGGATAGTTTTACCGACAGTCAGCCAGGCAGAATGGAAGCAATTTGGAAGGACATCTACTCTGTTGTGCTAGGATGAAAGTAATGACATCTTCAATGCTGTTTTCACCCTCGGAGTGATTTTAACAATGTATCTGCCTGTGGGGGCTTAATGAAGTAGGCTGAGGGATGTGCAGTGAACTGTCTCTGCCCACTGGTTCACCCCGTTCTCTCTGTCCACTGAATCACACTGGACGCATATGGTGTTCTGCAGACCTGGGTCCAAATAGTGTTTGAAATATTTCATATACTTTAGTTGTGCTTGATTCAGCTTGTCTGGTGCGATGGTCCCAAAAGAGCAAACGCCACCCACCCGGTGCTCCAGGTAGGCTCAGTAAAACATACTAAGTGTCTGAATGAATATACCTTTAAACTGAATTCTGTGGTGTAATGGTGAAGGGATAATGCTGCATTTGATCACTGTATGCAAAAACAAAATATAAACTTCTGATTAAGGAATTACAGGGTAATGCACCATGTACATAATAGTACTGCACTGCACATTGAACGTATTCTTAAATATTTAAAAATTGTTTTCATTGGAGAAAATATGTGGTCAATCATATTCCCAAGGGGCAGTAAAACGGTTTTATATAACGGGTGTTCTCATGCTATTCATCTGTTTGTTTTCAAAGTGACGACATTGGATAAAAGACTGAGTTCAAAATATATAAAACACTATACAGCCATACCGGTGACCTGATCTTAGGTTTGACAAGGTATTGGATTTCACATGATGAGAGAACGATGATGTTATATAACAGTGGACCTCGAATACAGCCAACACACCCCATCCATCATTGTCAGTCTTTAAAGTATCCACATGCCACACACTGTACAATTTTTTTATGCCCTGAGGGTTCGTAAAGAACGGCTCCAAAGAAAGATCATAACAAAATGATGACTATTAGGATAGATTTGAATTCATGCATTAATTAGCTATCTATTATTTTCCATGTCATATATAGGTTTTGAGGATGGATAGGGGTCAATTATGTGTATGCTGTTTAATGACACACCTAGTCCTTTTGATCTCAATTTGTCACGAATTGGTTGTAGCTTTCAAATCACAATATTGCTGACGTTGCATACTGTTCACTGGCACATATTCAAATCAAATCAAATCAAATGTATTTATATAGCCCTTCGTACATCAGCTGATATCTCAAAGTGCTGTACAGAAACCCAGCCTAAAACCCCAAACAGCAAGCAATGCAGGTGTAGAAGCACGGTGGCTAGGAAAAACTGCCTAGAAAGGCCAAAACCTAGGAAGAAACCTAGAGAGGAACCAGGCTATGTGGGGTGGCCAGTCCTCTTCTGGCTGTGCCGGGTGGAGATTATAACAGAACATGGCCAAGATGTTCAAATGTTCATAAATGACCAGCATGGTCCAATAATAATAAGGCAGAACAGTTGAAACTGGAGCAGCAGCAAGGCCAGGTGGACTGGGGACAGCAAGGAGTCATCATGTCAGGTAGTCCTGAGGCATGGTCCTAGGGCTCAGGTCCTCCGAGAGAGAGAAAGAAAGAGAGAAAGAGAGAATTAGAGAGAGCACACTTAAATTCACACAGGACACCGAATAGGACAGGAGAAGTACTCCAGATATAACAAACTGACTCCAGCCCCCCAACACATAAACTACTGCAGCATAAATACTGGAGGCTGAGACAGGAGGGGTCAGGAGACACTGTGGCCCCACCCGAGGACACCCCCGGACAGGGCCAAACAGGAAGGATATAACCCCACCCACTTTGCCAAAGCACAGCCCCCACACCACTAGAGGGATATCTTCAACCACCAACTTACCATCCTGAGACAAGGCCGAGTATAGCCCACAAAGATCTCCGCCACGGCACAACCCAAGGGGGGGTGCCAACCCAGACAGGAAGATCACATCAGTGACTCAACCCACTCAAGTGACGCACCTCTCCTAGGATATTTCAAACTTTTTTAACAATTCAAAAACTGCTCTCCATCCAACCTCACTGAGCTCGAGCTGTTTTGCAAGGAGGCTTGGGAAAAAATTTCAGTCTCTCGGTGTGCAAAACTGATAGAGACATACCCCAAGCGACTTACAGCTGTAATCGCAGCTAAAGGTGTCACTACAAAGTATTAACTTAAGGGGGCTGAATAATTTTGCACGCCCAATTTTTCAGTTTTTGATTTGTTAAAAAAGTTTGAAATATCCAATAAATGTCGTTCCACTTCATGATTGTGTCCCACTTGTTGTTGATTCTTCACAAAAAAATACTGTTTTATATCTTTATGTTTGAAGCCTGAAATGTGGCAAAAGGTCGCAAAGTTCAAGGGGGCCGAATACATTCGCAAGGCACTGTATGTACGGCAGGACCAAATCAGAGAGATAGGTAGGAGCAAGCCCATGTAATGCTTTGTAGGTTAGCAGTAAAACCTTGAAATCAGCCCTTGCCTTGACAGGAAGCCAGTGTAGGGAGGCTAGCGCTGGGGTAATATGATCAAATTTTTCAAAGATCAAAGATTCTAGCAGCCATATTTAGCACTAACTGAAGTTTATTTAGTGCTTTATCCGGGTAGCCGGAAAGTAGAGCATTGCAGTAGTCTAACCTAGAAGTGACAAAAGCATGGATTAATTTTTCTGCATCATTTTTGGACAGAAAGTTTCTGATTTTTGCAATGTTACATAGATGGAAAAAAGCTGTCCTTGAAATGGTCTTGATATGTTCTTCAAAAGAGAGATCAGGGTCCATAGTAACGCCGAGGTCCTTCACAGTTTTATTTGACTTATTGACTTTTTGACTTTTTGGTTTGAAATACTAACATTTCCATGTCGACTTTTTCAAAGCATTTTGTCCAAATGTACCTACTCTTTAGGAACATCAAACATGTAAAACCTTGAGAAATGCCTGGCTCAATGGTGACAGTTTAAGTTATTTTCATATAGCCTTTCCTTTGTTTGAGAGTCCTTCACTCTTGGTAACCTGCAGATTTAGATTAGTTGCATGTTCTCTCTCTCTGGACAGTAGAACCAGAGAGAGAGAGAACATCTGGTTCCTCCTACACACTTTGCTACAAATGGCTGATCAAAGACAAAGAACCAAAACTGTAATGAGTGTGTTACATCTGAGCATATCCTTATTCCGCTCAAACCTGTAGGTTTAAACAGAATGGCCATTTTACATTTAGTGTTTTGGACAAATAATGTGAAATGAAAGTTTCATGGCACCCGTATTATTAGAAGGTAGAGAAAGCAAGTGATAGATTAGCTAAAACTATGGCCTGTGGATAGATATTTTGGAGTGACTCGTGTCCAGTACAGTATATCCCTGTCTTTCAACAGGTACTTAATGCAAAATACCACAAGCGGTGTCAAGTTCCTCTCCAGAAGATATACTGTCCCCTCTCAGGTGTACAGAACCCCTCATCAGTTGGCCAATAGTAAATGAGCTCAAGCTTCTTTAGCTTGGTGCTAACATAATGCTGCGACTGACATGGTTGTCAATATGCTCCACAAGCGTTTATGTGGCGGCCTGGACCACAGTGGGCACGGTGAGGACGGTAAATTCTAGATTATTCAATCCTTGATGTATTAAAACAGCAGAGAGGCTCACACACCATATAAACATGGAGGCAGACAGTTTGAATTAGATGTGTATGTGGTGTCATGGTGGTGGCTCAGATTCCCAGCTCCCTCATCATTCCAAATGGATTCTGTAATATATCACTGTCAATTTAATCCAGGCCTTTCATCCAATGTATTTAAATCAGAGACAAACCACTACATACAAGTAGTATTTTGCTTGAGCCTGCCTGGAGTGCAATTGGTTCCATTGTGCCAAACAAGTTCAATCAGGCACAGCAAACATATTTCTATGATTTGAAATACTATTTGAACTCAGGTCTGGCAGTCAGTTCCTTTTCACGGCCACTATGAGCTTGTACACATGGAGGACATACATTGTGCTGGTTAGGATTCAGTTGCCTTAGCTTGTTGTCAGCAATACCATCTAGAGTCAGGTTTTTTTTGGATTCCTCTCAAGCCTTTTAGACTTCTAAATGCTAAACATGATGGATCCCTGTTTTCTATTATTTTCACTGCCTGGAAGAATCCGACAGTCTCATTTGGACGCTGGAAAGTGACTCCAGGAAAGCAACACCTCATTCCAAACACATTTCAGCTGTTTGGTGCCATTATTCCATTCCGATGATGACAGACAAATGTCATCCAGAGAATCCATTCCAAATAAAACCCTCATATAGTAGAGTTAGTAAGGACAAATAATGAAGAGGTTTGGAAAAGAACTAACAAATAGATGTTTAAAAAGACATTTTGTTCTTCACATTGGGAAAAGTTAAATCAATAAACAATATGTTGCAATTTGACCACAGTGATTTCATAGACTTGACCTTGAGGCCCAGCTATTCAATCAGCTTTAAAAAACAAAAAACAAGAACTGCTGCAAACTGTTAACCTCTGACATATGATATTATTTTGGGAATATTACAACATGAATGTAGACACATTCGTAGTACATAACATGCTATGGCAGACCTACAGATTTTCCACACTACACCGTACAGAACATGTCTGAAAACCAAGCATGACAGCAGGGGTTAGTCTGAAAATACGTGTGGCTCACCTTATCCATTCTTCTCTACACAGTCAACTTCATCATCATCATCATCATCATTTTTTCATCATCAAAATTCGTCAGTTAAAAACGACAAACAAAGCCTATAGGATAACACACCAACATAATAATAATACACATTTTCAGTCTCATCCTCATCATGCAAATAAGAGTCTGTTCTTAATGTATTTACCTGTAAAAACAGGGTAAATAAATATAAATCATCAGGAGTGATTATGATATCAAACTACATGGTGTTATCTAATGAGTTTGAGACTGAAAACAATCCAAATGTCCTAAACCTGGCAATGAAAAAGCAACAGGCCCCTAGCTCTGCCTGTAGTCCTTCACCTTGAATTACTTCAATGAGACCAGATGCTTCCTGGAATGTGGGCAGATTAAAGCAGCTGGAGAGACAGACTGCCATCTTTATCAGTGAGGAGCCCCACAACCTACATAGTTCCTCTGTGTGTAAATACAGGTCAGACCTTCACCTAGCACTCAGGGCCAGTCAGGGGGCTGCAGTTAGACCAGGGAGAGGCTTAGACCTTCACCTAGCACTCAGGGCCAGCCAGGGGGCTGCAGTTAGACCAGGGAGAGGCTTAGACCTTCACCTAGCACTCAGGGCCAGTCAGGGGGCTGCAGTTAGACCAGGGAGAGGCTTAGACCTTCACCTAGCACTCAGGGCCAGTCAGGGGGCTGCAGTTAGACCAGGGAGAGGCTTAGACCTTCACCTAGCACTCAGGGCCAGTCAGGGGGCTGCAGTTAGACCAGGGAGAGGCTTAGACCTTCACCTAGCACTCAGGGCCAGTCAGGGGGCTACAGTTAGACCAGGGAGAGGCTTAGACTTTCCCCTAGCACTCAGGGCCAGTCAGGGGGCTGCAGTTAGACCAGGGAGAGGCTCAGACCTTCCCCTAGCACTCAGGGCCAGCCAGGGGGCTGCAGTTAGACCAGGGAGAGGCTTAGACTTTCCCCTAGCACTCAGGGCCAGTCAGGGGGCTGCAGTTAGACCAGGGAGAGGCTCAGACCTTCCCCTAGCACTTAGGGCTAGCCAGGGGGCTGCAGTTAGACCAGGGAGAGGCTCAGACCTTCCCCTAGCACTCAGGGCAAGTCAGGGGGCTGCAGTTAGACCAGAGAGAGGCTCAGACCTTCCCGTAGCACTCAGGGCCAGCCAGGGGGCTGCAGTTAGACTAGAGAGAGGCTCAGACCTTCCCCTAGCACTCAGGGCCAGCCAGGGGGCTGCAGTTAGACCAGGGAGAGGCTCAGACCTCCATGACAGCTCTCTCCCTGTGGAGATGGGATGTGAGAGATGTCGCTGAGAAAGTTAGCGGAGATGTTTTGTATTGGCATTGCCAACATCAGACTGCGCCAAACGTCCAATGTATAGTGTAGCTGTAATGTTGTAGAATGGGTTTTGTCAAACAGAGGGGTGGACCAATGACAGTAGATTTTGAGTGTTCAGGATGAAGTGAACAGGGTAGAAAGTCAACCCATTCTCACTTGGAATCTGCCTGATAAGAATGAAGTCATGCTAAGTCAAATAATCAGTAGTGATAAGTTGAACATCAGTCCACCGTTGAGTTGTTGCACTCACATCTGTATTTATGAAGTGCTTTGAAAGGCTGGTCATGACACACATCAACATCATCATCCCAGACATCACCATAGTCCCACTCCAATTCGCATACCATCCCAATAGATCTACAGATGAAACCATCTTATTTGCACCTCACACTGACCTCTCCCACCTGGACAAGAGGGGGAATAACAATGTGAGAATGCTGTTCATAGACTACAGCTCAGCATTCAACACCATAGTCCGCTCCAAGCTCATCACCAAACTTTGACTGAAACACTCCCTCTGCAACTGGATCCTAGACTCCCTAACGGGCCGGCCCCAGGTGGTGGGGATAGGCAACACCTCCACCACGCTGATCCTCAACACCCTCATGGGTGTGGGCTTAGTTCCCTTCTGTACTCCCTGTTCACCCACGTCTCCAACACCATCAGCAAGTTTGCTGATGACACGACGATGGTAGGCCTGATCTCCGACGGCGATGAGTCAGCCTACAGGGAGCAGGTCAGAGACTTAGCACAGTGGTGCCAGGACAACAACCTCTCCCTCAACGTTTAGCAAGACCAAGGAGTTTATCGTGGGCTATAGGAGAGCACACCCCATTTACAACGGCGCGCCTGTTGTGGAGCAGGTCGAGAGCTTCAAGTTCCTTGGAATCCACATCACCATGCACGGTCTTGAAGAAAGGAAAACAACGCCTCTTCCCCCTCAGGAGGCTGAAAAGATTTGGCATGGGACCCTCGGATCCTCAAAAAGTTCTACAGCTGCACCATCGAGAGCATCTTGACTGGCTGCATCACCGCTTGGTATGTCAAATGCACCACCTTGACCGCAAAGTGCTACAGAGGGTGGTGCGGACAGCCTAGTACATCACTGGGGCTGAGCTCCCTGCCATCCAGGACCTCTATATCAGGCAGTGTCAGAGGAAGGCCTGAAAAATTGCCAAAGAATCCAGCCACCCAAGTCATAGACTGTTCACTTTGTTACCGATCGTCAAACGGCACCGGAGCATCGGCTCTCGGACCAACAGCTTCTACCTCCAAGCCATAAGTTTAAATAGCCGGACTGCTAAATAGTACATTTATGGTCCCCAAACTATACACACACTCCGTAGAGTATATACACACACCATATACACACACTCCGTAGACTATATACACACACACCATATACACACACTCTGTAGACTATATACACACACCATATACACACACTCTGTAGACTATATACACACACCATATACACACACTCTGTAGACTATATACACACACCATATACACACACTCTGTAGACTATATATATATACACACCATTACACACTCTCTAGACTATATATACACACCATATACACATACTCCGTTGACTATATATACACACCATATACACACTCACTAAACTATATATACACACACCATATACACACACTCTGTAGACTATATATATACACACCATATACACACTCACTAGAATATTCACCCCCTTGGCATTTTTCCTACTTTCTTGCATTACAACCTGTAATTTAAATGGATTTTTATTTGGATTTCATGCAATAGATATACACAAAATAGTCCAAATAAAAAACTGAAAAGTGGTGCATGCATATCTAGTCACCCCCTTTGCTATGAAGCCCCGAAATAAGATCTGGTGCAACCAATTACCTTCAGAAGTCACATAATTAGTGAAATAAAGTCCACCTGTGTGCAATCTATGTGTCACATGATCTGACACATGATCTCAGTATATATACACCTGTTCTGAAAGGCCCCAGAGTCTGCAACACCACTAAGCAAGGGGCACAACCAAGCAAGCGGCACCATGAAGACCAAGGAGCTCTCCAAACAGGTCAGGGACAAAGTTGTGGAGAAGTACAGATCAGGGTTGGGTTATAAAAAAAATATCTGAAACTTTGAACATCCCACAGAGCACCATTAAATCCATAATTAAAAAATGGAAAGAATATGGCACCACAACAAACCTGCCAAGAGAGGGCCACCCACCAAAACTCACAGACCAGGCAAGGATGGCATTAGTCAGAGAGGCAACAAAGAGACCAAAGATAACCCTGAAGGAGCTGCAAAGTTCCACAGCGGAGATTGGAGTATCTGTCCATAGGACCACTTTAAGCCATACACTCCACAGAGCTGGGCTTTACAGAAGAGTGACCAGACAAAAATTAGCAAACATGTTTGGTGTTTGCCAAAAGGCATGTGGGAGACTCCCCAAACATATGGTCAGATGAGACTAAAATTGAGCTTTTTGGCCATCAAGGAAAATGCTATGTCTGGCGCAAAAGTGAAGCATGGTGACGACAGCATCATGCTGTGGGGATGTTTTTCATCGGCAGGGACTGGGAAACTGGTCAGAATTGAAGGAATTAGGGATGGTGCTAAATACAGGGAAATTCTTGAGGGAAACCTGTTTCAGTCTTCAGGAGATTTGAGACTGGGACGGAGGTTCACCTTCCAGCAGGACAATGACCCTAAGCATACTGCTAAAGCAACACTCGAGTGGTTTAAGGGGAAACATTTAAATGTCTTGGAATGGCCTAGTCAAAGCCCAGACCTCAATCCAATTGAGAATCTGTGGTATGACTTAAAGATTGCTGTACACCAGCAGAACCCATCCAACTTGAAGGAGTTGGAGCAGTTTTGTCTTGAAGAATGGGCAAAAATCCCAGTGGCTAGATGTGGCAACCTTATAGAGCCATACCCCAAGAGACTTGCAGCTGTATTTGCTGCAAAAGGTGGCTCTACAAACTATTGACTTTGGGGGGGTGAATAGTTATGCACGCTCAAGTTTTCCTTTTTTTGGTCTTATTTCTTGTTTGTTTCACAAAAAAAAGATTTTCCATCTTCAAAGTGGTAGGCATGTTGTGTAAATCAAATGACAAACCCCCCAAAAATCCATTTTAATTCCAGGTTGTAGGAATACTTTCGCAAGCCAATGTATGCACACCATATACACACACTCACTCACATCGCATTGAAGTTCTGGCCTGGTTTAGATCTTATCTGTCGGAAAGATGTCAGTTTGTCTCTGTGGATGGTTTGTCCTCTGACAAATCAACTGTACATTTCAGTGTTCCTCAAAGCTCCGTTTTATGACCACTATTGTTTTCACTATATATTTTACCTACCTATGGCTTCCTGTTAAGGTAAGGGCTGATTTCAAGTTTTTACATGGGCTTGCTCCTACCTATCTTTCCGATTTGGTCCTGCCGTACATACCTACACGTATGCTCCGGTTACAAGACGCAGGCCTCCTTACTGTCCCTAGAATTTCTAAGCAAAGGCTGGAGGTAGAGCCATTTTTATTGAATGGTCTGCCTATCCATGTGAGAGACGCAGACTCGGTCTCAACCTTTGAGTCTTTATACTCATCTCTTCAATAAATACTCATCTCTTCAATAGGTCCTATGATTGAGTGTAGTCTGGCCCAGGAGTGTGAAGGTGAACGGAAAGGCACTGGAGCAACGAACCGCCATTGCTGTCTCTGCCTGGCCGGTTCCCCTCACTCCACTGGAATTCTCTGCCTCAAACCCTATTACAGGGGCTGAGTCACTGGCTTACTGGTACTTTTTCATGCAATCCCTAGGAGGGGTGCGTCACTTGAGTGGGTTGAGTCACTGACGCCCTCCCTTGGGTTGTGCCGTGGGGGAGTCTTCGTGGGCTATACTCGGCCTTGTCAAAGGATGGTAAGTTGGTGGTTGAAGATATCACTCTAGTGGTGTGGGGGCTGTGCTTTGGCAAAGTTGGTGGGGTTATATCCTGCCTGTTTGGCCCTGTCCGGGGTTAATGTCGGACGGGGCTACAGTGTCTCCCGACCCCTCTTGTCTCAGCCTCCAGTATTTGTGCTGAAAAAGTATATGTGTCGGAGGATAGGGTCAGTCTGTTATATCTGGAGTATTTCCCCTGTCTTATCCGGTGTCCTGTGTGAATGTATGCTCTCTCTAATTCTCTCTTTTTTTCTCTCTTTCTTTCTTTCTTTCATTCTCTCTCTCTGAGGACCTGAGCCCTAGGACCATGCCTCAGGACTACCTGGCCTGATGACTCCTTGCTGTCCCCAGTCCACCTGGTCGTGCTGCTGCTCCAGTTTCAACTGTTCTGCCTGCGGCTATGGACCCCTGACCTGTTCACCGGATGTGATACTTGTCCCAGACCTGCTGTTTTCAACTCTCTAGAGACAGCAGGAGCGGTAGGGATACGCTGAATTATCGGCTATGAAAGTCAACTGACATTTACTCCTGAGGCGCTGACATGTTGCACCCTCAACAACCACTGTGATTATTATATTTTTGACCCTGCTCTTCATCTATGAACATTTGAACATCTTGACCATGTTCTGTTATACTCTCCACCCGGCACAGCCAGAAGAGGACTGGCCACCCCTCATAGTCTGGTTCCTCTCTAGGTTTCTTCCTAGGTTCTGGCCTTTCTAGGGAGTTTTTCCTAGCCACCGTGCTTCTACACCTGCATTGCTTGCTGTTTGGGGTTTTAGGCTGGGTTTCTATACAGCACTTTGTGACATCAGCTGATGTAAATCGGGCTTAATAAATACATTTGATTGATTGATTGACACTCACACAAAACCTACACACATACAAACACATGCACACACACACACACACACACACGCACGCACACGCACACACACACACACACACACACACACACACACACACACACACACACACACACACACACACACACACACAACAAAAACACACACATACATATACACTTTTACACTCATTTGCTGCTGCTACTCTGTTCTTTATTTGACTATTCCATGTGAGAAATTGCCAAGAAACTGAAGATCTTTACTTTAGGAATTCAAAAGTACAATTCTTGTCTTTCATAATTTGGTCCGATATACTTGGATGTGTAGTGTCAGCATTTGTTGCTGGCATGTCATCCCTAAATTTGCTTATCTTGCCAATGAAAAAGTTATTTGAAGTAGTTTACAATATCAGTGGGCTTTGTGATGAATGAGCCATCTGATTCAATGAATGAAGGAGCCGAGTTGGCTTTTTTCACAAATATTTCATTTAAGGTACCCCAAAGCTTTTTACTATCATTATTTATATTGTTTGTTTCATAGTGTAGTTTATTTTTATTTTGTTTAGTCACAGATTTCTTAATTTGCAGTACGTTTGCCAATCAGTTGGGCTGCCAGACTTGATTGCCATACCTTTTGCCTGATTCCTTTCAACCATAACATGTTTCAATTCCTCATCAATCCAAGGGGATTGAACAGTTTTTACAGTCATTTTCTTAATGGCTTATTAGTAACTAAGTTGTATTCGGCGCATGTGACAAATACCATTTGATTTGATGTGTGCGTGCATTCTTTCTGGTTGCCTCAGTGGGGTCTTTACTCCACAGTGTGAGAGCTACTGCACAGATAGAGCTAATAGCGTCAGTGGACAGTTGTGTTCCCAGCCGTGTCTCCTGAGATGTGGGTGTGATGGTCACTACAGCAGAAGTGCAAAGGGCTCTGATTACTCCCTACTCCCTCAGCTGCTTCACGGTTATGACAAGCTCTCTCTCTAGACCGTGAGACCCTAACTTCCTTCTCTCTGCGGGCCCGCAGGAGAAAAACAAAGGCTCTGAGAACCTATTACACCCACAGAGAAGCCTTCTCAAGTGAGATAGCAATCCTCTATCATACAAAACAGTCAATACTTTTGTCACATAAGAGCAAATAACAGAAAGACTATACCAGATACTAGCAAGCCCATAAGACCACAAAAACACATTACCAAACACAATTCATACCATTCCACTTTTACATGCCTAACAATAAGTCAACTTTTCCAAATACGTGATGTCGAGGCAGGCAATTCAATTTGAGGTAAAGAACTTGCCCCCCTCCACCAACCCACTAGAGTGAGATAATAATTTATCAATCTGCCCTGATAGGCAGTCTCTGTCCAACTTTACATTAGGTTATTTGGTCGAAATGGGTAAATAGTTCCATTAGACCCACAGGGGAGGCATTTCTCAGGCTGCCTAATTGAGGAGTGACAGGGCAAATGACTCACGTCCTGTAAGGGGTCCCAGTGGTGCCATTAACATCCTCATTACAGTTGGCAATGCTTAGTGTTTCAGTCCTTCGGTTCTATAAGCATGTCCAACCTCTGCCCTGTTTACATGGGACATAAGGAGTTACCTTGCTGTTCACTTAGAGACATTCCTAATAGTACTGTAGGGTATAGTCAAGTCAAATATCGGTATGAGCAAACTGATATACTGTGTAGGCCTATTTGCTTGACGTTTGTAAATATATAAATCAATACTAAAAACAAGAAAAACAATACATGTCAAAAGCAGAAGCACAAGAGTTTCTCAACAGCTTTTACAGTAACCTGCACAGATACAAGACAAACACCAGACACGAGAGGGAGTTAAAATCCTGTGAGAAGTAGAGATTATGGGGAGAGAGGGCGTGAGAGGAGGAGAGTCTCCTACTGTCTCACTGTTTCCAATGGGGTTCATTCATCATCCTGAGAATCCACATGCTCAACACGTTAGTCGTGGAAATGTAGCCATGTCTGGATAGATCTTGATGGATTACCTGCATACTTCAGATCTGGTCCAAACTGAGACAGTTCAGTGAACCCCGGCAGACCCGGGTTCAAATACTATTTACATCTTTTAAAAACCTTTTTTTGGGGGGGGGTTGTATTGCACCAAGCTCAATTATTGCAAGTAGTATTTGAACCCAGGACTCTTCACCGGCAGTTGTGTTTCACTCAAAGTGTGAAAAACTCTCTGGACACACCCTGAATACACTGTTTCAGTAGGAATGTAGATATGCCATTAGTGAATACAGTTCTGGGATTCTATTATGGTAGCATTCTGTATTCTACTAAGCAACTAACCCATCAGTGTGCCTCATCGTAGGCTACCTCATACAAATACCCATACAATCACAATGTATTTTAGTCAACATGTTCAATCAAACAAATCTTGCCCAACAAAGTGCTGTTTATGCAAGAGTTTGACAGTCGTGTGCTTGTGTTGTCCAACAAGCTTTTTACATGCCTGCATGCACCACTTAAGTTATCTATAATAACAGTCAAGAGCTGTCATTACAATGGGCACTCAAGATCATGTGCTGTGAAAATCACAAGGGTGTGAGGTAATATACAAATCAAATGTTATTTGTCACATGCTCCGAATACAACAGGTGTAGTAGTCCTTACCTACAAGCCCTTAACCAACAATGCAGTTTTAAGAAAAATAAGAGTTGAAAATATTTACTAAATAAACTAAAGTAAAATAAATTTAAAAAAATAACAATAACGAGGCTATTCTATATACAGGGGATACTGTGAGGGGGTACTGGTTAGTCGAGGTAATATGTACATGTAGGTAGGGGTAAAGTTACTATGCATAGATAACAAAACAGCGAGTAGCAGTAGCGTAAATCTTGTTTTTTAAATCATTGTTATGTTGGATTTACGTCTCTATCTCAACCAAGAATATAATAAAATCAAATCAAACTTTATTTAAAGTGCATTTTAAAGTGCAAAGTTTGATTTGATTTAGTCCTATTTTTTTACTCGGTTGAGATGGAGACATGAAACCAACATATACATTATTAAGTGGAATTAAAGGCAGATTAAGTCACTGGCACAGATGGAACTATCCAAGCAGAAGATACATCTCCTTCAAATGTTGATACTTGGCTGCGTGGACGACCAAACACAATTCAATATCCATTTAGTCTACAAATTAATATGTTGGATACGTGTCTACAGCTACACCAAATATCAAAGTTAAAGACTAGGACTAAATCTAAGCAAACTTTAAATGCACTTTAATTAATTTAGTCCTATTATTTAACATAGATTCTTGGTTGTGATGGAGATGTGAATATTAAAGACTAACTTGAACTCAACCAAACCTTGAAACCCAAGGGCCTAAGCATATAGAGTGCCTTTCGAAAGTATTCAGACCCCTTGACTTTTTCCACATTTTGTTAGGTTACAGCCTTATTCTGAAATGTATTTAAATGGTTTTTCCCCCCTCATCAATCTACACACAATATCCCATTATGACAAAGCAAAACCAGGTTGTTAGAAATATCACATTTACATAAGTATTCAGACCCTTTACTCAGTACTTTGTTGAAGCACCTTCGGCAGAAATTGCAGCCTCATACCTGTTGGGTATGACGCTACAAGCTTGGCACACCTGTATTTGGGGAGTTCCTCCCATTCTTCTCTGCATATCCTCTCAAGCTCTGTCAGGTAGGATGGGGAGCGTTGCTGCACAGCTATTTTCAGATCTCTTAAGAGATGTTCGATCGGGTTCAAGTCCGGGCTCTGGCTGGGCCACTCAAGGACATTCAGAGACTTGTCCCGAAGCCACGTCTGTGTTGTCTTGGCTGTGTGCTTAGGGGTCTTTGTCCTGTTGGAAGGTAAACCTTCGACCCATACTGAGGTCCTGAGCGCTCTGGAGCAGTTTTTCATCAAGGATCTCTCTGTACTTTGCCCGTTCATCTTTGCCTCGATCCTGCCTCGATCCTGGCAACCCCGTAGGGATGGGGCCAGATTTCCTCCAGATGTGACGTTTGGCATTCAGGCCAAAGAGTTAAATCTTGGTTTCATCAGGCCAGATAATCTTGTTTCTCATGGTCTGAGAGTCTTTAGGTACCTTTTAGAAAACTCCAAGCGGGCTGTCATGGGCCTTTTTACGGAGGAGTGACTTCCATCTGGCCTCTCTACCATAAAGGCCTGATTGGTGGAGTACTGCAGAGATGGCTGTCTTTCTGGAAGGTTCTCCCATCTCCACAGAGCATCTCTAGAGTCTGTCAGAGTGACCATCGGGTTCTTGGTCACCTCCCTGACCAAAGCCCTTCTCCCCAATTGCTCAGTTTGGCCGGGTGCCAGTTCTAGGAAGAGTCTTGGTGGATCCAAACTTCTTCCATTTATGAATGATGCAGGCCACTGTGTTCTTGGGGACCTTCAATGCTGCAGACATTTTTTGGAAACCTTTCCCAGATCTTTCCCTTGACACAATCCTGTTTTGGAGCTCTACTACAATTCCTTCGACCTCATTGCTTGGTTTTTGCTCTGACATGCGCTGTCAACTGTGGGAACTTGTATAGACAGGTGTGTGCCTTTCCAAATCATGTCCAATTAATTGAATTTACTACAGGTGGACTCCAATCATGATCAATGGGAACAGGATGCACCAGAGCTCAATTTCGAGTCTCAGAGCAAAAGGTCTGAATACGTATGTAAATAAGGTATTTTTGTTTTTTTATGTTTAATACATTTGCAAAAATGGCTAAAAACCACATTTTCACTTTGTCATTATGAAGTACTGTGTGTAAATTGCTGGGGATTTATTTTCATTTAACCAGTAACGGAACAAAATGTCGAAAAAGTTGAGGGGTCTTTCCGAAGGCACTGTATGTATTGTCTATTTGTAGTTGAACCTTGGATTTTTTTAAATTTTATTTCATTTCACCTTTATTTAACCAGGTAGGCAAGTTGTGAACAAGTTCTCAATTACAACTGCGACCTGGCCAATATAAAGCAAAGCAGTTCGACACATATAACAACACAGAGTTACACATGGAGTAAAACAAACATACAGTCAATAATACAGTAGAAAAATAAGTCTATATACAATGTGAGGAAATGGGGTGAGATAAGGGAGGTAAAGGCAATAAATAGTCCATGATGGCAAAGTAAATACAATATAGCAATTAAAATACTGGAATGGTAGATTTGACAGTAGATGAGTGTGCAAAGTAGAAATACTGGGATGCAAAGGAGCAAAATAAATAAATCAATACAGTAGGGGAAGAGGTAGTTGTTTGGGCTATTTATAGATGGGCTATGTACAGGTGCAGTGATCTGTGATCTGTGATCTGCTCTGACAGCTGGTGCTTAAAGCTAGTGAGGGTGATGTGTTTCAGAGATTTTTGTAGTTCGTTCCAGTCATTGGCAGCAGAGGACTGGAAGGAGAGGTGGCCAAAGGAGGAATTGGCTTTGGGGGTGACATGGGAGATATACCTGCTGGAATGCGTGTTACGGGTGGGTGCAGCTATGGTGACCAGTGAGCAGAGATAAGGCCAGACTTTACCTAGCAGGGTCTTGTAGATGACCTGGAGCCAGTGGATTTGGCGACGAGTTTGAAGCGAGGGCCAGCCAACGAGAGCGTACAGGTCGCAGTGGGGGGTAGTATATGGGGCTTTGGTGACAAAACGGATGGCACTGTGATAGACTGCATCCAAGTTGTTGAGTAGGGTGTTGGAGGCTATTTTGTAAATGACATCTCCAAAGTCGAGGATCGGTAAGATGGTCAGTTTTACGAGGGTATGTTTGGCAGCATGAGTGAAGGATGCTTTGTTGCGAAATAGGAAGACAATTCTAGATTTAACTGTGGATTGGAGATGCTTTATGTGTCTGGAAGGAGAGTTTACAGTCTAACCAGACACCTAGGTATTTGTAGTTGTCCACATATTCTAAGTCAGAACAGAGTAGTGATGCTGGACGGGCAGGCAGGTGCAGGCAGCGATCGGTTGAAGAGCATGCATTTAGTTTTACTTGTATTTAAGAGCAGTTGGAGGCCACGGAAGGAGAGTTGTATGGCATTGAAGCTCGTCTGGAGGGTTGTTAACACAGTGTCCAAAGAAGGGCCAGAAGTATACAGAATGGTGTTGTCTGCGTAGAGGTGGATCAGAGACTCACCAACAGCAAGAGCGACATCATTGATATATACAGAGAAGAGAGTCTGCCCAAGAATTGAACCCTGTGGTACCCCCATAGAGACTGCCAGAAGCCTGGACAACAGGTCCTCAGATTTGACACACTGATCTCTGTCGGAGAAGTAGTTGGTGAACCAGGCGAGGCAATCATTTGAGAAACCAAGGCTGTTGAGTCTGCCGATGAGAATGTGGTGATTGACACTGTAAAAAGCCTTGGTCAGGTCAATGAATATGGCTGCACAGTATTGTTTCTTGTTTCTTCTTCTTCGATGGCGGTTAAGATATCGTTAAGAACCTTGAGAGTCGCTGAGGTGCACCTATGACCAGCTCTGAAACCAAATTGCATAGCGGAGAAGGTACGGTGGAATTCGAAATGGTCGGTGATCTGTTTGTTAACTTGGCTTTCGAAGACCTTAGAAAGACAGGGTAGGATAGATATAGGTCTGTAGCAGTTTGGGTAAAGAGTGTCCTTCCCCTTTGAAGAGGGGGATGACCGCAGCTGCTTTCCAATCTTTGGGAATCTCAGACGACACGAAAGAGAGGTTGAACAGGCTAGTAATAGGGGTTGCAACAATTTCGGAAGATAATTTTGGAAAGTAAGGGTCCAGATTGTCAACCCCGGCTGATTTGTGGGTGTCCAGATTTTGCAGCTCTTTCAGAACATCATCTGACTTGATTTGGGAGAAGGAGAAATGGGGAAGGCTTGGGCGAGTTGCTGTGGGGGGTGCAGTGCTGCTGACCGGGGCAGGCGTGGCCAGGTTGAAAGCATGGCCAGCCGTAGAAAAATGCTTATTGAAATTCTCAATTATAGTGGATTTATCAGGGGTGACAGAGTTTCCTATCCCTAGTTCAGTGGGCAGCTGGGAGGAGGTGCTCTTATTCTCCATTAACTTTCCTATGTCCCAGAACTTTTTGAGTTTGTGTTGCAGGAAGCAAATTTCTGCTTGGAATAAGTTAGCCTTGGTTTTTCTAACTGCCTGTGTATATTGGTTGCTAACTTCCCTAAAAAGTTGCATTTCACGGGGGCTGTTCGATGCTAATGCAGAACACCACAGGATGTTTTTGTGTTGGTTAAGGGCAGTCAGGTCTGGAGAGAACCAAGGGCTATATCTGTTCCTGGTTCTAAATTTCTTGAATGGGGCATGCGTATTTAAGATTGTGAGGAAGGCATTTAAAAAATATATGGGATGAGGTCGATATCCTTCCAGGATACCCGGGCCAGGTTGATTAGAAAGGTCTGCTCGCTGAAGTGTTTCAGGGAGCGTTTGATTGTGATGAGTGGAGGTTGTTTGACCGCTGACCCATTACGGGTGCAGGCAATGAGGCAGTGATCGCTGAGATCTTGGTTGAAAACAGCAGAGGTGTATTTAGAGGGCAAGTTGGTTAGGATGATATCTATGAGGGTGCCCGTGTTTACGGCATTGGGGTTGCACCTGGTAGGTTCATTGATCATTTGTTTGAGATTGAGGGCATCAAGCTTAGATTGTAGGATGGCCGGGGTGTTAAGCATGTCACAGTTTAGGTCACCTAGCAGCACGAGCACTGACGATAGATAGGGGGCAATCAGTTCACATATGGTATCCAGCTGGGGGCAGAGGGCGGTCTATAGCAGGCAGCAATGGTGAGAGACTTGTTTTTAGAGAGGTGGATTTTTAAAAGTAGAAGTTCAAATTGTTTGGGTGCAGACCTGGATAGTAGGACAGAACTCTGCAGGCTTTCTCTGCAGTAGATTGCAACACCGCCCCCTTTGGCCGTTCTATCTTGTCTGAAAATGGTGTAGTTAAGGATGGAGATTTCGGAGTTATTGGTGGTCTTCCTAAGCCAGGATTCAGACACGGCTAAAGCAGTGAATAAAACATTAGAAGGAGGCTTCTAATGTTAACATGAATGAAACCAAGGCTTTTACAGTTACAGAAGTCATCAAAAGAGAGCGCCTGGGGAATAGGAGTGGAGCTAGGCACTGCAGGGCCTGGATTCACCTCTACATTGCCAGAGGAACGGAGTAGGAGTAGGATAAGGGTACGGCTAAAAGCCATGAGAATTGGACGTCTAGGACGTCCGGAACAGAGAGTAAAAGGAGCAGGTTTCTGAGGGCGATAAAATAGATTCAAGGTATAGTGTACAGACAAAGGTATGGTAGGATGTGAATATAGTGGAGGTAAACTTAGGCATTGAGTGATGATGAAAGAGATATTGTGCATTTCCGTCGGTAGATTAGTGGGTTCCGTGTGGTAGAGGGGACCAATCCAATTGTCAAAATAGTTATAGTTATAGTGGCACAAGAAGATTGTTTGATAGACCTGTTCAGATAGCAGCCGATATGCTCAAGACAGCTAACGATTAGCGTGCAGTTAGCAGATGGGCATTCAGGTTACGTCGCGATGGACGGGCCAGTTGAATAACTCCCTCTGGCAGATAACGTCGGCATTCCAGTCGTGAAGCCCGGTGGGGCTCCGCATCGGCAGTAAAACGGGTCTGGATAGGTGATTGTAGCCCAGGAGTGGCTGATGGAACTCTTCAGCTGGCTAGCTCCAGGATAATTGGTGTTTGCTCCAGAATCGACGTTAGCCAATAGTCACTCGGATAGCAGCTAGTTATCTGCAAGATCCAAGTGTACATCTCCAGAGCTTGCGGTAGAAATCCGGGGATATGGAGAGAAAATAGGTCCGGAATGCTCTGGTCTGAGTCACGTTGTACAAAACTGGCGATAGCTTTCCGAGCTAAAGGATAGCTGATGACCACTAGCCGTGGTTAGCTGAATACTAACGTTAGCTAGTGTTTTGAAGTTGAAATACATACACATGGGACAAGACGAGGAGAAAGGACGTCTGACTGCTATGCCATCTTGGAGACCTTGAAGAAGCTATAGATATAGAATATAAACGCAATAGAAGCGTTGTTTCTTGTACGATTGTCTCTTGTGTCTTTAGAGGACTGTTTCACTTTGATGTCCTTGTTCTTCTGTCCTTATTTTGTCTTTCATTTCTTCTGTTAACTAGATATTCTTTGTTATTCTTTGTTAGCTAGCTAGCTATAGGGTTGAATTGAAACAATTGTTGATGACTTGTAACTGCTATAGGCCTAAATAGTATAACTGATTATACATGACTTTTAAAGTATGGTTACATTTCATTTGCTCTGTTAAACCTACCCTTTGGAATGACTTCAGTAGCAAAAGTGAAAATATTGATTTAGTAGCCCTTTCCCGCAGTCAAATGACCTAGTGGCCTCGTGGATGGAATGTTAACATTTATCATAATTAATAAACAATATATATGTTTTAAACGCTGGAAATCCGGTGTTGCTATGTCAAGGGCTTTTGTTATATTTATGTCTTCTGTGATGTGTAAAGTGTAATGCAAACTGGGATGCAAACTCAAAATTGAATATATTTCAACTCTATGGCATGGCACAGATTTATTTTTGTTAAGCCCATAACCATGTGTGTGGGGTGTATACTTTTGTTTCAAAGTAAATTTGTTTAAGACTACCAGGAAACACTCAGTGACCCTGGTTTAACCGACTGCAGTAAAAGGTTAAGAGATCTCTCAATAATAATTCTCATGATAGCAGATTGGTAGTAGTCAGTGAGAAATAACCAAACAAAGCAGGGCTTGGTTTAAACCTAGGATGAGAGACCAAGTGAATAGCTGTAGATAGATCAACTCTCCAGTAGGAGGTGCTTCCCAGACTATTACATTTTCTTCCTGATAGTGGAAACAAAGTTGAAAATCTGATTTAGATTTAAATGTACAAATTCAACACATTTTATACAAGGTACAGTACCATTCAAAAGTTTGTAGACACCTACTCATTGAAGGGTTTTTCTTTATTTGTACTATTTTCTACGTTGTAGAATAATAGTGAAGATATCATAACTATGAAATAACACATATGAATCATGTAGTAACCAAAAAAGTGTTAAACAAATTCAAATATATTTTATATTTGAGATTCTTCAAAGTAGCCACCCGTTGACTTGATGACAGCTTTGCACACTCTTGGAATTCTCTCAACCAGCTTCACCTGGAATGCTTTTCCAACAGTCTTGAATGAGTTCTCACATATGCTGAGCACTTGTTGGCTGCTTTTCCTTCACTCTGCGGTCCAAATCATCCAAAATTATCTCAATTGGGTTGAGGTCAGGTGATTGTGGAGGCCAGGTCATCTGATGCAGCATTCCATCACTCTCCTTCTTGGTAAAATAGCCCTTACACAGCCTGGAGGTGTGTTGGGTCATTATCCTGTTGAAAAACAAATGATAGTCCTACTAAGCGCAAACCAGATGGGATGGCGTATAGCTGCGGAATGCTGTGGTAGCCATGCTGGTTAAGTGTGCCTTGAATTCTAAATAAATCACTGACAGTGTCACCAGCAAAGCACCCCCACACCATCACACCTCCTCCTCCATGCTTCACGGTGGAAACCACACATGCAGAGATTATCCGTTCACCTATTCTGAGTCTCACAAAGACCAAAAAATGCACATTTGGGCTCATCAGACCAAAGGACAGATTTTCACCGGTCTAATGTCCATTGCTCGTATTTCTTGGCCCAAGCAAGTCTCTTCTTATTATTGGTTGTCCTTTAGCCGTGGTTTCTTTGCAGCAATTAGACCATGACGGCCTGATTCACACAGTCTCCTCTGGATAGTTGATGTTGAGATGTGTCTGTTACTTGAACTCCGTGAAGCATTTATTTATGCTACAATCTGAGGTGCAGTTAACTCTAATGAACTTATCCTCTGCAGCAGAGGTAACTCTGGGTCTTCCTTTCCTCTGGCGGTCCTCATGAGAGCCAATTTCATCATAGCGCTTGATAGTTTTTGCGACTGCACTTGAAGAAACTTTCAAAGTTATTGAAATTGTCCGCATTGACTGACCTTCATGTCTTAATGTAATGATGGACTATTGTTTCTCTTTGCTTGTTTGAGCTGTTCTTGCCATAATATGGACTTGGTCTTTTACCAAATAGGGCTATCTTCTGTATACCACCCCTACCCTGTCACAACACAACTGATTGGCTCAAACGCATTGAGGAAAGAAATTCCACAAATTCACTTTTAACAAGGCACCCCTATTAATTGAAATGCATTCCAGGTGACTACATCATGAAGCTGGTTGAGAGAGTTTGCAAAGCTGTCAAGTTTAACACTTTTTTGGTTACTACATGATTCTGTGTGTTATTTCATAGTTTTGATGTTTTCACTAATATTCTACAATGTAGAAAATACTAAAAAATTAACAAAGACCCTTAAATGAGTAGCTATGTCCAAACTTTTGACTGGTAGTGTGTGTTGAAACCATGTTGATTCAACAAGTTTGTGCCCAGTGGGAATACTCTCAGGCCATTTGTAACCATGGTACCAACACACCAACATAGTCACTGCTGAAGTCATAGTACACAGAAACCTTGATTCTTCTATTATGAGATGAATATCAGTGTTCTTTGTGTGCTCTGTTTTAATCTCAATGTTATGTTTTGGTTTACAGGGATTGAGTCACCATAAAAGACTGGGCCTAAAGAGCTGTGGTCTTTGCTCAGCTCTTCAGTTGCTTAGAACAAAAACAAACATCTATGATGAAAACAAAACATTGACACGTACAGTATTTCATCATCCCCCCCAAAAAATGTGTCCCCTGAGACCGTCTATGACAAGACTGGCAGTCTACGAAGAGGGCTGTCAAGTGCAAAGGATGTAGACACTACGTTCTTCTGCAAGCTTGTGTGGTTATATTCTCAACACAACATTTGTTTTTGGAAGATGTCAAAGCATAGAAATCTCATTGGTACTGATTGTTGAACCCAATAAACCAATGATTGGCAGTCTTGAGTTGCCAGTGCACATACATTAAGAATTTCTGAATTGTCTTGGTAATTTTGACATAATTAACTAATGGCAATCAACAGAGGAAAGGATATCTCTCGCTACCATATAAGAGGGAGCATAGCACCAATCATGATAAGGCATAGGCTGGGGTTAAAAAGCCATGATTCTGTTTGAATGTGATTACGCAACAAGGAAATGAGCTGAATTCTACTGAATTTAAAAAATGATGGTGCATAATGCCACTGCTCATTAGAATGACTTCAGAGTGAGCTATGTCAACAAGGCTGCACACAATTGATGCCCAGATAAAATATGTATATATTTTTTTAAGTGAATTTGGAACAAGCCTTGAGCTTCATCCCACATACAACATTCTCAGTCAGCAAGGCTGTGCCACAGACAGCAATGGGGCAGGAAATGGAAGAGCAGCTTATGAATCATAGGGACTATACAGCCATATGACTATCTTTCATAGCATGTTCAGCCAATTAATTGGACCTCGAGGCTCATCTCAAGAATGGGCTTTGATGTATGACCCTTTGTGATCTGCATTAAGACTTTAAGGATCAAGTCATTATGAATACACTAATATTGTCACATGCAGTATTTTTCACATTTTGCATGTAAACGTATTGTTTTCCCGTTAAATCAGATATGGGTCCAAGATATGAATAGCTAAACTGTTAAACTATAGGAGTACTATTTGTGCCGCACATGTGTTCCAAATAAGCTCGACACCAATGACATCATACCAGAATGCCTGTGTTGCATCCCATATGGTTCCAACAAGGTTCTGCCCAAGAGCAAAGGGGTGTCACTTCATCCGATGGAGAAAGAAATATAGAAATATATTTTCTGTGAAATACATTTCCTGTGTTAAATTGTGTTAGTTCACCGTTTCTATCAAATCTTAGGTCAATGTCTTGTAAATCTTCCACAATGAATATTTAATGTGAGTGTGACTTCCTTGAACTTGTGCAGATGAGAATGTGGCCTTCGTGTCTGGACATTATCCAAACATGCATGAGTGACCCCACCTGGTACCGCTTACAAGCCTTAAACCAAAACATGAATTTATAATTGGGTAGGCACTAACACCTGGCATAACCAGTTCAGCTTATAAACAGCAGGGGAGAACTAAGCGATCAGGTTTTTATTGCTAACACCTGCCTCTTATGTGCCAGAGGTGCAATAAAGCACAACACAATTAACCTGTGAAATATGAGCCCTGTTGTGGCAACTATGTTACGACTCTGATACCTCAACTCCTCATTTGTGAGTAGAATTATTGTAATGTACAGTAGGTTCATTTTTCTTCTCAATAAAAAATGAAATATAACAAATTGACCTACTGTTATGGTGCATTACTTTTAACTTAATCTAATCGATTGGTAAACACTATTTTATACATGATAGTACATTGATGTACTTTGGCAATTTCAATAAAATTACATAGTAAATGAGTGTTTTTTGTTATTATATACTGTATATACTGTATCAATGGAATGGGGACGTCCTCAACTGAAGTACAGTACTATGTAACTAGACTGAGGACTTACACTAAATTCTTCAACTGCTCTGTCGCTCACTACACACTTTAATCTGAGACTGCCATCATTGAAGTTATTTGTGGTGACGAGGGGCGTTGTAACATAACAAAGTCATCAGCGATTGGATAGTCTAACCAATCAGAGCACCACGTGTGTTCTGGCTCTGGCCTAACTGCCAGGTCGCAGTTGTAAATGAGAACTTGTTCTCAACTGGCCTACCTGGTTACATTTTTTGGACCAGTCAGACGTCCCCGAATGTGTTCGCAATTCAGTGCAGGGTCGGGGAGGTACACAGATCCATACTCATTGCAGAGAAGAAACTAATGTCTGTGGGTGTGGCGTAGCGTTGGCCAGAGTAAGGAGTCTGAGTAGCCAGGCAACTATCAAACAACATGTTAATACAAAACAGTTACAGTGTTAAAGTGTTACCCAATTACCATACCATGCACTTTCAGTCAGTCTTGGGGGGGATCTAAAGATCTTCTAACAAAGCTTCCTATCGTTACAGGGAGACACTACTTCTTCACTCTTAGAAAACATTTGCTATCTAGAACAGATAGGAGAACCTTTTGAAGAACCCTTTTTGGTTCCAAG
Organism: Oncorhynchus kisutch; assembly: GCF_002021735.2. Taxonomy (NCBI): domain Eukaryota; kingdom Metazoa; phylum Chordata; class Actinopteri; order Salmoniformes; family Salmonidae; genus Oncorhynchus; species Oncorhynchus kisutch. The sequence goes on from NC_034191.2 coordinate 34,453,227, forward strand.
TAGAACCCTAATGAGTTCCATGTAAAACCCCAGAGGGTTCTACATGGAACCCAAAAGAGTTCTACCTGGAACCGAAAATAATTTTTCAAAGGGTTCTCCTATGGGGACAGCCAAATAACCCTTTTGGAACCCTTTTTTTGTAAGAGTGTACTGCCAGAAGTGAGTGGCGAAAGGAAGGTAAAATAAATCATAGCTCGAGGCGAGGCCATTCTTAGACTTCACAGAACAGACATTGAGGGAGTGTGTGTGAGATTGATCCCAATTGCAAGCCTTAGCATACCTTTAGTGTTCAGTCAACAGTGAGAGCTCAGAATCCCACTGAGAGGAGGAAAGAGAAAAAAGGCTTTGGTTTCAAACAGTTTTTTAAAGGACGGCTAGAGAATACACAACCTCACTGATTAACCAAGACAAGAGTTGTATTAGTGTGTATAGTCCCACTATGGTTCTTTAACGCTACAAAGCTTTAGTCTCTAGGTTTGAAGTCCTGAATTCATCCAAGCCCAACATCAAAACCAGAACCATGTTTACAGAAGCACATTGCAATACAAATTCCCGGATATATCTTTTGGTACAGTATGGTGAACAGAATATCATAAATTGTAAAGAGGGATAACATTGTAAATAGGCCTATATGAATAGACAAATATAATATGTTTTTTTTCCAAATATATAGTATTCAACACACTCATAAGTGGAACATTATGAAAAAGGATAAGACAAACTTTTAAATTCAGACTGTAAACAAGATATATCTTGGATGTTGAGGAGTATACTCTTAAAAAATGGTCTGAAACCTAAAATGGTTGTTCAGCTGCCCCCATAGGATAACCCTTTGCAGGAACCCTTTTTGGTTCCATGTAGAACCCTTTCCATTGAGGGTTCTACTTGGAACCAAAAAGGGTTCTACTTGGAATCAAAAAGGGTTCTCCTATGAGGACAGCCGAAGAACCCTTTCGGAACCTTTTTTTCTAAGAATGTAGGCCAGTGGAAGGTTTTAAAGACACAGCGATGACTACAGTCGACACAGTTTCCACTCTGGGCTTTTCCATTTGAAGAGAACATGATAAATGGGTGGCATTTTGCAACACTTGGCCCATACATCACTGACAAAACTTATGTTACTGTATTTGAGTGTTACCTGAGTGTGGGCACGTTCGGGATGTTCCATCCCATTACTTTGAAAAGCTTCAACTTACATTTCTCAAAATGACAGTCCTGAGAGTGAGAAATGGTGTCCTGGAGCAGATCCAGAGGGAGTGTTGTTTCAGGCTGGTGGAATCTTACTGAACTGTGAAATGACGTACAGGGGTGTACATGCCTGATAGGACGTCACTGGTGGCCAAACTGTTAAAAACATTCACATAAATGGAACTAGCTCACAGGAGGCTCAATCAACATATTGGAGCCGAGACAATACTGAGAAATGTTCAACATTCCAGGATGCCCAAGTAATTTATCAAATCTGGTGAGCTGTTCATTTTAAATATGGGAATCTGAAATGTGTTTTCAAAGAGATGTGAGCACTTTGAAGATGATTTCATTACCATTGGAATTTGTTCCACGTCAGCAAAAATTTGAGGACTCAACAGGCCCTCACTTGCTGTACTCCACTGATACTCCACTGATACACTCACAGATTCCCATGTACTGTACTGTTTCGCTTACCAATAATCTTTCAATTCCTCTCCTCTGCGAACATGGGCCAGATCCACTGTCCGAGCCAAACAATGTTCCATACAGAAATTAGATATTAGTTTGGCCTCCAAAGACAGTGTAATGTTGCTTACATCCCCATATGCCTGTCAAAAGTTGTCATGGATCCCCCGGTATTGCTGCTCGTTCCGTTCATCAGCTCTGGAGGTCTACGTCACCTGCCTTCTAGGCGTCACTGAACTAGATTCATTACCACCAACCCCGGACTGTCTTGTCTTATTACGCACACCTGGTTCCCATTCCCCCTGATTAGTATGTGTATATATGTGCCCTCTGTTCCCCATTGTCGGTTATTGTTACCATGTCCGTTGGTCTTGGGAGCACCTGTGCTGTTGTAGCGGCTTCCATGCTACGTGTAATTGTGCACTTGCTTTACGGGTCGCGTCCCGTGTAATATTTAAAGGTTTACACCTCGCTCTTTTGTTTGGGTGGAGAATATAAAACCCCCTATTACGTAGCATCAAGAGGACTGTCTCTCCAGACTCGGCAGCGCCATGGACATCATGCTGGCAACCATCCTGCATTTGGAGGAGAATGTGCAGTCCCTCCGGTCTCCAGCACCGGTTCCGGGACCAGCCCCCACTACCTGCCTCCGTCCCATCTGAGCCGGTATGCAGAATACCCCTGTCTCGCCAGTGAAATGCAAGGGATTGCTTCTGCAATACAACCTGTACCTCGTTCGCTACGCCAAGGGTGTCTCAGGGAGAGACAGGGTTGCCACCGTCATCTCAGCACTGACCGGACAGGCCCTGGACTGGGGTGCCACGGTCTGGGAAATGGGCGGACCCACGGTCGAGTCCTACGAACACTTCACCCTCCTCTTCCGCTCGATGTTTGATCATCCTGTGAAGGGCCGAGAGGAGGGTGAGCATCTACTCCGACTACACCAGTGATCTAGGACTGCCTCTGAGTTCGCTCTGGAGTTCTGGACCATCATGGCCTCCACGAGTCAGCTCTGGTCACTGTGTTCCGCAGCGGACTGCGGGAGGAGATACAGATGGAGATAGGCTGCCTTGATGACAACCTGTCACTTGACCAGCTCATCAGCATGGCGATTCATTTGGACAACCTCCTGCGGTCCAGACGTAGACCTGCGCGGGAAACCAGAGCCCGTGGCTACACCTGCTCTATGGCCAGAGTCGATGGAGGTGGGTTCTGCACGTTTTCCCAAGGTAGAGCGTAGGAGAAGGAGGAATCTGGGCCTCTGCTCCTATTGTGGAGAAAGGGGTTATTTCTCACCGACCTGCCCTCTAACAAATAATCGGAGAGGAGGTGACAAGCCAGGGAATTCTCCTGCTCCACCCCAGGTAGGATGCAAGATCTCCCCTCCTTTTCTGTCAACTCAACCAGTGTGTTTTCCCATAAAATTCCCTGAATACCCTAGCCCCTCACTCCCGTTAGCTCTGATTGACTCCGGCGCTTCCGGAAATCTTTTAGAAAGTGCACTGGCCACTGCATTACGCATTCCTTTGGTTCCCCCAGTCAACCATTCCGGTTCAAGCCCTGGATTATCGTCCAATAGGGACAGGGCTCGTACATCAATTCACTGTTCCCATTTCTCTGCTGACCCATGACATTCATTTAGAACAGATCACCTTTTTGATTATAGGCACCCCGTTGTGTTAGGTCTCCCCTGGTTGAGTTGGCAGACCCCTGTTATTTCCTGGTCCGAGGGGAGACTGCTGGGTTGGTCGCAGGAGTGTCAGGGGAGGTGTCTCGCGGTGTCTATCAACACCACTATGGTGGAATGTTCGAACCACGCCCCTCAAGTGAAGTTATCAGATGAATACTAGGATCTGCATAGGGTTTTCTCTAATACCCAGGCTACACGCCTGCCTCCTGGGTCTGTGCCATTGACTTGCTGTCTGACGCAGCCCTCCCGAGAGGACACGTCTATCATCTCTCCTATGCGGAGACCGAGGCCATGGAGACATATTTACAGGAGAGCCTCCAGTAGGGTTTTATCCGCCCCTCTACGCCTCCTCAAGCTTATTTTCTGTTAAATAGAAAGATGGGGGACTGTGCCCCTGCATTGATTATTGAACTCTGAATAAATCCACTGGTAAGTTCAGTTATCCTTTAACCCTCATCCCAACCATCGAACAAATTCACGGGGCGCAGTACTTCATGAAACCGGACTTGAGGAGTGCCTACAATCTAGTGTGCATTCGTGCAGGCGATGAATGGAAAACAGCCTTTTCCACGACCACGGGCAATAACAAGTATCTCGTAATGCCTTTTGACCTGTCTGATGCTCTTTCAGTCTTCCAGGCCTTTATTAACAAAGTGTTTGTTTTGCCAGCAGTCCGTGTTCTTTTATGGGCTACCTCATATCCACGTGGGAGTGGAGATGAAGCAGCAACGCGTCAGCGCAGTCATGGCCCATCCCCAACTCCGTAAAAGCAGTCCAGCGATTCCTGTGGCTGCCAACTATTTCCGGGGCTTCAGCACGTTGGTTGCGCCTCTTAGCTGAGGAGGTCCTCAGCTTATTCGTTGTACGGCAGAGGCGGAGAGTGCGTTCGAGGCACTGAAGGCATGCTTCACCACTGCTTGCTGGCACATCCCGTCCCTCACTTCTGTCTCAGCGCACCAGAACCCCTCCAAGGCTGTGGCCTTGCTCCTTTTACTCCAAGCAGCTGAGCTCCGCCCAGAGGAACTACAACGTAGGGGGACCGGGAACTCTTGGCTGTCAAGAAGGCTCTGAAGGCGTGGAGGCACTGGCTGGATGGATCCAAACACCCTTTCCTGGTGTGGATGGACCACCACAACCTGGAGTACATCAGGGCAGCGAAGAGGCTAAACCCAAGACATGCCAGGTGGGCTCTATTCTTCACCGGGTTCCAATTCACGCTTTCTTATAGACCAGCCTCGAAGAACGTGAAGGCGGATGTCCTGTCTCGCCTCTATGACGCAGAGGAGAGGGAGAGGAGACCCCATCATCCCTCCATCCCATATCATAGTGCCAGTGGTGCGGGACATGGATGCCAACATATGGCAGGCCCTGCACACGGAACCCACACCTGCATAGTGCCCGGAGAACTGCACCTACATGCCCACGGGTGTGCGGGACCGCCTCCTTACCTGGGCAGATGGCGCCTGTGTCGGGTCATCCTGGGATAAGTCATACCATCGCCTTCCTGACTGAGAAGTACTGTTAGCCTACCTTGGTTAGGGATGCTCGGGTTTACATCTCTTCCTGCTCCATCTGTGCCCAGTCAAAGACACCCAGACACATCCCTTATGGAAAGATCCTTCCCCTGCCGGCTCCACAATGACCCTGGTCTCACCTCTCTGTGGACTTAGTCACTGACATTCCCCATTCCCAGGGGAACACCACCGTTCTCGTTGTTGTGGACCGGTTATCCAAATCGCTGCCTGGGCTCCTGTCGGCCATGCAAACAACGGAGGCTCTTTTTACGCACGTCTTCCAGCACTGCGGGATCCTGGAAGACATTGTGTCAGATTGTGGCCCTCAGTTGACATCACGCATATAGAAAGCGTTCGTGGAATGCCTGGGGGTTATGGTTTCTCACCTCTGGGTACCATCCTCAAGCTAATGGGCAGGTGGAGAGGGTCAATCAGGAAGTGGACAGGTACCTTTATTCTTCCTTCCTGTATTATTATTTGACCCTGCTGGTCATCTATGAATATTTGAACATCTTGGCCATGTTCTGTTATCTCCAACCAGCACCTCCAGAAGAGGACCGGCTACCCCTCATAGCCTGGTTCCTCTCTAGGTTTCTTCCTAGGTTCTGGCCTTTCTAGGGAGTTTTTCCTAGCCACCGTGCTTCAACACCTGCATTGCTTGCTGTTTAGGGTTTTAGGCTGGGTTTCTGTACAGCACTTTATGACATCAGCTGATGTAAGTCGGGCTTTATAAATACATTTGACTGATTGGTTCCTGAGATGTTACTGTCAGGACCGGCTGGGGGAGTGGGTGGATTTTATACCTTTGGCTGAGTACGCACAGAATTCCCTCTGCCACTCCTCCACTAACCTCACTCCTTTCCAGTGCGTGTTGGGGTATCAGCCGGCCCTGACACCTTGGCATCTGAGCCAGACCGAGGCCCCTGCAGTGGATTAGTGGTTTTGACGTGCTGAGGAGACCTGGAACGCTGTGTACTAAGGTCTCCAGCGGGCTGTGCGTTGGCACAAGGTACAGGCCGATCGCCACTGAAGTGAGGCCCCTGTCCTCTCTCCAGGCAACCGGGTCTGGCTCTCCACCCAGAACCTGCCCCTCCGCATGCCCTGCCGGAAGCTGAGACTGCAGTTTGTGGGGTCGTTTAAAGTCCTGAGGGTTAATGAGGTAAAGTACCGTTTTCAACTCCCTACTGATTACAGCATTAACCAGACATCTTATGTCTCTCCTCAAGCCAGTGGTGCCTGGTTGCCTCGCTGAGGCTGGACCCAGTGATGCCCCGCCTCCTCCTCTGGACATCGAAGGAGGTAAGGCGTACTCGGTCCGTGAAGTTCAGGATTCAAGGCATTGGGTGGGGCGTCTCCAGTGTGAGCACCTTTTGATGTTGTAGCGGATTCCATGCTACGTGTAATTGTGCACTTGTTTTATGGGTCTCGTCCCATGTATTGGCCACCCCACATAGCCTGGTTCCTCTCTAGGTTTCTTCCTAGATTTTGGCCTTTCTAGGGAGTTTTTCCTAGCCACCGTGCTTCTACACCTGCATTGCTTGCTGTTTGGGGTTTTAGGCTGGGTTTCTGTACAGCACTTTGAGATATCAGCTGATGTACGAAGGGCTATATAAATACATTTGATTTGATATTATTTAGAGGTTTACACCTCGCTCTTTTGTTTGGGTGGAGAATATAAAACCCCCTATTACGTAGCATCAAGAGGACTGTCTCTCCAGACTCGGCAGCGCCATGGACAGCGTGCTGGCAACCATCCTGCGTTTGGAGGGGAATAAAATATTACGTATTCCTGCGCTTGTCTCCTATCATTATACAGCATGACAAAAGTATTGCCTACAGTGCATTTGGAAAGTATTCAGTCCCCTTTGCTTTTTTACACATTTTTTTTACACATTTTGTTACCTCACCTATTCTGAAATGTATTCATGTTTTTCCCTCATCAATCTACACACAATTCCCCATTATGACAAAGCAAAAACAGGTAATCATTTTTTGCAAATAAACTGAAATATCACCTTTACATACGTATTCAGACTCTTTACTCAGTACTTTGTTAAAGCACATTTGGCAGCGATTACAGCTTCAAGTCTTCTTGGGTATGACGCTACAAGGTTGGCACACCCATTCTTCTCTGCAGATGATCTCATTCTCTGTCAGGTTGACTGGGGAGCATCGCTGCACAGCTATTTTCTATTTTCGATCGGGTTCCTGATACGGCTCTGGCTGGGCCACTCAAGGACATTCAGAGACTGGTCCCAAAACCACTCCTACGTTGTCTTGGCTGTGTGCTTAGGGTCGTTGTCCTGTTGGAAGGTGAACCTTCACCCCAGTCTGAGATCCTGAGCGCTCTGGAGCAGGTTTTCATCAATGATCTCCCTGTACTTTGCTTCGTTCATCTTTCCCTCGATTCTGACTAGTCTCCCAGTCCCTGCCAATGAAAAACATCCCCACTGCATGGTGGTGGAAGCATCGTAGGGATGGTATTGGCCAGGTCATGAGCAGTGCCTGGTTTCCTCCAGACGTGATGCTTGGAATTCTGGCCAAAGAGTTCAATTGTTTAAAGACAGATTATTTCACTTATAATTAAACAGCTTGGAAAATTCCAGAAAATGATGTCATGGCTTTAGATGCTTCTGATAGGCTAATTGACATGATTTGAGTCAATTGGAGGTGTACCTGTGGATGTATTTCAAGGCCTACCTTCAAACTCAGTGCCTCTATGCTTGACATCATGGGAAAATCAAAAGAAATCAGCCAAGACCTCAGAAAATAAATTGTAGACCTCCACATGTCTGGTTCATCCTTGGGAGCAATTTCCAAACGCCTGAAGGTACCATGTTCATCTGTACAAACAATAGTATGCACGTTTAAACTACATGGGACCACGCAGCTGTCATAGAGCTCAGAAAGGAGATGCGTTCTGTGTCCTAGAGATGAAAGTACTTTTGTGCGTAAAGTGCAAATCAATCCCAGAACAAGAGCAAAGGACCTTGTGAAGATACTGGAGGAAACCGGTACAAAAGCATCTATAGCCACAGTAAAACAAGTCCTATATCGACATAACCTGAAAGGCCCGCTCAGCAAGGAAGAAGCCACTGCTCCAAAACCATCTTAAATAAAAGGCAGACTACGGTTTGCAACTGCACACTCCTCTGGTCTGATGAAACAAAAATATAACTTTTTGGCCATCCCAATCGAGAAGCACAGGGGTGGCAGCATCATGTTGTGGGGGTGCTTGGCTGCAGGAAGGACTGGTGCACTTCACAAAATAGATGGCATCATGAGGCAGGACAATTATGTGGATATATTGAAGCAACATCTCAAGACATCTTTCAGGAAGTTAAAGCTTGGTCGCAAACGGGTCTTCCAAATGGACAATGACCCCAAGCATACTACCAACGTTGTGACAAAATGGCTTACGGACAACAAAGTCAAGGTATTGGAGTGGCCATCACAAAGCCTTGATCTAAATCCTATAGAAGATTTGTGGGTAGAACTGAAAAAGCGTATGCGAGCAATGAGGCCTACAAACCTGACTCAGTTACACCCGCTCTGTCAGGAGGAATGGGCCAAAATTCACCCAACTTATTGTGGGAAGCTTGTGGAAGGCTACCCAAAACGTTTGACCCAAGTTAAACAATTTATAGGCATTGCTACCAAATTTCTGACCCACTGGGAATGTGATGAAATAAATAAAAGCTGAAATAAATCATTCTCTCTACTATTATTCTGGCATTTCACGTTCTTAAAATAAAGTGGTGATCCTAACTGACCTAAAACAGGGAATTTTTACTAGTTTTACTCTGACTTCAACTGTATGTCTGAAAACATTTTAGATGCTTGCACAATTCTGTGTCATACAGTACATTCAGAAAGTATTCATACCCCTTCCCTGTTTGCACATTTTGTTACATTACAGCCTTATCCTAAAATGGATGATTTAAAAAAAAATCCTCAATCTACACACAATACATAATGACACATTTTGCAAATGTATTAAACATAAAAAACAGACACATTATTTACATAAGGATTCAGACCTTTTGCTACGGGACTCAAAATTGAGAATGTACTATTGATCTGGTGAATTAAATACATTCTTACCCCATTGATTGGGTTATGCCCCACCAATATGCATTGCTGTGTGCTCTAATTAAGCAATAAGGCCCAAGGAGGTGTGGTATATGGCTAATATACCATGGCCAAGGGCTGTTCTTATGCAAGACGCAACGCAGAGTGCCTGGACACAGCCCTTAGCCGTGGTATATTGGCCATATATCACAAAACCCAGAGGTGCCTTATTGCTATTATAAACTGGTTATCAGCGTACTTAGAGCAGTAAAAATAAATGGTTTGTCATACCCGTGGTACACGGTCTGATATACCACAGCTGTCAGCCAATCAGCACTCAGGACTCAAACCACCCAATTTATGATAACAGATCCCTTATGTTTGATTACAACTCTTCAAGCTGATGTAAGAGTGAGAGGAGACCTTTCCTATTCTTTTCCCATTGGACGATATACTTAAGAGTTAGGCTCTGTTAAAAAACATTTTTTAAATCCCCCCAAAGTATTAAAAGTCAGCAACAATCAGCAAGCAACAAAAGTTAGATTTTCCTCCAACATACAATGTGTGATTATACAAAACACATAAGACAAAAAATATATATTTGTATTAAACAGACGTCAGCGAAGCCAACCTGACTGCCAAAATGTGAAGATAATGCACTCTCTCTCCACTCCACTCTACACAGTCATATTCATATTCATTTAAATCTCTCCTTCCTAAATGTAACAGCACGAGTGAAAATGCACTGTATATTATTCAAAATATCTAAGATCCAACTCAGCCTACAAACTTGTATCAGGAAACAGATGCTTACTAGCTGGAGTGATTTTCCACCAAACCCAGAAAAACACGGCCATGCCAACTCTTCTGCTCTGCTCAGTGAAATACAATGAATTCACTTCTGCCCATTGCAGGCCAGTCTATTTAGCTGTTCTGAGAAATCATTCGGTGGTGTAGTCAGCTGTTAGCCTGTTAGGGGTGCGTGACTGAGGGGTAGCAGAGAATTGGATGAGATGTACAAAGCTGCACTGTATGGTGCTTAACACTGCCAAGCCAATGTAGGCACGTTAGAATTCGGCCAGCTACAAGAGAGATGAGAAAGGAGATGAGACGACCCTCCCTCTACAGACCACCATGGGCCATCTACAACCGGTCATCTAGTCATTTGGGGAGGGCAGGAACATAATTCCAGTTGGATAAAAAAATACAAAGAGCCTTTATGATCACAAAGGTAATGGATCAGTTGTTGTATTACTTGTGAGCCACAGAGTGAGCATACATTTCAATTGTATTTTTATTTTACTGGGCTGATGGAGCCTACATCTGATGGTCAGTCTCAGCGAGGGAGAGAGCAGCAGACTGAGGGTCCGCCTCTTAACGTCCCTCTGCTCTCCCTTTCCTCCACTGACACTGACCAAAAAGGGACACAGTCTTCCAGCTGATGGCGAAACCCGAGTCGCACCGCATTGTTTCTGTTACTCCTATTAACAGAGAAAGTGAAATATTCTTCAATATTAAAAAAGACCCATGCCGCTAATAATAACAACACAAGCCTATAGATAGACTTTCCTACTCATTCATTATATCTGCAGTGCTGGTTGTAGCACTGAGGGGAAGTAGGAAGAATGTGCCGTTTATGCCTTATAAAAGTGTTAAATAGAAAGTGTTGACAGTGGTGCGTAAGAACTTAAACATGAACTCACTCAATAAAACAGTAGCTCTCTGCTGTATTTGTTGACAGTCTCTCTAGTCATAGTTTAAAACGTTTTGAAATCTCACAGTCTCAACTATGTTACTCCAGACATGGTGATCTGAGCCATCCGATTGGCCAACGGTAGGCCTATAGTGCTGGTGTAGATGAAGGGAGGAGAGAGGATAAAGAATATTTTTCAAGCCTTGAGACAATTGAGACTTGGATTGTGTATGTGTGCCATTCAGAGGGAGAATGGGCAAGACAAAAGTGCCTTTGACCGGGGTATGTGTTACATCTAGCTTAGGTGTCAAAGAACGCACATCTGCACAGTTTCACATTGCACATCACTCTCTTGTTTAATAACGTGCCACTCATTCTGACAACCCATTCATCCGTAAAGCAGCTCACTGTCGTAAACCATAACAACATACAGTATGACGAACAGCACATCGTACCATACATAACACCCCCCCCCCCCCCTTTCCAAAACCAGGGACTGGTACCATATAGAAAAATGTCCATAGGGCAAGAACCTCGAGTGACATTAGTTACATTAACCCTTAAACGGAAGAGGTAAATAACGACTCTCCGGGCCCCCCTGGTGGCGCAGTGGTCCCAGAGACTCTGGGTTCGAGCCCAGGCTCTGTCGCAGCCGGCTGCGACCGGGAGGTCCATGGGGCGATGCACAATTGGCTGGTAGGGATATCCTTGTCTCATCGCGCACTAGCGACTCCTGTGACGGGCCGGGCGCAATGCACGCTAACCAGGTCGCCAGGTGCACAGTGTTTCCTCCGACACATTGATGCGGCTGGTTTCCGGGTTGGATGCGCGCTGTGTTAAGAAGCAGTGCGGCTTGGTTGGGTTGTGTATCAGAGGACGCATGGCTTTCGACCTTCGTCTCTCCCGAGCCCGTACGGGAGTTGTAGCGATGAGACAAGATAGTAACTACTAACATTTGCACACCACGAAATTGGGGAGAAAAGGGGGTAAATTTCAATAAATAAATTAAATAACGACTCTCCGTACTAGCCAGTTCAGTCCATTAACCTGGAGGTTGACTAAGATGTCTAACGGAGTCTAAGAATGAAAGGAGGTTAAGTAGTCCCCCAGATAACCACCTCCGTTTGTGGCTCTGGCCCTTGGGGAGCCAGAGGCTGGGGCTCAGGTGGTAGTAGTGGAGGTCCATCAGGGGTCCTCTGGTCTGGAACTCAGTTTTGTGGGCATTTGTGTTTCTTGAAGGGCAGGGACTTTTCCGAGGCGGCTGGCGTGCCAGCGTGATCCATTGCTCAGCATGAAGGTGGTGAACCCCAGTTCGCGAACCCCTGCAAGGGGTCCGAACAGAATGAGGCCATTTTGTTACACCGCTAAGGTCTTCAGGCTCGGACCCAATCTGACACTTGGACTATTGGCTTCTTTACCCTGTGTGCCTTGTCTAAACACTGTTTCATTCCTCTTTGGGGCCTGGTCACTGCCTGCTTTTCTTGGGTGCGGCTAGGCGCCGGTTCTGCTACTCTCTGTGTTCTGAGTCTGTCCAGTGGCAGTTCCATCTCACAATCTAGCATGAGAGATGCCGGGGAGACGTGTGGTGTTGTGTGTTTGCTTGTTCTGTAGTGCATTAGCGTTTGATTCAAAGTCGTTTGGAACGTGCACCCCTGGACCAGGTGCACTCTGATACCGTTCTTTAGCGTTTGGTTGAAGCGTTCCACCCCTCCATTGGCTTGTGGGTTGCAGTAGGCCGTGCAGATGTGCTTGATTCCCCTGTTGCTGAGATAGGAGGAGAACTCAACAGAGGTTAGCTGGGGCCTATTGTCTGTGGTGAGGGTGAAGAGTAGGCCCCACCTTGTGAACAGGCTGTCTAGGATGTCCACAATGGCCTGTGTTGTGACAGTTCCGACAGGAACCACTTCTGGCCACTTAGAGTGGAGGTCATATGCCCCCACCAGGAAGCTCTGATGTTGAGGGACTGCGTTCCCATGGATCTCGCCACGGATGTCCAGCTGGATGTGCTCCCAGGGGCGGGACGGTCTCAACACTTGTTGAGACCAACACTTGTCTTTTCACATAATGTCCCCTCTATCAGCTGATCCCTGATGATCTAGTCCTGAAGTGCCCCATAGTTACAAGAGCTAGCCAAATCCCTCAGATTAGCCACGTAAACTTTGAATGGACTCACCCAGGCGTTGGTGTCTTTCCCGTAATCGGTAGCATTAGAGCAGCACTCGCTCTTTCCCGGCGAAGTGGTTCCATAGGAGGCTGACTGCAGCGGTGAATGTTGGAGCCGATCCAAGCACTCTGAAAATCCTTTGCCCCTCTGTACGGAGGCAGTGATGGAGCAGCGCTGTCCTCCACTTGTCGGAGACTGTAGAAAAGTCTACAGCTTTGAGATAAATGTTAAAACTTTCAAACCAGTTATTCCACGGGACTGGAGGTTCGCCAGGCACGGCGAGGAATGGTGCTGGTGGTGGTAAGCTGAATTCAGCTATCTTCGTCGCCAATGTTATATCTATCTTAGCTGTCAAAGAATGCACAGTTTCACATTGCACATCACTCTCTTGTTTAATAACATGTGCCACTCATTCTGACAACCCATTAATCCGTAAAGCAGTACACTGTCGTAAACCATAACAACGGAGAACAGCACGTCGTACCATACATAACAGTATGGTAGTAGGTGCCAGGCGCACTGGTTTGAGTGTGCCAAGAACTGAAACGTTGCTGGGTTTTTCACGCTCAACAGTTTCCCATGTGTATCAAGAATGGTCCATCACCCAAAGGACATCCAGCCAACTTGACACAACTGTGGGAAGCATTGGAGTCAACATGGGCCAGCATCCCTGTAAACTGCTTTCAACACCTCATCGAGTCCATCCCCCAATGAATTGAGGATGTTCTGAGGGAAAAAGGGGTGCAACTCAATATTAAGAAGGTGTTCCGAATGTTTTGTACACTCAGTGTATGTGGGCTTTCTTTACGAGGTAAAACTGTATAGTTACCATTCCAAAAGTCCCCAAAATAATCTCCTGCCAGCACTATGAGTCAATGGAACACTCGTTGCATAACGGGGTTATGAAAGTGAATCCCATATGATGGCATGTGTAAATCGAATCATGATTTCAATGGCATCACCACTAAGAGTATGTAAAAATGTGCTCACCTCTAACCCTGACAAGCACATGGACTAAGTTATGAGAGAGTAGGATACATTGAAGCTATTGTGACGGAGGTGTTAAAAGGTCAATGAAATCTTTTCAATGTTAACAAAGGGTGTCCTTTTGAATAGCGTTAAGACAGGGTATTTCAGTTTTACTCCAAGGGTTAATTGGGGTGAAAGGGTATTTATGATTTGTAAAAATGTAACTAAATATATTGTATCATTCAAAACAAGTTTGTAAGGTTTCATGTGCTGAAGTCACAGAAATGTCTTCGTAAAGTCAACAGAAAGAAATCTACATGTTCTTGCATCAACTATTACAATACTAGTCATATACAGCAGTTCCTTACTCATGGACTACATGCATAGTTATTCAGATGGTCCACTTCTTTTTCCATGATAGATGTTTGTTCCACAACTCCACTCGGGTTCGCCCCTCCTATAGAATATCTCCTGGGTGGACCTGGAGGTGCCTGAGTGTCTGTCTGCCAGACACACTGAAGAGGAGTTTCAGACATCTTTTCTAGAACGGCTTAAAGTGAACTATTCATCAAGGAGGGGGGTGGGTTTTGGCAAAATGAGTGTTACCCACCAGATAGATATCAGGATCTGTGATGCAGCCTAAAATGGATGCTGTTTACATGTAGGTCCTCAAGCCGTCATTGTGTAATTGAGCACAGTTGGTGATATTCTGGGAAAAACCACAACTGTTTCTTCTCGTAAGTAGGAGCTCATTGTTCATTTATTGCCGTATATTGTTTAGCTGGATGTCAACATATTACATCATTTGCGTTTTCTGAGGACTTTCTTTTGTATTATTGAAACAATTGAACATGTTGCATCCACCAGATTTGTACGTTTTCTACTGAAATTAGGAATTGAAAGAAGAAAACACTCAGACCATCAAACTTTACAAAATAATATGACAATGTTTTGGTCCTCTCAAGGATTGAAAGAGAGTGTCACACCCTTATCTGTTTCACCTGTCTTTGTTATTGTCTCCACCCCCCTCCAGGTGTCGCACATCTTCCCCATTATCCCCTGTGTATTTATACCTGTGTTCTATGTCTGTCTGTTGCCAGTTTGTATTTTTGTCAAGTCAACCAGCAGTTTTGTCTCAGCTCCTGCTTTTCCCAGTCTTTATTTTTCTCACCCTCCTGGGTTTGATCCTTGTCTACCCTGACTCTGAGCCCGCCTGCCGACCTGTACCTTTGCCCACCTCTGGATGATTGACCTCTGCCTACCCTGAGCCTCCCTGCCGTCCAGTACCGTTGTCCCACCTCTGGGTTACTGACCCCTGCCTGCCCCTGACCCTGAGCCTGCCTGCCGACCTGTACCTTTGCCCACCTCTGGATGATTGACCTCTGCCTACCCTGAGCCTCCCTGCCGTCCAGTACCGTTGCCCCACCTCTGGGTTACTGACCCCTGCCTGCCCCTGACCCTGAGCCTGCCTGCCGACCTGTACCTTTGCCCACCTCTGGATGATTGACCTCTGCCTACCCTGAGCCTCCCTGCCATCCAGTACCGTTGCCCCACCTCTGGGTTACTGACCCCTGCCTGCCCCTGACCCTGAGCCTGCCTGCCGACCTGTACCTTGCCCACCTCTGGATGATTGACCTCTGCCTACCCTGAGCCTCCCTGCCGTCCAGTACCGTTGTCCCACCTCTGGGTTACTGACCCCTGCCTGCCCCTGACCCTGAGCCTGCCTGCCGACCTGTACCTTTGCCCCACCTCTGGATGATTGACCTCTGCCTACCCTGACCCTGAGCCCGCCTGCCTGACCACTCTGCCTGCCCCTGACCCTGAGCCTGCCTGCCGTCTGGTACCGTTGCCCCACCTCTGGTTTACTGACCCCTGCCTGCCTTGAACTGTTTATTGCCTGCCCCTGTTGGATTATTAAACCATTGCTAATTTGACATTGTCTGCATCTGGGTCTTACTGTCATACCTGATAGAGAGCCACAGTAGATTGGCTACTTACTTAGATTAGCCCCAAAAAAATCCAGAGACACCATTATCAGGCCTCAGAAATTGCAACAATAAGAGTTGTGGGAATCTTTTTTCATCAAATGTTGCCTCTGGTTCTATGTTGATAGCTTACTGTTTTGTTCAAGTGTTCATGCACCAAGTCAAAGTCATATCCTGCTTGTGTGAAGACACACCAGCAAATCCCAAAGCTGAAACAGACATCCTTCATAGCTGAAGTGTCCACTTTATTATATATTATATTTTCATGTCTGATATTAATGGACAACAGAACCATACCAGGAATGTGTCCCAGTGGCCCTTGATTCCTTTATGGTAAATGATGTCACGTTGTGTGATAAACCTAGCAGATGCTGCTGCCTTTTCAAACCATTAAAACACTCCGCTTTGCAGCTGTTCAAAGTATAAAATCTCAGAAAATATTGGCATTTTCTCACCATTTCACAAACACATTGAAGACAAGTATAATTAAATAATGTGTTTATATGCACTTGAGACTAAGTAAATAATTGAGTGCATTAAAAAATAACAAGTTGTTCAACTTTCGGCTATCAAATCAAAGTTTATTTGTCACGTGCGCCGAATACAACAGTGAAATGCTTACTTACAGGCCCTAAACAACAGTGTGATTTTTAAAGTAAAAAATAGGTTATATACAGTAGAGAGGCTATATACAGTGGAGGCTATATACAGTAGAGAGGCTATATACAGTGGAGGCTATATACAGTAGAGAGGCTATATACAGTGGAGGCTATATACAGTAGAGAGGCGATATACAGTAGCGAGGCTATATAGAGTAGAGAGGCTATATACAGTAGAGAGGCTATATACAGTAGCGAGGCTATATACAGTAGCGAGGCTATATACAGTAGCAAGGATATATACAGTAGAGGCTATATACAGTAGAGAGGCTATATACAGTAGTGAGGCTATATACAGTAGAGAGGCTATATACAGTAGAGAGGTGATAGTAGAGAGGCTATATACAGTAGCGAGGCTATATACAGTAGCGAGGCTATATACAGTAGAGAGGCTATATACAGTAGAGAGGCTATATACAGTAGCGAGGCTATATACAGTAGCGAGGCTATATACAGTAGCAAGGATATATACAGTAGAGGCTATATACAGTAGAGAGGCTATATACAGTAGTGAGGCTATATACAGTAGAGAGGTGATAGTAGAGAGGCTATATACAGTAGAGAGGCTATATACAGTAAAGAGGCTATATACAGTAGCGAGGCTATATACAGTAGAGAGGCTATATACAGTAGAGAGGCTATATACAGTGGAGAGGCTATATACAGTAGCGAGGCTATATACAGTAGCGAGGCTATATACAGTAGAGAGGCTATATACAGTAGAGAGGCGATAGTAGAGAGGCTGTATACAGTAGAGAGGCTATATACAGTAGCGAGGCAATACACAGTAGAGAGGCTATATACAGTAGCAAGGCTATATACAGTAGCGAGGCTATATACAGTAGCGAGGCTATATACAGTAAAGAGGCTATATACAGTAGCGAGGCTATATACAGTAGTGAGGCTATATACAGTAGAGAGGCTATACACAGTAGCGAGGCTATATACAGTAGAGAGGCTATATACAGTAGCGAGGCTATATACAGTAGAGAGGCTATATACAGTAGAGAGGCTATATACAGTGGCGAGGCTATATACAGTAGAGAGGCTATATACAGTAGCGAGGCTATATACAGTAGAGAGGCTATATACAGTAGAGAGGCTATATACAGTAGCGAGGCTATATACAGTAGAGAGGCTATATACAGTAGTGAGGCTATATACAGTAGAGAGGCTATATACAGTAGCGAGGCTATATACAGTAGAGAGGCAATATACAGTAGCGAGGCTATATACAGTAGAGGCTATATACAGTAGAGAGGCTATATACAGTAGTGAGGCTATATACAGTAGAGAGGCTATATACAGTAGAGAGGTGATAGTAGAGAGGCTATATACAGTAGAGAGGCTATATACAGTAAAGAGGCTATATACAGTAGCGAGGCTATATACAGTAGAGAGGCTATATACAGTAGAGAGGCTATATACAGTGGAGAGGCTATATACAGTAGCGAGGCTATATACAGTAGCGAGGCTATATACAGTAGAGAGGCTATATACAGTAGAGAGGCGATAGTAGAGAGGCTGTATACAGTAGAGAGGCTATATACAGTAGCGAGGCAATACACAGTAGAGAGGCTATATACAGTAGCAAGGCTATATACAGTAGCGAGGCTATATACAGTAGCGAGGCTATATACAGTAAAGAGGCTATATACAGTAGCGAGGCTATATACAGTAGTGAGGCTATATACAGTAGAGAGGCTATACACAGTAGCGAGGCTATATACAGTAGAGAGGCTATATACAGTAGCGAGGCTATATACAGTAGAGAGGCTATATACAGTAGAGAGGCTATATACAGTGGCGAGGCTATATACAGTAGAGAGGCTATATACAGTAGCGAGGCTATATACAGTAGAGAGGCTATATACAGTATCGAGGCTATATACAGTAGCGAGGCTATATACAGTAGCGAGGCTATATACAGTAGAGAGGCTATATACAGTAGCGAGGCTATATACAGTAGCGAGGCTATATACAGTAGCGAGGCTATATACAGTAGAGAGGCTATATACAGTAGAGAGGCTATATACAGTAGCGAGGCTATATACAGTAGAGAGGCTATATACAGTAGCGAGGCTATATACAGTAGCGAGGCTATATATAGTAGCGAGGCTATATACAGTAGAGAGGCTATATACAGTAGAGAGGCTATATACAGTAGAGAGGCTATATACAGTAGCGAGGCTATATACAGTAGAGAGGCTATATACAGCCACCGGTTAGTCGGGATAATTGAGGTAGTATGTACAGTTGAAGTCGGCAGTTTACATACACTTAGGTTGGAGTCATTAAAACTAGTTTTTCAACCACTCCACAAATTTCTAGTTAACAAACTATAGTTTTGGCAAGTCGGTTAGGACATCTACTTTGTGACAGAAGTAATTTTTCCACCAATTGTTTACAGACAGATTATTTCACTTATAATTCACTGTATCACAATTCCAGTGAATCAGAAGTTTGCATACACTAAGTTGACTGTGCCTTTAAACAGCTTGGAAAATTCCCGAAAATTATGTAATGGCTTTAGAAGCTTTTGATAGGCTAATTGACATCATTTGAGTCAATTGGAGGTGTACCTGTGGATGTATTTCAAGGCCTACCTTCAAACTCAGTGTCTCTGCTTGACATCATGGGAAAATCAAAAGAAATCAGTCAAAACCTCAGAAAATAAATTGTAGACCACATGTCTGGTTCATCCTTGGGAGCAATTTCCAAACCCTTGAAGGTACCATGTTCATCTGTACAAACAATAGCACGCAATAATAAACACCATGGGACCACGCAGCCGTCATACCGCTCAGGAAGGAGATGCGTTCTGTCTCCTAGAGACGAACGTACTTTGGTGCGAAAAGTGCAAATCAATCCCAGAACAACAGGAAAGGTCCTTGTGAAGATGCTGGAGGAAACAGGTACAAATGTATCTATATCCACAGTAAAACGAGTCCTGTATCAACATAACCTGAAAAGCCGCTCAGCAAGGAAGAAGCCGCTGCTCCAAAACCGCCATAAAAAAGCCTGACTACGGTTTGCAACTGCACATGGGGACAAAGATCATACTTTTTGGAGAAATGTCCTCTGGTCTGATGAAACAAAAATATAACTTTTTGGCCATAATGACCATTGTTATGTTTGGAGGAAAAGGGGGAGGCTTGCAAGCCAAAGAACACCTTCCCAACCGTGAAGCACAGGGGTGGCAGCATCATGTTGTGGGGGTGCTTTGCTGCAGGAGGGACTGGTGCACTTCACAAAATAGATGGCATCATGAGGATGGACAATTATGTGGATATATTGAAGCAACATCTCAAGACATCAGTCAGTTAGAGCTTGGTCTCAAATGGGTCTTCCAAATGGACAATGACCCCAAGCATACTTCCAAAGTTGTGGCAAAATGACTTAAGGACAACAAAGTCAAGGTATTGGAGTGGCCATCACAAAGCCCTGACCTCAATCCCATAGAAAATTTGTGGGCAGAACTGAAAAAGTGTGTGCGAGCAAGGAGACCTACAAACCTTACACCAGCTCTGTCAGGTGGAATGGGCCAAAATTCCCCCAACTTATTGTGGGAAGCTTGTGGAAGGCTACCTAAAACGGTTGACCCAAGTTAAACAATTTAAAGGCAATGCTACCAAACACTAATTGTGTGTATGTAAACTCCCCACTGGGAATGTGATGAAAGAAATAAAAGCTGAAATAAATCATTCTCTCTATTATTATTCTGACATTTAACATTCTTAAAATAAAGTGGTGATCTTAACTGACCTAAAACAGGGAATTTTTACTAGGATGTATTTGGCTAAGGTGTATGTAAAACTTCTGACTTCAACTGTAGGTATGGTTAAAGTGACTATGCATATGTGATAAACAGAGAGTAGCAGCAGCGTGAAAGAGAGGGGGGGGGGGGGGGGGGGGGACAATGCAAATAGTCCAGGTAGCCATTAATTGTTCAGGAGTCTTATGGCTTGGGGGTAAAAGCTGTTGAGAAGCCTTTTGGTCCTAGACTTGGTGTTCCGGTACCGCTTGCCATGCGGTAGTATAGAGAACATTCTATGACTGGGGTGGCTGATGTACAGTATGCAGTGGATCCTGTGTGGTTGAATTGTGTTTTTTAAATTGTCAAATCAATATGAATTTGATGGTATTAAACTGAATGTTTCAGTGTGAATCAGATAAGCTAAATGTGCCAATCATTGTGTAAGTGATTATTCAACATATGCCTTCATTTCTTTTACTGCTTATATGCAAAAGTGTTCTCGTTTTGACTTTTCAAAATACAAACATTTTCACTTTGGCAGTCTTAAACTATTCAAGAGAGTGCAAAAAAAATATGTACTGTCTTGGTACCCAGACCCAATACGTCAAGACTAAAGCATTGCTATTGACGTATGGAATTCACTGACAGAATCCTTCAAAATACAGCATGTGTTGAAACATGACCGTGGCGTCAGTCAAACTGCCGAGAATGGTCAAGCCATTTGTCTCAGAGCATACCATGTCATTTCACTTGCATCCTGTATAGCTACATATCTCGGTCTAAGAATTTGAGATTGGTTACATTTACCCAGCCCCATCCCTCACCACTCACATTAAGCATCTCCAATCCAAAATTAAATCTAGAATTGGCTTCCTATTTCGCAACAAAGCATCCTTCACTCATGCTGCCAAACATACCCTCGTAAAACGGACTATCCTGCCGATCCTTGACTTCGGCGATGTCATTTACAAAATAGCCGCCAACACTCTACTCGGCAAATTGGATGCAGTCTATCACAGTGCCATCCGTCTTGTCACCAAGGCCCCATATACTACCCACCACTGCGACCTGTACGCTCTCGTTGGCCGGCCCTCGCTTCATATTAGTAGCCAAACCCACTGGGTCCAGGTCATCTACAAGTCTTTGCTAGGTAAAGCCCTACCTTATCTCAGCTCACTGGTCACCATAGCAGCACCCACCCGTAGCACACGCTCCAGCAGGTATATTTCACTGGTCACCCCCAAAGCCAATTCCTCTTTTGGCCGCCTTTCCTTCTAGCTCTCTGCTGCCAATGACGGGAACAAATTGCAAAAATCATTGAAGCTGGAGACTCATATCTCCATCACTAATTTTAAGCATAAGCTGTCAGAGCAGCTTACAGATCATTGCACCTGTACATAGCCCATCTGTAAATAGCTCACCCAACTACCTCATCCGCATATCCCCAATTATTTTACCTCCCTAATCTTATCTCATTTGCACACACTGTATATAGACTGTTCTACTGTTATTGACTGTATGTTTGTTTATTCCATGTGTAACTCTGTGTTGTTGTTTGTGTCACACTGCTTTGCTTTATCTTGGCCAGGTCGCAGTTGTAAATGAGAACTTGTTCTCAACTGGCCTACCTGGTTAGATAAAGGTGAAATATATCTATATATTTTAAAGTTGTTATTCAAATCCCAGATTGCCCCTCAAACAGCTGACATAAATGATCAAAATATTCTGATATCTATGTTTATTTTGAGGAAGTCAGTATAGTATGTGGATTTATCCATGCATATTATCAAGGTAAGAATGAAAATCTGTTCCACTTTATTTGTAAAACACATGTGAGAGTCACGTTTATCAGTTCATTAATTATTCATAGCTTAAAGCTGTATTTTTTGAATGTTACATGCATTTTAAATAGCCACTCTAATTTAATAAAGTACCAATGAGACATTATACCCTTGGGTAACTTTTAGAATGAACTAAACAGTCTTATTTGACAGTAAAGCTAATGTCCATGACTAAGTTTTGTCTAAAAAATACCATGCTGTTTTAGGCCCTGTCAAGATCATATTGTTAGATTTATAGATGGAATGTTTGGATTTCGACCAAAGGCCTTTTTCCAACTAGTCACGACCTTGCTCACATGAACAACAAGGCTTCAAAATGTTATTGGCCATTTGCACTCTCTTGAATAACAACTATGTTATTCACAAATGTATTTATTGCTGAACACATCCACAGATAAGTCAATGAGAAAATATATTCTCATGTAAGGTTCAATAATCGGTAGTCTTTTTGTTTCTCCACAAGTTATTCTTAGTTATTCTTAGAACATCCAAAAGAAAGAGACACAATAGCCCGGATTTACAAACAATGCTCAAGTCCTCAAACCCAATGGCTACATTTCTTTGAACTGAAAGAAATATTCTTTGAACTGAAAGAAATACATTCTTCTTAAGAATTCATGCCCAAAGTGAATACTGAGAATTATTTTTTAGAAAATGTATTTTTTTCTCTCTTCACATTTTTGGCGAGGACTCTCAGGCCAGAGCACCCTCTTGTTTTGTCAACTGATAAGGATCAGTCAAAAGCAGCAGACCTGCCACCCTCTCTCCAACATAATAGGCTCCATGGAATGAGAGGTCAGAGAGCCACTGGGCGACTTTAAAACAGTGGGAAAAATCAGAAGATATCAGCAAATATCACATTGGTTCCACTCAAGGTGTTGTTAGAGTATGGAGAAGGAATTTGGAACTTAGGGTCTCACAATAACTTCATGAACTACAACTTATTTGTTAAAGTTGTCATCAGCACATGTGCTTCACAAATCATCTACATAAAGCAAAGTCATGCTACATAGAGGATGATATGTAATGTCATTACATATGGTAGTTTGCCAAATCGGGCATAGCCCCATTGCCACCCATTGCATTTGCTTGTGAATGATTTCTCAAGCATCTAAATAGGTCTTATAAAGGGATTAGGAAGGCTTCCCTAAGCCTCAAAAGTTGTAATTTGTGTAAAAAAAATGTTTATAGTAGATAGCTAGTTTTTCAAGAAATAAAACAGCTGACCTATGGCGATTGGTGATTCCACATTAGTATAAACCTTTCATTCAGTTTCTCCAACCTTCAACCTCCTGAAGAAATTGGATGAAATTCCAGGGACTGTGAAAACAATTTCAGAGTGTCATGACCCTCAATGACCCCAATGAACATGTGTTTTCACAAGAGAGAGAAAAAGTATCTCCATTTACATGATTGGGGTGTGGTATTTCTGGGTCACTGTCCAGAAACCAAATCGTAAGCGTGCAAAAAAATCATTAAGACAAGACATCCATCTTCATCTAAATTACAGTGTCTACCACTAGCAGACATTCATTGACCGTCCCTGGAGGCTCCCTTGACTTTTCCTCCTGATACTCACTGCACCATCTGCTACTCCTGAAGGAACATATTTTATGGGTTTGTGATCATTTCCCCAGGAGCCTCAAAGCCTACCAATTATCAAGAAAATAGTGTTCTCACTGTCTCACCTTCATCAGAGCTAAGCACCACACACCTTATGTGCAGCCCAGTAAAAAACATGAAACAACTGGCTTGAACAATGCAGAGAAAATGAATCTGAATAAGCTTCTCTTCTCTATAAGCTTAAAGGCTGGAGCTATGGGATGCCTGGTTAGGGCGGACCTATTTCCCCTACAGTGTGTTGTCAATGTCATGGCTACTCACCATTCTAGAGGTTGGGGTTGGACACTTCTGCTGACAGTGGATGTCTTCAGAGGGAAACTGTGGAGAATTCAGTTAGTGTCTTCAGAGCGAAACTGTGGAGAATTCAGTTAGTAGGATAGATCAGCTGCCTTGCACACACACTCACAGCTTTCAGGGTAGAAGCTTGACATGTTACTACTGGACATTTATAAATGGAAATTTAATGTAGTTTGCACTCTTGAGCAAATTGTTTTCGGTTTTGGCCATTTTCGCACTTGTTGCTGAGGTGACGAAATAGAAGTAAAAGATGTTGTAGTTTATACTTTTAACAATAATAACAATATATTACAGAGAAGATGAAATGACCTCACATACATGTATCTCTCCCTCTTTTCATTTGGAAAAATAAACAGCCACCCGCCAACCTTGCCGGAATCTTTTCTAAATGATCTCACCCTTGTGGCATTTTTGTGGCTATTTTTTTCTAAGTCACTAAAACCAAACCCTCTGTCACTTGATACTTTATGAAATAACTTATAATGTTTTTCATAGATGTTCATAGTGGGCTTAATACGCATCTGGGTGTGGTAATGCAACAGTCATATCATGATGTCATCCAGGACAAATTTACTGGAGAACAAAATGTATTCAGAATTGTATTCCGATGTCTAATGCGCCAACAGCCTATTAATGTCTATAACGTGTTGTCAATTTAACAATAGCTTGCAGTTGAGTAAGACGAGCACTGTTGAAGAATTGTTGCAAGAAGTGTAAGCTGAGCAGGTGTGCTCTGTTGAGAAAATACCAATTGTACTGTTTGTTGTCATTCCTACCATTCTAAGAGTGTCCCCACTGGGCACAGACGTCAACTCAACGTCTATTCCACGTTGGTTCAACGTCATTTCTTTGAAATGATGTGGAAACAGCATTGATTTCAACCAGTGTGTGCCCAGTGGGTCTCCTCAAGGGTCACGTAAAAGCATGGTAGGTAAGAGCAATTTCAGGATGTTTGCTGAAGCGCTTTTCTTTGGAGAGCTGTTTGTGGCTGACGTGATAAATGAAGGTAATGCAGAAACGTTGTCATGGGGTGATTGACAAATGAGGACATGGTCACTAGCTGTACGCTAACCCCTTGTAACTGCCAACACATACGTAGTATGACTAATAGTTCAATGAAGGGGGGGATCTTTGATCGTGGGAACCCCCCCTCTGTGAACGTGATGGATGGAGAGGAACATGTACAACACATCAAGAATAAACATGGACATGAATCACTTGATGTCAAGGGAACCTGTGGCTGAACCAAACTCACTCTTCCAGTTCTGTCTGGGACAACAAATTAATGCATGTGAGCATTTGTTTATTTAAACCAGTCATGGCTGGTAAGTTAATGGGAGGACATGTGGGAAACAAGGACTATTTTTTACAATGTTTTTGATGGTTTTTAATGTTTGAAAAATGCAGTGGTGTAAAGTACTTAAGTAAAAAATAATTTAAAGTACTACTTAAGTAATATTTAGGGTGTCTGTACTTTACTATTTATATTTTTACCAACTTTTACTTTTACTTCACTACATTCCTAAAGAAAATAATGAACGTTTTACTCCATACATTTTCCCTGACACACAAAAGTACTCATTACATTTTGACAATTCACACACTTATCAAGAGAACATCCCTGGTCATCCCTACTGCCTCTGATCTGGCGGACTCACTAAACACAAATGCTTTGTTTGTAAATTATGTCTGAGTGTTGGAGTGTTCCCCTGGCTATCCATCAATAAAAAAATAAACAAAAAATGGTGCCGTCTGGTTTATACTTTTAATATTTAATTACATTTGAGCAATTTCATTTACTTTTGATACATGAGAACAAATATTTGATACACTGCCGATTTTGCAGGTTTTCCTACTTACAAAGCATGTAGAGGTCTGTAATTTTTATCATAGGTGAGAGACGGAATCTAAAAATCCAGAAAATCACATTGTATGATTTTTAAGTAATTCATTTGCATTTTATTGCATGACATAAGTATTTGATCACCTACCAACCAGTAAGAATTCCGGCTCTCACAGACCTGTTCGTTTTTCTTTAAGAAGCCCACCTGTTCTCCACTCATTACCTGTGTTAACTGCAGCTGTTTGAACTCGTTGCCTGTATAAAAGACACCTGTCCACACACTCAATCAAACAGACTCCAACCTCTCCACAACGGCCAAGACCAGAGAGCTGTGTAAGGACATCAGGGATAAAATTGTAGACCTGCACAAGGCTGGGATGAGCTACAGGACAATAGGCAAGCAGCTTGATGAGAAGGCAACGACTGTTGGCGCAATTATTAGAAAATGGAAGAAGTTCAATATGACGGTCAATCACCCTCGGTCTGGGGCTCCATGCAAGATCTCACCTCGTGGGGCATCAATGATCATAAGGAAGGTGAGGGATCAGCCCAGAACTACATGGCAGGACCTGGTCAATGACCTGAAGAGGGCTGGGACCACAGTCTCAAAGAAAACCATTAGTAACACACTACGCCGTCATGGATTCAAATCCTGCAGCGCACGCAAGGTCCCCCTGCTCAAACCAGCGCATGTCCAGGCCTGTCTGAAGTTTGCCAATGACCATCTGGATGATCCAGAGGAGGAATGGGAGAAGGTCTGATGAGATAAAAATATTTATTTTTGGTCCAAACTCCACTCGTCGTGTTTGGAGGAAGAAGAAGGATGAGTACAACCCCAAGAACACCATCCCAACCGTGAAGCAAGGAGGTGGAAACATCATTCTTTGGGGATGTGTTTCTGCAAAGGGGACAGGACGACTGCACCGTATTAAGGGGAGGATGGATGGGGCCATGTATCGCGAGATGTTGGCCAACAACCTCCTTCCCTCAGTAAGAGCATTGAAGATGGGTCGTGGCTGGGTCTTCCAGCGCTGACAACGACCCAAAACACACAGCCAGGGCAACTAAGGAGTTGCTCCGTAAGAAGCATCTCAAGGTCCTGGAGTGGCCTAGCCAGTCTCCAGACCTGAACCTAATAGAAAATCTTTGGAGGGAGCTGAAAGTCCGTATTGCCCAGCGACAGCCCCGAAACCTGAAGGATCTGGAGAAGGTCTGTATGGAGGAGTGGGCCAAAATCCCTGCTGCAGTGTGTGCAAACCTGGTCAAGAACTACAGGAAACGTATGATCTCTGTAATTGCAAACAAAGGTTTCTGTACCAAATATTAAGTTCTGCTTTTCTGATGTATCAAATACTTATGTCATGCAATAAAATGCTAATTAATTACTTAAAAATCATACAATGTGATTTTCTGGATTTTTGTTTTAGATTCCGTCTCTCACAGTTGAAGTGTACCTATGATAAAAAAATTACAGACCTCTACATGCTTTGTAAGTAGGAAAACCTGCAAAATCGGCAGTGTATCAAATACTTGTTCTCCCCACTGTATATTTAAAACTAAATACTGTTAGACTTTTACTGAAGTAGTATTTTACTGGGTGACTTTTACTTGAGTAATTTTCTATCAAGGTATATTTACTTTGACTCAAGTATGACAATTGAATACTTTTCCACCACTGGAAAAATGTTTGAGGATGACTGTCTCCCTATTTTTCCCAGGTGGAGCCTTCACTAAATGAAACACATAAAATATGTGCTTTGCTTCCTAATCAGTTAAGTGAAAAATCTGATTAAGAGAAAGTTAAACAAATCAAATCTAGCTAAATAAATATATTTTGCACATGGCATCCACGCTTTGTCGACACGTAAAATAGTGGCACACAGGGAGAAGGCGTGGAAGACTGTAGAGAAATACAAGCCTTTCTCTGTATATCAACACCCACAATTAAAAAGCCATATCAAATCCGAGGGAACACCGTACATAGCTTCATCATGCTGTGATGCATATTTGAGAGGAAATGTCACTCAATCAAAAAATTACGCCAGACACAGCATAGTGATGTCTTTAGAATTTGCCAAGGAAAATGACTCACACAGGAACTTATCAAACATACAATAGAACGATGCCAAGCACTTTGCAGTGTTTGCATCAACAACAGAGACATCAGATCCACTGGAGACGAGGTCCCTGCAGTATTAAGGAATCTGAGTTTAGCTTGTGGACTGTGGTGTAAACGTGATGGGCTGGTGTAAACAGTCCCCATGTGGTTCTGCAGCTGTGCAAACCAATCGCGCTACCATCTGTCCAACTCAGACAATCTCATGATGTCATCGCAGGTGAGGTCACTGCTGTCACTAAGCAGAGTGACCGGGAGTAGCGTGCTGTCAGTCAGGAGCGGACACAGGTGCGGGGACATGCTCAATGCTCCAGCCCAGCCGCCTCACTGCAGTCTTTACCGACCGGCCAAAAGCAACAGCTCACGGCTGGTTGGGTTTTACTCTCCGTCAGACGTCCCCCCACCCACCACTTTCCACAAAAAAAGCCAACATTTCCCCTTTCTGTGTCCCAGGTGAACAAATATCTGCACACAGGATTTAGTGGAAATTCGATTACCCTGAAACAGTGGAGGAAAGAGAATGTCTCGTAGGGTCATGAGGTCAAAGGCTCTTGTTCGCCCAATCATTCCATTATTTATCCTCAGATGTTCCCAGTTGAACGTGACATCAAAAATACATCATTGTGTTTGTAAACTGGTGAATAAGTCATTATAGCTATAGATCACTTCTTTTTTTCATGACGACATCAAGTCATGTTTTGGTTCTTACAGTTGAAGTCAGAAGTTTACATGCCATCCAGGACCTCTATATCAGGCAGTGTCAGAGGAAGGCCTGAAAAATTG
This sequence comes from Oncorhynchus kisutch, assembly GCF_002021735.2. Classification (NCBI taxonomy): domain Eukaryota; kingdom Metazoa; phylum Chordata; class Actinopteri; order Salmoniformes; family Salmonidae; genus Oncorhynchus; species Oncorhynchus kisutch. The sequence continues at coordinate 34,481,888 of NC_034191.2, forward strand.
CCAAAGAATCCAGCCACCCAAGTCATAGACTGTTCACTTTGTTACCGATCGTCAAACGGCACCGGAGCTTCGGCTCTCGGACCAACAGCTTCTACCTCCAAGCCATAAGTTTAAATAGCCGGACTGCTAAATAGTACATTTTTGGTCCACAAACTATATGTACTGACTCTATCTTGTACTGACCCTACACACACTCTGTAGACTATATACACACACCATATACACACACTCTGTAGACTATATATACACACCATATACACACTCACTAGACTACATATATATATACACACCATATACACACACTCCGTAGACTATATACACACACCATATACACACACTCTGTAGACTATATATACACACCATATACACACTCACTAGACGATATATACACACACTCCGTAGACTATATACACACACCATATACACACACTCTGTAGACTATATATACACACTATATACACACTCACTAGACTACGTAGATGGTCAGACCGGATATAAAGACGTATGTTTCTGGTCGCTAAAAAGACGTTAACAAAACTTCCTTTCCCAACTAATATACAACGTGGCCTGGACTTCACAAAAACTGTCCTAATGACGTCATTGCAACCAGTTTGGCCCGCTAGGGTTAAAGTATTTATATTTTCTAAATGTGGAGGGCAATAATCCTCAGCAGCTTTGCATTCCAGTTTGTCCCTCCCATACAAAATCAGTTGCTTCTCCTATGTAGTGATCACATCTTGTGTCGTTTCCAATACGCCAAGGGCTAAAGGAGACCCTGAGCAATCCGCCCCAGGCATCAGTGACTGTCAGCTCAAGACTTTTGCACACTCCCACAGCAAAGCATGCAGAGCCACAGCCAGAGTCTGATCAGTCAGGGAGGAAACGTGACTGACTACTGAATAATCTCATCCTCCAGATTAAACTAACTGTACACGCATCTGAAAAGCTGCTTTCTGAAGCCCAACAGGTACAGAAGATATTAATAGTCGAATCAGTGATCTTGTTGGAGGTTGGTTTGGAAGGCAGTTAGTTGAGAATGGCCAAACAGGCTGATGTCAACATTTAAGGTATATATTGTATTACGATAACCTGATTACTACTACCAATATTCAATGTTATGTACTGTAGCTACATTTCTATGAGGTGGGAGATTATTTACATTTACCCTCCTATATAAGAGTGTTGATAAGCAGCTATGAAGCCACATAAAGTACTAACCAGAGAGAGAGAGAGAGAGAGAGAGAGAGAGAGACAGAGAGAGAGACAGAGAGAGACAGAGAGAGAGACAGAGAGAGAGACAGAGAGAGAGAGAGAGACAGAGAGAGAGAGAGAGAGAGAGAGAGAGACAGAGAGAGAGAGAGAGAGACAGAGAGAGAGAGAGAGAGAGAGAGAGAGAGAGAGAGAGACAGAGAGAGAGAGAGAGAGACAGAGAGACAGAGAGAGAGAGAGAGAGACAGACAGACAGACAGAGAGAGAGAGAGAGAGAGAGAGAGAGAGAGAGAGAGAGAGAGAGAGAGAGAGAGAGAGACAGACAGAGAGAGAGAGAGAGAGAGAGAGAGAGACCTATTTATTTGTTTATTTTAATATCATAGGCCCCTGGGCCAGATACAGAATGTGCCGTGTTCAAAGGGGAGAGAGAGAGAGAGAATTGTTGAACTACTATTGAACTACAGTATACTGAACTAGTACTATTGAAAACCATACAATGAAAACATGTATGGGACACACACATTGCTTAGACGTGTCCACTGTGATATTCCCTCATACAGTGAAATGATCCATGCTTCACATGTCCTGCTTTGTGTACCTCTCTTCTGATTGGAAATCAATATGATAATAACTGACCTGACCTTAAGTCCTTAACCCTTAAGTCCTCTAGGGACACTGACCAAATATACCAGCATTTTCCCACCTTGCAGCTGGGGGCCCTCAGCAGGTGCAGCTGATTAACAAATCCTACTCTCTTAAGGACAGTTATGAGAGGGAAAAACTCCTTTCCCACTGAGAACATTTGCTTTTCGTCCATTTGGTTTTAATCCAGGAGGAATAGAGAGCTCAGCTCAGCTGGGTTGGACCCTATCAGTCATCTAACCTCCTGGCTCAACCAAAGAGGAAACTATACTTTCCATCACAAGCTGAAGAGCTATCAGCTAACTGAATTAGACCAGCTTTACCTAAGGACTTTATCATACCATGACAAGTGTAATGTAAATGAGAAATGTTGAGCACACTACATATTTCAATTGAAACAGAGCTATGGAGTGTAATTCTAGTGTTAAAGCTCATGGCATGTGTCATGTAGCATAATGGTCAGATCTAGAATCCCATTGGAGAAGTATACTGTATGTGCTAAGATGTTGTTGAAAATGATTTAACATTTCATTATGAACAAATGTGTATGCGGAATTGGTTGAATTGGTTGAATTGGTACTCAACAAATCCTCAACGAAAGAATGGTATAAACACTGCACGTGGACCCTGAATGTCTTGGTTAAGAGGGTGGTCTAGGCTGCTTATCTCTGTGGTCTGTTTTTAAAACCCTCTTTGGCTTAAAAGATCTCTCTAGATCTCTGGAGATGGCCATTGCCACTGAAATGAAATGCTTATAGTTGCTGTAAGAAAAGACTGATAAAAGGGGATGTCACGTTTCTTCAAAATCGAACCCAGAAGCATACCAGGACAAGGAGAGTAGGAAGAAGGTGAGTATTTATTTACAAGTGAATGTGAGTGGGTAGATACATCCAGGTGGCGTAGCGGGCAGCGGTGGTGAGTTGATGGGAGTAAATAGGTGGATCCAATGGGGAAGCGGAATCCTCCGATGACCAGGCGGGAATGGGGTAAATGATCCGGGTGAGTAACTGAAGACAGAACAAACGGAGGTAAGTTGAAGGCAAGCAAGACGTACAAAACAACAAAACTAATTCTATCCAACTTGAGGCTGATACTATGGCACAACATACTGTTCATGGCTATCGATCCGGCAGGGAATGGATGTCAGGTCAGAGCTTTTGAAGGGGAGAGGTGATGATCAGGACAGGTGTGCAGATTACTGATGGGATACAGGTGCGGGTGAACATCGATCTCCCAACAAGCTAATCTGCCCGGCAACCAGACAGGGTGCGTTCCAGGACACCGGAAACACACTCCAGGACAGAAACACAGGCAAACACAGACTCAGGAAGCGGGGTTCGTGACAGGGGAAGCCTTTTAGCTCAGCGCCACGTCCCATAGCCTGTGTAAGAGAGCATTGCTAAATATTGAGAACATGCATTACACTCTCGTAAACACAAAATGGCATGACACATACAATGATTAAAGAGGCAATCTGCAATTGATACATCATTTTTTAAAACTTAAATTAATGACATGTACCCACTGATTCTTGATAACTTATAAAATGCCTTAGAAATGCCTCACGAGTTTAGTTCAACTGTCGTACCCATCAGAACCCAAAATAGAAACTTGTTTAACTCGGATGTTTGTAAACAAAGTAAATGTAATGGTTAAAACTATCATTTTGATATCATGGATGGTCAGTGCTTACATCCATAACTCTGTTTATGTGGTTACATTTCTCCAGCGCCATCTCTCATCTTTTTACCGAAACCGGGGCGGAGAGACACTTTGTTATTGTTTCAACTGCTGATTGAGGCTTTACGGTGAGCAATTTGGCATGAGTATCAATATGAATGTATAATGTTATTTGACCCGTTTATGGCAAATGGAATTACGATAATGTACGTTTTGTCTATGTTGAGCATTGCCATATCTACAGTCTATTGCCCAGCTGTCACAGCTGCATTTTTAGCTGACGCCTGTGAGACCATAGTTTAGTTATGAATGCGTATACATGTTGTAAGTAGCCTCTTCGTGTCCTATTCCGTCCACCAGCGGTAATACAGCAGCAGTCATCCTGATATAGGAAAAGTCCATGATATGTCTTTTGACTCAATATCCTCTCCTTATTATGTAGGAAAGAGTTTGAGCGGGAAGCGTATGCTTCCTAAAGCTACGGCAGCTACAGTATGTGATGTGTATAGTGAAGTAGCTTGCTGGAGCCTTGTAGCATTAGGTCAACTGACTTGGTGGAAAAGTCAGAGCATCACCTCATCAGATTGGGAAGCCAAATGATCCAGTTTGTCTTGGCCCTGTATAGTCACAACTCAACTGCTAAGGAAAAACACTGCAAATATGGGCTGGATGACACAACAGAGTTACATGTCATGAATATTGGAGTAAATCAGCACACAATGGACAGATGCAGGAAAAAATGCTGGACACATGCTGGAAATACAGGATTCAAGCATTTTGAAGAATCTTTATTAGCTCCTCCAAGCTAATAACTAAGCTTTGGCTTTGAGGGCTAAAAGAGACCATGGTTCGAACCCCAGTCAGTCATACAAGGACACCCTAATTGACCTATTGAGTGAATATTCCAATAGTATTTCATTCCGTTTCACATTGCCGTTTCTTTGCGATTACTAAGACTACAAAAAAAAGCTTTTGCCATATTGTCTGATGAATATAGAGGATTTTGAATGATTCTTTTAACGTCTTATTCTACGGGAGTGACAAGAAAAACAGCATCTGTGACCTTGCAAATAACTGTCTAATCAGTCTGCTACCCTGTCATTCATCAAGTGTAACAAGAGTTTAACTCTTTCTCTAAATACTTACCTCATTCCCTGCATTTACTGGCCCCATTAATGTTTTTATTTAACCTTTATTTAACTAGTCAAGTCAGTTAAGAACAAATTCTTATTTACAATGACGGCCTACCAAAAGGCAAAAGGCCTCCTGCGGGGACGGGGGCCTGAGATAAAAATGTTAAAAAACAATATAAATACAGGCCAAAACACACATCACAACAAGAGACACAACACTACATGAAGAGAGACATAAGACAACATAACAGCAAAACAGGACAACACTGTTAACACAGTAAATGGATCAGCTGTACTGTTTATGACACTAGAGCTGTCACCATTACAATCTCTCAAGCACATGTACTTTATCTACTGTAAACTGTACATGATTAGTGGTCATTCAACAGCTTTTCAGCTCTCCTCCAACTCAAACAAGCACCTCAAATCAGACCATCGATGATGTTGATGACTTTTGCTGTGGTTTTATTTTTTGCTCCTCTTCTCCCCCTCACACACGTCTCAAAATGAGCAGAAGCGTTCACATGACTGCCACTGTTGATGTGTCTAATGTGCCTGTGAACGGATCGGTTCACTTTCCCAGCGAAAACTGTCTCTCTGTGACTCATTGCCTCACTGGCCAACAATGTGATATGCAGGAGCTGTGATGGAGCAGCATCTGTTTAGGCCACTCAGGATTAGTAGGAGGGGGAGAGATCAAATTGTACTTGTCACATGCGCCGAATACAACAGGTGTAGACTTTACCGTGAAATACTTACTTAAGAGCCCTTCCCAACGATGCAGAGTTTTTAAAAATCTGACAAAATAAAATAGTAGCACAAAAGGAATAAAATACACTAGAATGAAACTATATACAGGGAGTACCAGTACCAGATCAATGTGGAGCTATATACAGGGAGTACCAGTACCAGATCAATGTGGAGCTATATACAGGGAGTACCAGTACCAGATCAATGTGGAGCTATATACAGGGGGTACCAGTACCAGATCAATGTGGAGCTTTATACAGGGAGTACCAGTACCAGATCAATGTGGAGCTATATACAGGGAGTACCAGTACCAGATCAATGTGGAGCTATATACAGGGAGTACCAGTACCAGATAAATGTGGAGCTATATACAGGGAGTACCAGTACCAGATCAATGTGGAGCTATATACAGGGGGTACCAGTACCAGATCAATGTGGAGCTATATACAGGGAGTACCAGTACCAGATCAATGTGGAGCTATATACAGGGAGTACCAGTACCAGATAAATGTGGAGCTATATACAGGGAGTACCAGTACCAGATCAATGTGGAGCTATATACAGGGAGTACCAGTACCAGATCAATGTGGAGCTATATACAGGGAGTACCAGTACCAGATCAATGTGGAGCTATATACAGGGAGTACCAGTACCAGATAAATGTGGAGCTATATACAGGGAGTACCAGTACCAGATCAATGTGGAGCTATATACAGGGAGTACCAGTACCAGATCAATGTGGAGCTATATACAGGGAGTACCAGTACCAGATCAATATGGAGCTATATACAGGGAGTACCAGTACCAGATCAATGTGGAGCTATATACAGGCAGTACCAGTACCAGATCAATGTGTAGCTATATACAGGGAGTACCAGTACCAGATCAATGTGGAGCTATATACAGGGAGTACCAGTACCAGATCAATGTGGAGCTATATACAGGGAGTACCAGTACCAGATCAATGTGGAGCTATATACAGGGAGTACCAGTACCAGATCAATGTGGAGCTATATACAGGGAGTACCAGAACCAGATCTATGTGGAACTATATACAGGGAGTACCAGTACCAGATCAATGTGGAGCTATATACAAGGAGTACCAGTACCAGATCAAGGTGGAGCTATATACAGGGAGTACCAGTACCAGATCAATGTGGAGCTATATACAGGGAGTACCAGTACCAGATCAATGTGGAGCTATATACAGGGAGTACCAGTACCAGATCAATGTGGAGCTATATACAGGGGGTACCAGTACCAGATCAATGTGGAGCTATATACAGGGAGTACCAGTACCAGATCAATGTGGAGCTATATACAGGGAGTACCAGTACCAGATCAATGTGGAGCTATATACAGGGAGTACCAGTACCAGATCAATGTGGAGCTATATACAGGGAGTACCAGTACCAGATCAATGTGCAGAGGAAGTATTTGAGGTAGATATGTACACGACATCAGGGTAAACTAGGCATCAGGACAGATAATATTAAGAGTAAAATAAAGAACAGAGTAGCAGCAGCATAGGATGAGTGTGAAAGTGTGTGCGTGTGTGTGTCTGTATGTGTGTGTGTGTGTGTGTATGCGTATGTAGTGTGTGTGTGTGCTTATGTAATGTATGTGAATGTGTGTGAGTTTTGAGTGAGAGTGTAAGTGTGTGTGTGAGTGAATGTGTACATAGTGTGTACATACAGTGCCTTGCGAAAGTATTCGGCCCCCTTGAACTTTGCGACCTTTTGCCACATTTCAGGCTTCAAACATAAAGATATAAAACTGTATTTTTTTGTGAAGAATCAACAACAAGTGGGACACCATCATGAAGTGGAACGACATTTATTGGATATTTTAAACTTTTTTAACTAATCAAAAACTGAAAAATTGGGCGTGCAAAATTATTCATCCCCTTTACTTTCAGTGCAGCAAACTCTTTGGAGGGAGTTGAAAGTCCGTGTTGCCCAGCAACAGCCCCAAAACATCACTGCTCTAGAGGAGATCTGCATGGAGGAATGGGCCAAAATACCATCAACAGTGTGTGAAAACCTTGTGAAGACTTACAGAAAACATTTGACCTCTGTCATTGCCAGCAAAGGGTATATAACAAAGTATTGAGATAAACTTTTGTTATTGACCAAATACTTATTTTCCACCACAATTTGGTGGATCCTACAATTTAAAAATCCTACAATGTGATTTTCTGGATTTTTTTTTCTCATTTTGTCTGTCATAGTTGAAGTGTACCTATGATGAAAGTTACAGGCCTCTCTCATCTTTTTAAGTGGGAGAACTTGCACAATTGGTGGCTGACTAAATACTTTTTTGGCCCACTGTAGTTGTGTGAGTTTGCATCGAGTCAGTGCAAGCAGTCTTATGGCTTGGGGGTAGAATCTGTCTCTGAGCTTGTTGGTCCAGGAGACGATGCTCTGGTAACATTTGCATGACTGTAGCAGAGTGAACATTCTATGGCTTAGGTAGCTGAAGCCTTTGGCAATTTTTCGGGCCTTCCACTGACACAGCCTAATATCGAGGTCCTGGATGACAGGGAGCTCGTACCCAGTGATGTACTGAGCACTCACCACCTGCTATAGAGCTTTGCATTCGAGGTCAGTGCGTTTGGCACACCAAGCAGTGATGTAGCCAGTCAAGATGTTCTTGATGGTGTAGCTGTAAAACTTTGAGGAGCAGAGGGCTCGTGCCAAATCTTTTCAGCCTTCTGAAGGGGGAAAGGTGGTGTCATGCCCTCTTCACGACAGTGCGGGTGTGTATGGACCATGTTAAGTCCTTAGTGATGTGGATGCCAAGGAACTTGAAGCTCTCGACCTGCTCCACAACAGCCCTATCGATGTGGATGGAGTGTGCTCTCCTATAGCCAACGATCAGCTCCTTGGTCTTGCTGACGTTGAGGGAGAGGTTGTTGTCCTGGCACCACACTGCCAAGTCTCTGACCTCCTCCCTGTAGGCTGACTCATCGCCGTCTGCCTGCCACATCATGCCATCAGCAAACTTGATGATGGTGTTGGAGTCGTTAGCTGCCATGCAGTTGTGGGTGAACAGGGAGTACAGGAGGGTACTATGCACACACCCATGAGGGGCCCCCTTGTTGAGGGTCAGCGTGGCGGAAGTGTTGTTGCCTACCCTCACCACCTGGGGCCGGCCCATCAGAAAGTCCAGGATCCAGTTGCAGAGGGAGGGTTTCAGTCCCAGGTTCCCTAGCTTGGTTATGAGCTTGGAGGGGACTGTGTTGAACGCTGAGCTGTAGTCTATGAACAGAATTCTCACATAGTTATTTCCCCTCTTGTCCGGGTGGGAGAGGTCAGTGTGAAGTGCAATTGAGATTGTGTCGTCTGTGGATCTGTTGGGGCGGTATGCGAACTGGAGTGGGTCTAGGGTGTCTGGGATGATGGTGTTGATGTCTGTCATGACCAGCCTCTCAAAGCACTTCATAATAATAGCAGATGTTAATGCGAGTGTAGCGAAATGCTTGTGCTTCTAGTTCCGACAATGCAGTAATAACGAACAAGTAATCTAACTAACAATTCCAAAAAAAACTACTGTCTTATACACAATGTAAGGGGATAAAGAATATGTACATAAGGATATATGAATGAGTGATGGTACAGAGCAGCATAGGCAAGATACAGTAGATGATATCGAGTACAGTATATACATATGAGATGAGTATGTAAACCAAGTGGCATAGTTAAAGTGGCTAGTGATACATGTATTACATAAGGATGCAGTCGATGATATAGAGTACAGTATCTACGTATGCATATGAGATGAATAATGTAGGGTAAGTAACATTATATAAGGTAGCATTGTTTAAAGTGGCTAGTGATATATTTACATCATTTCCCATCAATTCCCATGATTAAAGTGGCTGGAGTAGAGTCAGTGGCATTGACAGTGTGTTGGCAGTAGCCACTCAATGTTAGTGGTGGCTGTTTAACAGTCTGATGGCCTTGAGATAGAAGCTGTTTTTCAGTCTCTCGGTCCCAGCTTTGATGCACCTGTACTGACCTCGCCTTCTGGATGACAGCGGGGTGAACAGGCAGTGGCTCGGGTGGTTGATGTCCTTGATGATCTTTATGGCCTTCCTGTAGCATCGGGTGGTGTAGGTGTCCTGGAGGGCAGGTAGTTTGCCCCCGGTGATGCGTTGTGCAGACCTCACTACCCTCTGGAGAGCCTTACGGTTGAGGGCGGTGCAGTTGCCATACCAGGCGGTGATACAGCCCGCCAGGATGCTCTCGATTGTGCATCTGTAGAAGTTTGTGAGTGCTTTTGGTGACAAGCCGAATTTCTTCAGCCTCCTGAGGTTGAAGAGGCGCTGCTGCGCCTTCCTCACGATGCTGTCTGTGTGAGTGGACCAATTCAGTTTGTCTGTGATGTGTATGCCGAGGAACTTAAAACTTGCTACCCTCTCCACTACTGTTCCATCGATGTGGATGGGGGGGTGTTCCCTCTGCTGTTTCCTGAAGTCCACAATCATCTCCTTAGTTTTGTTGACGTTGAGTGTGAGGTTATTTTCCTGACACCACACTCCGAGGGCCCTCACCTCCTCCCTGTAGGCCGTCTCGTCGTTGTTGGTAATCAAGCCTACCACTGTTGTGTCGTCCGCAAACTTGATGATTGAGTTGGAGGCGTGCGTGGCCACGCAGTCGTGGGTGAACAGGGAGTACAGGAGAGGGCTCAGAACGCACCCTTGTGGGGCCCCAGTGTTGAGGATCTGCCAGCTGGTCTAAGCATGTTCAGAGAACCTGCTCTGGTATTCTCTCTCCTGGTGTTCAGAGAACCTGCTCTGGTATTCTCTCTCCTGGTGTTCAGAGAACCTGCTCTGGTATTCTCTCTCCTGGTGTTCAGAGAACCTGCTCTGGTATTCTCTCTCTTGGTGTTCAGAGAACCTGCTCTGGTATTCTCTCTCCTGGTGTTCAGAGAACCTGCGCTGGTATTCTCTCTCCTGGTGTTCAGAGAACCTGCTCTGGTATTCTCTCTCCTGGTGTTCAGAGAACCTGCTCTGGTATTCTCTTTCCTGGTGTTCAGAGAACCTGCTCTGGTATTCTCTCTCCTGGTGTTCAGAGAACCTGCTCTGGTATTCTCTCTACTGGTGTTCAGAGAACCTGCTCTGGTATTCTCTCTCCTGGTGTTCAGAGAACCTGCTCTGGTATTCTCTCTCCTGGTGTTCAGAGAGAAGGAGAGAGAAGGAGTGAGAAGGAGAGAGAAGGAGAGAGAAGGCGAGAGAGAAGGGAGGAAGAGGACACACACCAACACCCACAGTAGATGGAGAGACAACTGGACAAGAGAAACAGACATCAGACATCCATCAGAACAGGGAGACAACTACACTTTATGACATCAGAGGGCTAGTATGGCTTGTTGACCAAACTTCCCCATGTAGGTGTGCCAGAGAAGATAAGACATTATTCAGTTATCACTGAAACCTTTGCCCCGCCTCTTACTGTATATTCCCCCATAGAGAATATCACTGGCTTTTGACTGCTGAAACACAAGCTAGTAAGCTAGGATGTATGGTACAACTTCCAAGCTGTTCAACATTGTGTTATTCCTGAAGTCTGTATTCCTACGTTTATCTATGATCATGATGATAGTACAACTACAAGTATCGTCAGGAGTGCAGTGAGTGTAATAACACTGGCAAGGTATACAGTTCGTAACGGCTTTGCTCATATTGTCTGCGGTAGTGCTTTGGGTAACTGTCAGCTACGTATTTCTCCAGCAAATAAAAGAGGGAAAGAAGGACAGATGAGGTTTCTGCTCAGGTTTTGTTTTCAGTTATGGGATGGGAAACAATCCAAGGGGAAGATTGGAAAACGTTATGTGGCGAATCAGTTTGATTTAAACTGAAATATGAATCCCTCCCCGTTATGGATCCAGAGATGTATAACAGATATTACGTTAGACAACTGTCTTCATTCAACCTGAGGTCCAAACTGTGGGGGGAGAGAATGGAGTACTGCCCAGAATGGGTGGTCTGTCCATAGAAATAGACTACCCATTGGTCGAGACACAGTCTGAGGGGCTTTGTCCCTTCTAGTAATTATTTTCTAAGGGTCTGTTGCTCAACTGTCTCGACCAACGATGTATATAAACCCTAGACTGCTGATCTTATGTATTGGCCATTGATACGCTTTGAAGCAGCTCTTCATAGGAATGAATGGAATTCTACAATATTTCAATTAAATGTTTCAAGGACAAAATTACATTTATTTCAGTATTATTTTGCTATAGTGGCAACAATAGTAGACATTAGTCATCTCTCAATATTATACTTTAAGGATTTTTACCAAACATATTTTTTTAAAACGTCATTTGTATGTTTAGCTCACATAATATAATGTAAAGTATGCATTAAGGTGTCTGTAATAGAATACATGTTTCAAAAATGAATGTAGACATTAATAAATGCATTTCTATAGCTTCTAAAAATGTTTTTTACAATGGTGGGGGAGTGCCAAGATGGAGGCTTCGACACAGCGCCCCATACAGTCATCTAGTATATACATAAACCATTGGTCTCAACTCAATCTAACTTTAACATTTTAAATAAGGACCCAACACTTCCAATTCTTTTCTGTGATTGAAACTCCTATGCCAGCTGAGCCTGTCCTGACCTGTCTGTTAGAGAAGGATGATTGAAAAAGACAGCCGCTGCCGCTGAGAGACAAGAGAGTGGAATTAATTGGGAATTCAACAAACACATAGCAGACTCCTGAGAAGCAGCAACTCCACTCTTGCAGATGGTCTTGTCAGTGGCACGACTATATCCATACAGGGATGTACCCTTTGGAAGTGGCGATCATTTAGCCTGGTCGCAGATATGTTTCTGCTGTCTTGCCAACTCCTGGCATGATCAATGGCAAGACAGCACAAACAGAACTGGGACTAGTCTAGGTATAATCTTGGGGGTAAATGATGACTGATGCTTCGGGTGAAGGGATAAGGGTTACTTTGTAGGATGATATGTGAAGTAGAGTGGATTTCAATGCAGCAGGTCAGGTTTGTTCAGACCATCTGTCACCAGAGGAAAGGCAGATGCAATACATGACTGTGCCTCGCTAGAGCTTTTGAACTGCCAGAACCAAATATTTCCCATTTTATTTCATCAATTCATCACTTCTGCCAAAAAGTGGCAGCATGCAATTTAATTTAATGTCTTTTTTTTACTCCATCTGAGGGGGAAGATTTCTACCTTCTACAGAGTCAAATGTATTAACTTCTACATGAAAGTGTTTTTCCCCCTTATCGTGCAACTCAGAACCAAGTATCAATTGTACAAAATGCAACTGACTTATATAGAAAGCACATCTTTGCTATTCTTCCATAACAACTCTGGACCAAGCACAGTATCATAGGATATAGCGTCTGCCTGAGGACATGCCAATAGGATTTCACTTGTGCAATAAACTCTTAACATGACAGCGCTGTGCAGTATCTGCTCTTTGTCGTCAATTGTCGCCAGTTAACGCTCTGCTCAATCTCCCTTTAAATGGCCCTATGTAAATCTTTCCTGAGATCAAACTGCAGCCTGATAGGGTCAAACAAGGTTCAGGCTTTGATCATTGACCAATCAGGAGCACCATAAAGTCAGTTGCCATCTAAGAAGTCTGATAGCCATCAGGTCTCCCAATAAAAGAGCCATTTTTATAGGAACAAATTCTATCCAAATAAATCCTGTTTTCTTTCTTTGGTTTGGCTCTGGGGTCAGAGTCATTTGGGGTCACGGTAATGGCACCAGTCATTCATGAGTTAACCCCTTCTTTGCCTTCTACTACCCATGCACTGATAGCTTGGCTTGGGGAGGAGCTGCACAGTGGAGCAAAGGTAACTACATTTTGTGAAATGGATGTCAATTTTGAATCCGTGTGTGATCATTAATGTCTCCATTTTTTTAAATCCTAAAAGGTCCCTTACGAGAAATAAAGAGATGGACCAGAGATGAAATGTATGAGACTTCTCTAAGACAAATTAACTTGAATTGAGATGATCATTTGCCCAAGATTCCTATCATGGCTGATGCATTTCTCTTTAATTGACTAAAGAGCAACAGCTGAGACATCACGAGGAGTTAGATTAACGTGGTATCATAAATCCACAATTCACTTACCTTGATTTTAAGTGTTAGTACAAAGGCACAATAGTATGGGCAGGTACAACTGGATAATACCCTGAACGGAAGTTGTCACACAAATATGCAAACATCAGGCAATACTGTGTCAGTTCCAGCTGTATTCAATCTGATCTATGAAATTGTATCACATGTAAAGTTCTGTTGTGTTATATCTCTAGCTAGCAATAGTGAACACTAAACTTGTCAGTTAGAGGACACATTCTTCCAACACAGGCAACTACCTCCGAAAAATCAAATAACAGCAATAATGAAGACCCACAGACCTGCAACGAGCAGTCGCGGAATCCTGACACTGTATTCTTCCACTGTGTTGTGCTGCACATGAAGATAGCATTGATTGTGGGTTTCTGGACTGTCTTGACTATTGCATAATTATTTGAATTTTTATTGGCTGCCATTTTGAATTTCCTATTTACTTGAGCAAACAACCCACTGGGCACACACCGGTTGAATCAACTTTGTTTCCATGTCATTTCAATGAAATTACTTTGAACCAAGGTGGAATAGACATTGAATGTATGTCTGTGCCCAGTGGGACGCATCTTTATCAAAGAGGAAACTGTTGATTTCATGTGAAAGAAAGCAAAGTCTTACAATCTGAGTACAGCTGCACACTGGCTTTAAAAGGCTCTCATGTGTAAAGTGCAACCACAAATACAAAAGATGGATGAAATGAGTCAGGTACTTAGCTTTTCAGGAGAGCAGTAGGTTGAATAATGAGTATGACTAATGAGCTGTATGATCATCGGCCAATACAAAGTTCTGTGATCTGTTTGGGCTTTTCTCAAACATGCATTGCATTCTATGCACCTGTTAGATTTGGCAGCAATAGTGATGGATTCCATACCAGACCACCACTGTTCAGCCAAACCTAATGACTGAAACTAAATTACCATCTAATGATCTGTTATGAAGAAATATTGAAATTGCTAAGGGCATTTTCAATATCGCAGGCATTAGCCCTCTCATTATGTTGGAGCAATCAAAACAAATATTGTCCATTCGAAAATACTTTTGGGAAGAGAAGAGATTTTGGTCACAGCTGTGAGTGAGAGCATTTTCTCAGTCTATGTTTTCCGGCCGCATTGCGACACAGTCAAACTGATATTTACATCTGAATCTTCTGAATGAAACGACTGCATTCCTCCCATCTCTCGGCATCAAATAAAGTACAACATACAGAGTACAGTGATGCTTAGCTGATTTGTAGGCCCAAGGAGGGTAAAACTGCTTTCTGAATGGATTATGAGTATTTAAACATTCTAAAAGGAGGTAACTGACTGCCTGATAGAAGAGATGAGAATATAGGGTCACAGGTAGATCCCAATGTTTTACGTTTTATGATACAGCCTCCCTGTTGTCGATACATAAGTCATGTGGAATTGCACTAAAACCCAACTATTTGACCAGAGCTCCCCCTGGGGGGAAATGTGCTCACTTACAACCAAGAAAAATTATATGAACATAAAGATGGGCATAAGTCATTTATTTTTGAGTAAAATATTGTGCAGGTGTACATAAAGGATGTTTAATTTTAAAAAACTTTTGTGATATCAGGGGAGAACTAGTGTTTCATTACTTACCAAGATAACTAACAAACCAGCACAGTACAAAGAATCACACCCTTCTGTATTTTCTAGTTGCAATGCAAACTATTTACCACCAGAGGGCACTGTTGTACAGCAAAGTGACCCTCCTCACTATCTCCTACTGTCACATACTTAATGAACACACACCCCCGCCAGGGATCACATAAGTCAGAGTGTGTGGCTCAATAAAGACACAGTCATGGTCTCATGGATGACTGAAGTCAGGGATCTTTAAACTAATCGTATAGTGTGTTTCATCGACATTACAACAACATTTAGTAGGATAGGCGTGGTATGGTATGCAGCAGTGGTGTCTTGCGTTAACCATTTTATCTAAAAAGGAAATCACTTTTGATTATTTCACCAAGAATAAGAGGTAGGTTTAAAGGTAATATATATGCTAAACTATGTATACCCGTTTATATTATAGCATGTATCATGCTCATAGATTCGATTTATACAGTCACTATTACAATGAACAGGAGAGAGGTTCAAATAACAGCCGCAATGTGAGACACATTATACAGAAAAACAAATAGGTTACAAATAAGTCCACCAATGTGGTATTACTAGTAAGCGAAGCGAGCTTAAAAGACTACCTCAAACGTCCTTGCTCTTCTGTCCCGTGAAATTTCTGCCTGGCACATGTGTCTACATAAGATCGAAAAGAAAACTAAAGAAAACAGGCACAGTGTGCCTTTCAACACTGCCAAAAACCCAAAGCGTGTCAAATAATGTTGGTGATTCAAGCTCTAGGGATTTCGTAACTTTCAGTGAGAACATATGTTGTCGTAGTAATTGAGGACATGAAGACTGGTGGGTTTCCTGCTGATCTTAAAAAAGTCTTTCTTCTCTTTACTCTATTACAACTCTATGCTGTGTGCCAACAATAAATACCTGTGGGCACCATCCATCTGGAGAGCCCCGTCCATGCACGCCTTGCATCAATGCTATGGCCTTAGTTGTGCCCAAAACCTGAGCAACTAACTATATGGAAGATCACAAGTGATTTATTTTTCAACTTACTGCTTGCTCACTTGGGGAAATAGCCGTCAGGGGTGAAATAACATAAAAGTCACCTTTGGAAATGACAGAATGAACCTTACAATTTTTATATATATATTTAAATGTAAAAATGGAGACATACTATTCTATATCCTCTCCTCTCTAAATTGTTGATTTATTCTCTCCTCTCTCCTTTGTTTTTTCCCTCTCTCAAGGAAGTTATTCCATGCTGGGAAAACAGACATGCATTTTCTCCCCCAAATGTTCCAGCTATCTGCATAGCGAAAATCGTACACTTTTCAATATCCTTGCTTCCCTACTCAATGTCCCGCCACAGTAAAGGAGCTTCATCGATTCACTTGTTCTACTCTCCAGTGAAGAAGAAGCTTCTGTATGGTGGTGAGGGATGGGGAGGAGTTCACCCCAGCAACCACAGGCCTCGCTCTGGATATGTGAGAGAAGATAGATTGGCCTGAAAGCCTGCTTCCTGGGGCCTACATTTTACTGACATAGAAGTCTCTGACAGCTAAAGGCTGGAACCTTCTCAGTTGCCGCAGCGACCCAGGCCTGACAGTCTATAAATGTGAGGTTATGGTGGATCCATGAGTGTCTCCTTTCAGCCCAACACTGAGTCTGTGTCCTAATGGGTCATGGTCAAATGTAGTGCACTAAATAGGGAATAGGGTGTCATTTGGGATGCAAAGCTGATTCTCTGCAACCAGTGCTCACAAGACAATACAAAATCAATCTCCTTTGTTGCACTCGGTTTCTGATTCAACAAGGCACAATTTTCCAAATTTCTTCTAAAGAGAGGGAGGGTTGGAAAAGTGCAGTCACTGTGACGTGTGGCCTGCAGAGGCATGTACTCTATGTACTGTAGATAGTCAAACTATTCCCTGGCTCACCGCCACATCACAGAGACCCCCCACAGTTTGACAAAAGAGGACACTCAGAGGATGCGTCCCAAATGGCACCCTATTCCCTATACAATGCTCTACTTTTGACCAGGGCCCGTAGAGTGAACTATGTAGGGAATAGGGTGCCATTGGGGACACAACAAGCATATCTCTCCAGGAATAGCTGGCCAATTCAATAGGACAGGGCCTCTTAAGACAGAATCCAATTCAAATAGCGGCTACCTCGTATAAGATAGAGAGAATACCGAGATGTTAAGCCTACTCATTCATCATAATGTAGCAAACATTTACAGAGTGAAAATGTTAATATGACATCTTTATAACTACATGTAAACCTTAACATAGTTCACATTGTTTGTTTGGACTGACACACACACACACACACACACACACACACACACACACACACACACACACACACACACACACGTTGATTATGTTTGAATGAGGGACAACTTATTTTTCGGTCCTTTATGTCGGTTGGACAATCAGAACCCATTGGCTTGCATAATGCAGTTCAACCTTTACGTTGTATAATGCACAGTTATTTGCCTTTCTGCAAAAGTTAAACACGGGTTCTGCTTCAGTGAAGCCATGGTCAAGGTTAGCTAGGCTACACTAACCAGCTTTGTCTGTCCATGACTATTGTGTAGGGGCTTGTCCACCCATTTGCGTCAGATCCTCACAGATCCTCACTCACAGCTTTGAGTTTTGTGATGTAAGTACCCATATTGAAATATAATTATTATACCATGTCAGTCATATTGTGTGTACCCATTAGTGTTCCGGTCGAATTGCTGTGGTCTAAGGGTCATTGTCCCTTCTGGTAATCCTATTTCTATGCATACCACTTCCCCTGGTGTGTATAATATGTATAGTGTGATATACCACTAGATAGCTTCTGTGTATGTTTAAGGGGGCAAGCCAAGCCTTAATGGTTCAGAAAACCGCCCTCTTAACCACAGTTCCAGACCAGAACTACTGTGTATAGCCTAGTCAGACAAAATGATTCCCCTTTTATCATCTCCACTTCACCCAGCTGTTACGTAACATTCAATCTAATCAAAGCTGTCACTGAAACGTTCACGAGAGTAGAGGGAGAGGGGAAAACTGTGGAAACACGATATAGATCAGTTGATGTGGATCCCAGGCACCGCATGGAAACATTGACAGAGAAAATATATCTAAACATTTGCCCTTGGTTGGATGGGAGACTTTCATGATAAACAAACCTAGAACGTAAGTGCCTGTTGGGGAACATTTAGCTAATCTCCATGCTGGATAACAGGCGCAGAGATGACGATGATGATGGTCTTGGGTGAGGCTGGAGATGTGGGTTGGCGGTAGTCAACTTGATTTGCCAATTGTGTTTAGTATGAGTACTATGAGAAAAGATCATTCATGCATGAAATAATCGTCTGACTTGTCATATTGGGCACTTCAAAGGAGGTACCTAAAAGACCATGTGACAATGACCCTGTTCGTTATCAGGTTTGACAATAGATTTTAAGAGCAAATCCTTATTTTATTGCCATTGGATTATACTTCATGGTCATTTAATGCCATTCTGTAAAAACATGTTTGGTATTATACAAGCAAGCAAAGAACAATCGGTACCAAGGGTCTGTTCTGATTTTAATTATGATAGGTCTACAGATTTCATCCATTTTCCTTATTGCCATTGGAAGTGAACCATTTGTCTTCAGGGCACCGCGGGGAACCTGGCAAGGAGCTTCGGCAGATTTCTTTTTCTTTTTTCACACTGACAATAGAATTTTGAATAGTTGGATTTTTGGTTTCAAATGAATATGCAAACTTAAACTCTCCTTCTCACAGTGGGCCAGAAAGCTGTGTGTGTGTGTGTGTGTGTGTGTGTGTGTGTGTGTGTGTGTGACTGTGTTTGTTTGCGCTTGTGTGACTGTTTGCATGCATGTGTTTGTTACAGCTATCGTTTTATAAGAGATCACTTGAGAACATGAGTGATGAGGCTGCGAGACTCACACCATAGGGTGAGTTTCTTTGGATTATTCAGTAAACATATTGGTCTAGTCACAGTGTTCGTGCAATGCTCCCCCAATGTAGTATAATATTAGATTGTGCTTTTAGACTCCAGAGTAGGCCATAAACATCAGAATGTACCACTCCTTTGGAGACAGCAAATCTAGACCAAAATATTTGGCTCTCATTGGTTGGTGGTTGTATGCATTTGGTTTTGTAACTTCAACAAGGGACCAATGCTAAGACCAGGGTCATGTGAAGTTGGCTGAAACTGGGAGGGACGACCTAGACTGAAGAGTGTCTGCTAAATCAATTACCTGTAAGCCACCAAATTTCTATTTCCGTTGAAAAACTGTTTCAGATGCATGTCCCAATGAACACAGACCAGATTTGCATGTTCTAATTCAAATATTCCTTGATAACACTGCTATTTTACGTTTCCGTGTTTTGGCAAAGCAGGCCCTGCACAGAATACCATTGTTCCCCGGTCAACCGGTGCTCCCCTCCTTGACTCACCATATGGCTTTGGCTAAAGATGGCGTCATCAGGATCAGGGCATGGACGCCTTGCAGACAGTGTTTTCTCTCTTCACACCTGTGTTAATTTATGGTGTAGCCTCTCATTTGATCAACACAGAGAGACAAAGGCCTCAAACAAAGCTCTCAGGTACAGAGGCGATGACTGTGTTTGCTGTTGCAGCTCTGGGCCATTGTTTAAAGAAAATGGATTACCTATGTTCCATTCATGAACACATTCTGGCCCTTCTTAAATGGGGACGTGCTGGCTATATGGCTCTGAGTTATAAACGATTTAGCCAATGAAAACGCTCAAATCAAAAGAAACTACTGGGCCTTAGCCTCAATGACCTCACTGTTACGGTCTGGAGAAAATGTGTTTGCATTCATGTTCATGTTAATGCTGATGACACTAATGTTAAATGTTGACACCAACGCTGAGAAATAGAATGCATTGCTATGTAGTTCTATTGTATTGTACAGTTGTCATAAACATGCGTGAGCACCTTATAAAGGCTTATCATCTCACAACGATTCAAACTATTAACAACCATTGTGTCATTGAGGCAATCTCCTACAAAGAGAAACATAACGTTTAATTAGGCTTATAAGATATAAAAGCACGTACATCAATTTATTTATTTTTTTGCCTAGTTTGATATTGAACAACAAATGGTATACACTTTAGGTCATTTTATTGGTTTCGGAAATTATCAACACCAGCAAATGTAAAACCTTGTGATGGAGTCCAGTTATAACACACTGACAGAGTTACAAAGAGTCACATTCAAAGCATTAATATGTACAATTCCACACTCAAAAAGCCTTCACTGGTGTAAACTGAATTGGGATTGTAATGTCAAATCAGACATGTAATTAAGTGATAAATTGTATTTTCTCAATTCCCTCCTCTGACCTTCTCCTCCAATGTAGTTTGAGAAGGAGGCAAGGTGATAGGACAAGAGGAATTGAGGAAAGACGATTGAGAAAGACATGAGGTGTTGACAAAAGGGAAGTTAGGGAGAAATGGCGAGACTTCAATGGAATAGCAGCTAGCAGCCATTGCGTGCAGAACCCTTCTGACGAGAAATGAAATAAATGCCTAACAATACCACTTCTGTAAGTTAATTCATCACTGATAACTTATTTTTATCATGGGGTAAACAAATGATTGTGTCTATAATGGCACCATACAGAGTACATAAGATAATTTGACAAACTTTTTTTTGTTCAGTACTCAAACAACTAGCAAAAAAAGCCACGTAACAAACTGACAGATTTGCAATGTGTTCCATGTGAAAACGGCACTCACAATTTTGTCAAATTAGTTATGTGTTGAACATGAACATTTCATGTGACGTGATACATTTGAGGACAGGACTGTCTTGCAAAACGCAAGCTACCCCTAATGTTCATCACAAAGGATTCAACAGGAACAGAGGTAACAGCTAGGAATGTGTTCAGGAGGGAATAAACATTACAGTACACAACATTCAGCACAACATCAGAACACACCTTGTCACTGGGGTTTGCTACTACTTTGTGACACGATGTACAAAAGGCATGTCCACAGACTACATAGTAAAGACAGACGAGACCTCTTCCAGCCATGTTTAAGGCAATTTAAAAGCATTTCCTACAGGTATTAATTCTCCTCGGTACCACTGGTATCCCTGTCATTCTTTTTGAGCAATACACATTTTCACAGAAAGCATCATTACAATCGAACAAACAAGTTAGACACAATCAAATAAATAAATCACGTTAACAAGAATACAGAAATAAAGAATGACTGCAATATTATGTTCTTTTAAGACAAAGATGAGTGCAACGGATTGTGTAGGACACATTGGACCTCTGACATCAGACGTACGCTACTATGCTGCCTGCATGAGCTTTACCTGGCGTCAGACCTACTGTACACATATAAAGGCAATAATAAGCATCATCAGTAAGAGTGAGGAATGTCAAACACGGTGAACATCTTGTGTCACGGAATGCCAATGTTGAGAAGTCTTTGTGCCAGTTTCACAGACATAAGTTACGCATAGTTAGGCGATTGCACATCAGCATGATCCCAAAAATATTTGGGTCATCTCAGATTGTTCTGCCAATTCTCACATAAAAACTTAATTGGGAGGAAGGATGTTTCACATGATTTTTTGAGAAAAGCCATTTTAGGCCCATTTAAGACCTACCTATACATGCCTCCTGTAAGACCCTATGATCTGTGAACAGTATGTGGTACAGACATCTTGGTGCCATTATCCTCCTTATAGTGTGCTCTTAAATATGGAGTATGTCTAGATTTAAAAATAATAATAATCACATTAATTGTTTCAACATTAACAACATTATTATAAATATCTCAAAAGTACCATTTTTGATTTAGCTTAGACATATTGTTTGGAACAACATGCTCTTAAAACAAATCACATTTCCAGAGAGGGCTCTCTGCTACTTTCAAAGAATTTATCAATGATATACATTGAAATGTACCGTACATTATAGGTCATTAACCAAATCACACCCTCCTGTAGGATTGCACATTCAGAAAATGTTTTCCCCATTCACTATGTTTGTGATGCTCTTAAAATGTATCATAACTTTAAAAAGTAGCAGAGACCCCTGAAAATTGGATGTACTTGTATAGTATATTACTTAAAACCACCATTTCGGGCCCGTGGGAAAAGCGGCCATCAAGAGCTTCAAAGTGCAGTGGCCTTCATCATACAAGTTCAAAACGTGCGAGTGACCACTTTAACAGAAACGTATCTGTGGACCATATCAGTACGAGCCAGGCCTCAGGAGGATCCCAGGAGTACGGGGAGTACAGTATTAATGCAACACAGCACATGTGCTGCTCGGTGTAGAGCTAAAGGGATCAAAAGGAATAGGGGCATATAACAGAGTACACAAAGGCAAGTCATCCCGAAAGGGCAAAGCACGACACAGTAAGCCTAAAGTGGAGGAAGAAATCTAATTGGACTTCTCCAAAACCACTAGCGATTCTAGTAAACTTCTAGCTCCAACAGGATACAGAAAGACCACGAGGGATAACGATGGTGTGAAGTCCATCTGAAATTTGTTTGGTACAAAGCTGGAGGTTTTAGGAAGCAGGAAAAGGGTGGATTTGGGAAGTTTGGTGTGTTGGGCTTTTTGAGATCAGAGAGGTATTCTGATCAAACAGAAAACAGGTGTTGGGTAATCAAAGCTGCTCCGGATGTGTGGCCGATGTTTGAGACCCACAGACGTCATGGACTAAATCGGAGACAGACCCGGATGTCCTCGGATCCAAAGTTTCTGCGGTGAAGGTGGCGACACATGAATAATGGAATTTATCCAGATGCACCAGGCTGGACTTTCATCGGGGGCTATTCACTGACACAGTTGATTAAACGTGTGTGTGTGTGTGTGTGTGTGCACGCGAGTATCTCTCCCACAGCTTTTATGGTGGTAGTTTCTCTGCGTTTTTGGACAGACTTTGCAGCAGGGTTTTCTGAAAGTGCTCCTCAGATGTTTCAGGGACGAGGAACTCGAGGAGAAGGTCCCAGATACAGTAGACCAGGTGTCTGTACAGGGTAAGAGTCACAGGTTAAAGGTCAGGAGTCTTCCAGAAATCTGCTGTCCAACATTTCCTCTCTCCAAAATTATACACAATTTCATTCTGGCAAGTTACAGGTGGACATTTTAAGTTTGTTTAAAATGTTGAAAACTTCATTTGTGGCTAGTGAATTTTACAATGGGTCAAATTACAAACGGATATTTCTGCAATTGTGTTGCAATTTCCTGTACATACCTACACATACGCTACAATCACAAGACGCAGGCCTCCTAACTGTCCCTAGAATTTCTAAGCAAACAGCTGGAGGCAGAGCTTTCTCCTATAGAGCTAAATTTTTATGGAATGGTCTGCCTACCCATGTGAGAGACGCAGACTCGATCTCAACCTTTGTCTTTACTGAAGACTCATCTCTTCAGTGGGTCATATGATTGAGTGTAGTCTGGCCCAGGAGTGTGAAGGTGGACGGAAATAAAATCAAATTCAATAATGTTTCAAACACTACAGGGAAAGGCTCTGGAGCAACGAACCACCCTTGCTGTCTCTGCCTGGCCGGTTCCCCTCTTTCACCTGGGATTCTCTGCCTCTAACCCAGGAGGGTTACTGGCTTACTGGTGCTCTTTCATGCCATCCCTAGGAGGGGTGCGTCACTTGAGTGGGTTGAGTCATTGACGTGATCTTCCTGTCTGGGTTGGCCCCCCCCCCCCCTTGGGTTGTGCCATGGCAGAGATCTTTGTGGGCTATACTCGGCCTTGTCTCAGGATGGTAAGTTGGTGGTTGAAGACATCCCTCTAGTGGTGTGGGGGCTGTGCTTTGGCAAAGTGGGTGGGGTTATATCCTTCCTGATTGGCCCTGTCCGGGGGTATCATCGGATGGGGCCACAGTGTCTCCTGACCCCTCCTGTCTCAGCCTTCAGTATTTATGCTGCAGTAGTTTGTGTCGGGGGGCTAGGGTCAGTTTGTTAAATCTGGAGTACTTCTCCTGTCTTATCCGGTGTCCTGTGTGAATTTAAGTATGCTCTCTCTAATTCTTTCTCTCTCTCGGAGGAGGACCTGAGCCCTAGGACCATGCCTCTGGACTACCTGGCATGATGACTCCTTGCTGTCCCCAGTCCACCTGGCCGTGCTGCTGCTCCAGTTTCAACTGTTCTGCCTGCGGCTATGGAATCCTGACCTGTTCACCGGACGTGCTACCTTGTCCCAGACCTGCTGTTTTCAACTCTCTAGAGACAGCAGGAGTGGTAGAGATACTCTTAATGATCGGCTATGAAAAGCCAACTGACATTTACTCCTGAGGTGCTGACTTGCTGCACCCTCGACAACTAATGTGATTATTATTATTTGACCATGCTGATCATTTATGAACATTTGAACATCTTGGCCATGTTCTGTTATAATCTCCACCCGGCACAGCCAGAAGAGGACTGGCCACCCCTCATAGCCTGGTTCCTCTCTAGGTTTCTTCCTAGGTTTTGGCCTTTCTAGGGAGTTTTTCCTAACCACCGTGCTTCTACACCTGCATTGCTTGCTGTTTGGGGTTTTAGGCTGGGTTTCTGTACAGCACTTTGAGATATCAGCAGATGTACAAAGGGCTATATAAATACATTTGATTTGAAGAGGACCAAAACCTCCTACAAGGTTCAACGAGCCAAATTAGATCAGCAATGAAATCCTTACAATTGAGAGAACTTTCTTGATTCTAACAGCATGTTTCAAACACTACAGGGACTTAGTTGAGTCGTAAATATATTATACTGTACCTTACGCACACACACCTTATTTGAACATTTCAATAAGAAGATTAATTGTGACACATGCTGCTATAATCAAAACTAACGTATCTTAAGAACAAAGGGCTGGCAATGTAGAAATCATCAGCTTTACCCACTGGAAACGTGTCTGGAAAGAGGTATATAATATCAAACACGCTAGAAAACTTGGCTGATGCCCACTGATCCAAAACCAGCTCATCACTTGGCTTTAGAACCCTTTATCAACACCTCATGTCACGTTCCTTCATAATCTATTGCAAGACCATGATGTCAGGCTCTTTAAATCATGGCCAGACAGACAGACAGACAGGTAGTGTACGTTACTTTGTTGTGTGTGTGTGTGTGTGTGTGGTCACCTGTTTATGTAAGGGTCCTGCAGAGATTCCAGTGCAGTCTGCCAGCTTAGTTGGTATTTGTCTGAGCCCAGCATATCTGAGAGAATATCTGTAAACACAGAAGAGTACAAATATAGGACCGTGAGGCCACACAGGACTCACAGGGATAAGCTAAAAACCATAGCTAGTTGGATATAGTAAGACCAGTAGTCCCTGAAATGGCTTCTTAGAAAGATCAATAGTTCGTTGAAATTATTGAATTTACATTAAAGCAATATCATAAGCATTATGTACGACTGTAATACTGATGAATTGTATGTTTGCAGAGCTCGATAGGAATGAGTGTGTATGGGCCAGGAGTTTTTCCTGATCATGTCCTGTACTGGACTCCAGACCAAAGTTATAACCTGGTTCCTTTTTCATGGTCAGGTACCAAGGTCAGGATAAACTCCTGGGTCATGTTTATTAGTAAAGTTCATGAACAAAATGTATACAAATAATTGGAACGGAAAAAGAAAAATGAGCGTTTCTTATTGAACAAGTCCATAATCCCCCGGTTTCAGTCCATTTCCTTCCATTTGGTGCCTAATGAACACGAGCCTGCCTCTTCATTAGTGATCCCTTACCTGGCAGTAGTCTCATGAGGCAGTGCAGAGACTGCTGCTTGGTGTCCTCCTTCTGTTGGTGGCTGCGCTCT
This sequence comes from Oncorhynchus kisutch, assembly GCF_002021735.2. Taxonomy (NCBI): domain Eukaryota; kingdom Metazoa; phylum Chordata; class Actinopteri; order Salmoniformes; family Salmonidae; genus Oncorhynchus; species Oncorhynchus kisutch. Next base: position 34,507,837 of record NC_034191.2, read on the forward strand.
GGGCGGGGCTGAGCTGGTAGGCTGCCCCCCGGCCACACAGCCTCCTGGAGCACCCGCAGGTAGATCACCCAGTACTGGGTACAGGTCAGGTTAGCCACGCTCACGTCAAGCCACCTGCAAGGGACAGACAGACAACACACACATCAGGGATGTGATCAGGACAACATATTATAGATTGTATCTTTACTGATTTACTGTCTATTCGGAAAGTATTCAGACCCGTTGACTTATTCCACATCCTGTTATTTTAGCCTTATTCTAAAATTGATTAAAACAATTTTTTCTCCATCAATCTACATACAGTACCCCATAATAACAAAGAAAAAACTTTTAAAAAAAATACAACTGAAATATCACATTTACATAAGTATTCAGACCCTTTACTCAGTTTATATATATATATATATATATATATATATATATATATGAAAGATGAACAGATCGGTCCTTGATGAAAACCTGCTCCAGAGCACTCAGGACCTCCGACTGGGTTCCTGAGCACAGACTTAAACCCTGAAATAGCTGTGCAGCGACGCTCCCCATCCAACCTGACAAGAGCTTGAAGGAATCTTCGGAGAAGTATGGAGAATATATATTGGGAGTTTTTCCCATACTTCTCCGCAGATTCCTTCAAGTTCTGTCAGGTTGGATGGGGAGCGTCGCTGCACAGCTATTTCCGGGTTTAAGTCTGTGTTCAGGAACCCAGTCGGAGGTCCTGAGTGCTCTGGAGCAGGTTTTCATCAAGGACTGATCTGTTCATCTTTCCCTCGACCATGACTAGTCTCCCAGTCCCTGCCACTGTAAAACATCCCAACAGCATGATGCTGCCACCACACTTCACCGTAGGGATCCCATCTCCACAGAGGAACTCTAGAGCTCTGTCAGTGACCATCGGGTTCTTGTTCACCTCCTTCACCAAGGCCCTTCTCCCCCAATTGCTCAGTTTGGCCAGGCGGCCAGCTCTAGGAAGAGTCTTGGTGGTTCCAAACTTCTTCCACTTAAGAATGATGGAGGCCAAGGTGTCCTTGGGGACCTTCAATGCTGCAGACATTTTTTGGTACCCTTCCCCAGATCTGTGCCCCAACAAAATCCTGTCAGGGAGCTCTACGGATGATTCCTTCAATCTCATGGCTTGGTTTTTGCTCTGACATGCGATGTCAACTGTGGGAGCTTATATAGACAGGTGTGCCTTTCCAAATCATGTCCAATTAATTGAATTTACCACAGGTGGACTCCAGTCAAGTTGCAGAAACATCTCAAGGATGATCAATGGAAACCGGATGCACCTGAGCTACATTGAGGGTCAGAATACTTACGTAAATAAGTATTTTTATGTACAGAAATATCGAAAAACCTGTTTTCTCTTTGTCATTATGGGGTATTGTGTGTAGATTGAGGAGGGGGAAAAATAAGGCTGTAACGTAACAAAATGTGGAAAAAGTCAAGGGGCCTGAATATTTTCTGAAAGCACTGTAAGAGCTGTAAAGATAGGGAGGTCAGTGTGAGAGTAGGGTAAATGTCCATGAATAGAGGATGATGGCAGAGAAGCAGAAATTCCTGATGAATCAGGGAATATCACATCAGTAAAATTATCAGGACAACATAGAAAGTGTCACCGAGTATGAATAGAGGATGATGGCAAAAAAGTAGGAATTCCTGATTTAGCAGCAAAAAGCAGCACATCCCTGCACGCTATACAACAGATATGTGAGAGGCTATTCCAATGGAATAATTCCAAGAGTGCAAACCCTCCATGTCTGTCATTCCAGGTAGGCTCAACCAAATGCTCAGCGTATTTGGAAGATTTAAAATACTAGGCTAGTTGGACACGAGACGGTATTGCCTTTTTGCTTGGTTCGTGCAGCATGTGCCAAACCAGCAAGCGGACGTGAGGCAGCCTTGACATTCATCCAGACTGCGCATCTACAGCATTGACAAGCTAAGATGTACCTGTGGAACTCATTTACGTGGTGAAATACCACCTGGCTGCACGGGTCAAGGCACAGTGCAATCCCAATGTCATCACAGTTCTTTTCGTTGAAACATCAATTTACTTCTGACAAGGTAAACCGGCCACTTCTAAAGAAAGACTTTGTGCATGGCGATACTGTCACATAGAGAGGATATTTAACTCCCAACGAGATTAAAACCCAGACTGACTTACAAAATGTAGGCACAGAATGCAACAACCCGCCATCCACATAACGTGCAGAGGTTTTTTGAGCACAAGGTAATGGCCGTACAACGATAACCTTATAGAATTACAGTAGATGGTATTAATCAACTAAACGAAAGCAGACCAAAGAACGTGCCATGCCTGTAAAATGATCGGTGCGTTTCCAGTCATACACACACAGGGAGAGAAGATTTGCTGGTGGTCTCTTGAGTAGGACTTAAGCAAAGAGAGAACACAAAAAGTGGTTGTATCCAGACTGTATTTAATTGGATGAGAGACTTGATCAAAATCATGTAATAACACTCTGCAGATGTTACATAATACTGTAAAATGTCACTAAAATATGTTCAACAGAATATGTCCTTCAAGGCAAAATGTCATTTATCGTTCATGGCACATTTGATGTTCCTTTAATTGAGTTATTTCATGACAGGATCTTTCGTCCTGTGTTGCCACACACTGTTGAGGGACATAGACGGCCCTTGTTGTTCGTTTTCTTTTCACTACCTTACACCTTCTCATTGTTAATATGCTTCATAACAGCGAGGCTGGCCTTCCAAACCAATGCATGATGACATCCTGACATCTGTGTGGAACCATGATGTGGGACTGTGAGATACTGTTACTATAAAGCCTATGAAGGATTGCCTGCTAAGAACCTCTGGCAAGATTGATGTGAGCAATTATTATCGTTGCACATATGTTGTATGCCTTGGAGGGAGAGAGAAGATAAGTTAATAGAAAAAATACATTCCAATGAGAGAACTTCTGAGTTCAACTAACAAATAACAATGACTAGGAGTTCTGAGAAAATACAAGTTACGTAACACAAGTAATATGGATTCCTTACAAAAATGTGTTGCACATTGAGCTCAATACTTCCTTGACTGAAGAAACTGTCATTTCTCACAGAGCAGCTATGAATTCTGGGAAGTGGACCTTGGCATTTGTTTGCCACGGATCTCCTACTCTTCACGAAGTTAACTCTGCAGTTTTATTTTAGCTCCCTCGGAAGGTGGACAATGATGAGTGTTCTGTTCAACGCCACATACAGTGCCTTGCGAAAGTATTCGGCCCCCTTGAACTTTGCGACCTTTTGCCACATTTCAGGCTTCAAACATAAAGATATAAAACGGTATTTTTTTGTGAAGAATCAACAACAAGTGGGACACAATCATGAAGTGGAACGACATTTATTGGATATTTCAAACTTTTTTAACAAATCAAAAACTGAAAAATTGGGCGTGCAAAATTATTCAGCCCCCTTAAGTTAATACTTTGTAGCGCCACCTTTTGCTGCGATTACAGCTGTAAGTCGCTTGGGGTATGTCTCTATCAGTTTTGCACATCGAGAGACTGACATTTTTTCCTATTCCTCCTTGCAAAACAGCTCGAGCTCAGTGAGGTTGGATGGAGAGCATTTGTGAACAGCAGTTTTCAGTTCTTTCCACAGATTCTCGATTGGATTCAGGTCTGGACTTTGACTTGGCCATTTTAACACCTGGATATGTTTATTTTTGAACCATTCCATTGTAGATGTTGCTTTATGTTTTGGATCATTGTCTTGTTGGAAGACAAATCTCCGTCCCAGTCTCAGGTCTTTTGCATTTTGGTTTCATCTGACCAGAGCACCTTCTTCCACATGTTTGGTGTGTCTCCCAGGTGGCTTGTGGCAAACTTTAAATGACACTTTTTATGGATATCTTTAAGAAATGGCTTTCTTCTTGCCACTCTTCCATAAAGGCCAGATTTGTGCAATATACGACTGATTGTTGTCCTATGGACAGAGTCTCCCACCTCAGCTGTAGATCTCTGCAGTTCATCCAGAGTGATCATGGGCCTCTTGGCTGCATCTCTGATCAGTCTTCTCCTTGTATGAGCTGAAAGTTTAGAGGGACGGCCAGGTCTTGGTAGATTTGCAGTGGTCTGATACTCCTTCCATTTCAATATTATCGCTTGCACAGTGCTCCTTGGGATGTTTAAAGCTTGGGAAATCTTTTTGTTTCCAAATCTGGCTTTAAACTTCTTCACAACAGTATCTCGGACCTGCCTGGTGTGTTCCTTGTTCTTCATGATGCTCTCTGCGCTTTTAACGGACCTCTGAGACTATCACAGTGCAGGTGCATTTATACGGAGACTTGATTACACACAGGTGGATTGTATTTATCATCATTAGTCATTTAGGTCAACATTGGATCATTCAGAGATCCTCACTGAACCTCTGGAGAGAGTTTGCTGCACTGTAAGTAAAGCGGCTGAATAATTTTGCACGCCCAATTTTTCAGTTTTTGATTTGTTAAAAAAGTTTGAAATATCCAATAAATGTCGTTCCACTTCATGATTGTGTCCCACTTGTTGATGATTCTTCACAAAAAAATACAGTTTTATATCTTTATGTTTGAAGCCTGAAATGTGGCAAAAGGTCGCAAAGTTCAAGGGGGCCGAATACTTTCGCAAGGCACTGTACAGTACCGACCGGATGCAAGCGCATTAGCCTAAATCATGGTCGCCACGATGACAAAACAGGGGAGGCAAGCGCATTAGCCTAAATCATGGTCGCTTACGAAGACAAAACAGCGGAGGCGAGTCGAAAACAAAGACGTGGGCACGAGCTGCCAAGGCCAAACATACTTTCTTTCAGCCAAACATAATTTTTCCCCCTCATTTGGGGAAAATCTTTGGACATTGTGGCAGATCCTGCTGAAAGCATTGGGAACCTCCCAAGTCTCCCCAGTCTATAATGTCATGGGAGGGCTGGTCTGGTCTGGTCTGACATGCACGCGGTGGTGGTTTATGTCTTGGGGAAGGAGCAGTCACTCCAGCTCCTCCTACCCAGTCACTGGGGAGATTTATAGCAGCCCGAATGCACTATTTCATCAGGAAACACGGAGGCCCTGGAAACAATCCGAGCGGTGATGTCTTTCACAGTCGGCATCAGAGTAAGTCATGTTCACGTTGAAATAACCTCGCCCTGACACGGTGCACCTGGTGAAGGTCTCCTGCCATGAGTAACCATGCAGGGAAACCAACCGAATAAGTAAGTCTACACAGTGGGCGATGTTGTCTCTGGAAAAGATCGTGCATCTTGCTATATCGATGAACGGCACCCAATTCCCACCACCACATACTTTCTAAATATGTAATACAATACAGTACTTATTACAGTATCATTGATGAAAATGATGCAACACAAAGTGCAATAGCTAACCAGCCACTCAACATCAGCGTTGGTGGATGGAATGCAGGCCTCTCTGGGATAACAAGAAGACAAAAGCTGCACTGGTCCAGACAAACCATTTAAGGGCTGACGTTGGACCACAGCTAATGTAAGGAGATGGAACTAAAAAAAGCGAGTTGTTCGGAATCAACAGTAGTACATTTTATTCCTACTGCTGACCCATCGGGCCGTTTATGAAGTGCAGTCCATTTTGACTGGCGGTGGCTTTGACAGGGACACGCAGCATTAGCAGAGAATACATTTCTCCACCTCAGGAAGAATGGGAAAAAAAGGGGTTACTAAAGCTCTCCCGTAGCCAGCCATGTTTAAACAATCCCATTTCAAATTCTAATAGGTGCCTTGATTTCTTCTGACACTGCAAAAACATCAACGTGACAACTATGTTTATTTTGAAGTGCCTAATTGACATGTGAAATTCGCTGGGAAAAATTGACACAGCCCACGACGTGGTGTTGTTTCGGGTGGGCAATGGAAAGGGGAGTGAGAAAGACAGTTAATTCATTGTCTGTGACAGACAGAGACCGACCCTGATGCACATGCTGGGAGGAACCCTTTAATATCAGCAGATTTGGAGCATATTGGCTCTGCTAGTTGATTGTCATTTCTCCTCACTGGAGCCCTTGTTGGAACTCGCTAGCTGTTTGAAGTGAGATGATAGAAGTAGTGGACCACTCTCTCACCTTCATTTAATACCTTGACACACACAGGGTTAATGAAAAAAATTAATGGAAAAGCATCTCCTTGGCTTTTTTTAAATGTAGACCAGGGGTGTCAAACTCATTCCGTGGAGGGCCTAGTGTCTGAGTTTTTGGGTTTTCCTTTCAATTAAGACATGGACAACCAGGTGAGAGGATTTCTATACTAATTGGTGACCTTAATTCATCAATCGAGGAGCGAAAACCTGCAGACACTTAGCCCTCCGTGGAATGAGTTTGACACGTGACGTAGACGATTATCAAAATGAGGACTTTAGGATTGAGAAGTCCATCATGAAGAAGGCCCTATAGCACTTGAGAATGAAGAACCTGTGCTTTCTTGTTAGGGATATTCTGCCATGGCAGTGGGATGCGAGCCTGTCAAACCAGTTTAAAACGCGAAGCCTGTCTGGGTTCAGACTAACACTCATTCCATGTGATCTGTGTTAAACCATCCGGTGCCAATCACATAAACTGTAGTTGTTATTCTAAAGTCTTGGGTGAAAATAGCACAAGAACTTGGGACTCGGCAGCCAATAGTAAAAACACTTTTTCAAACAATAATGTGGACGAAGACATGAAAGTGTTTTTATGGAGCTCAAACAAAAAATGGGGAAAATAAAATGACTACTTTCTCCGACGTCAGACTCCAGCACAGCTGAACTAGCAGACATTGCGTACTAATTTAGAAATAGCCGCTGGATTAAAAAACCCATTCAAATCCTGCATCACACTTCAGTTTAAATTACGACAACCCTTAAAAATCGGCGAGATGACCTAAGAAAAATATGATGCACTTCACTCAAGACTCAAAATTGCATTGAGTTAATTACCAGAATCAAAACATCGAACAAAAGTCAGAATGATGGATTTGAAGCATGTCCAGGGTGCAGGTGTTAGTGAATGCAGGTGTACTGTGTGTGCACTGGGTAATTAAACAAAAAAAAAGGCCATCGTCCATCTATCCATCCAACTGCTAGTTGAATTCCCACAATGCTGTTGCCAAACAGAGCAAGATGCCAAGGCAGCCAAAGAGCTGAATTCCATCAATCTATTTAGCTAGCAGAATAATCAAACTGGGAATGGAGGTCTGTAGCCAGCCTTTAAACAACTCATTACATGTTAACAGACTGTTCCACAAACCCAGAGGCACACTGGACTGAGACAAAGTGTTCCTCCTCAGTGCAACGGGTCTGCTTTAGCTCACAGTTATCATTAGCATCAACAATAGTAAAGCCTATGTCATACACAACAAGAGCATTTTACTCCTCAAACACCTAATACAAGGTCCAGGGAAAGATTCCAAGGGTCTTAAAGGGATACTTCAAGATTTTGGCAACAAGGCCCTTTATCTAATTCCCCAGAGTCAGAGGAACTCGTGGATGCCATTTTCATGTGTCTGTGTGCAGTTTGAAGGAAGTTGTTAACTAGCTTTAGCTCAATGACTGGAAGTCCATGGGTATCTGCTAGCATGTTAGTAGATACCCTTAGACTTCCAATCATTGCGCTAACATTAGTTTGTACTGGACACAGACATAAAAATAGTACACACGAGTTCATCTGACTCTGGGGAAGTGCCAAAATCCCGAAGTATCCCTTTAATGGAGGACTCATTTGTTTGTAAAAAACGAAACAACACAACCACACGGACGTAATAAAGAGTGAAAAGACAAACAAATAAACAAGTATTTACAGTACGGCTGGTAATCCGAGAGCGCCGTCTTTATCCGCCGGCTACATCCCCAAAGTGTCTCCAGATGGGCTGTGCTGCAAAAACACGCTAGCCTTATGATGAACGAACATGGCCTTTAGCTACAGACCAACAACACTGGCTGGAGAGGGGGACAGCTGGGGATTACTTCTGACCAAAGAGACCACCATATCGTACAACAACAAAATGCATGCTACTCCTCAGTCCAAAGACAATAGAAAATGGTATGGCTAGGCCACCGCTAACTGCCAATCACCTGAAACACAATTCCATTCCCCATGTATCAGAGCGCTAATGACACATCCACAAAACTCTATTTGGAACTTTAACCATAAGCAAAAAGAAACAACTTAGGAGCTTGAGTTGGGATAAAAGGTCTTCCGACAGACGGATGTCATCTCATCTGCGTGACACCTTTCTTCCTCAACAGCGGTAAAAGCACCTCTACTTCAGTCAGAGGCGCTGCGGCTGCATCTCGACCCTGATAACATCTCTGCACATCGATGTGAAGCCAAGAAATTGTGTACTCTGGGTCTCAATTAGTCTCAGCCCTCAAGGCCAAGTGCTACATCAGAAGTTTGTGTAAAGTACAAGAGGAGAGATCTCTGGCTTAAATCAAAGCCAAGCCAGAGTTTACATCTCCGAAAGAGGAGAACATTGGGCAGATGGCCTGAGCAATAAGGTGCATCATCGAGGGGCTCTTGAGAGGTCTGTCTCTGTCTGACGAGTCCTGTTGGATGTCTGCTAGAGGAAACTCAACTGTCTATACGTCCAGAAGAGGGGGGGGTTTAAGGCTGATAGTTCTGTGTGATGAGGGGTGTGGGGGACAGGGGCATAATTTTCAACTTATAAACAGTCAGGATGTTGCCCCCCCCACCATAAAAAAGCTGTGTCCTCTTCACTTGAGAGCTCACAGGGAAGAGCACATATTTTTTTCTTATGACCCAACATCTTGACTGTCCATAAATTGGAAAGGACTTACGGGAAGTCTGCCGCTGTATGACTCATGTTAATTACAGGCCCAGCAGAACCTCATAAGGAAGAGAGGTTGGGGGGCTGACAAATAATGACACAGCAGAGTGGGGGCTATTCAGTGGCAGTACTGGGGCATCATTATGAAGAGCTTTAGCACTGCAGGCATACTATAGACACGCACTACTTGGCTCACTGCAGCTCCCACTAAAAGGGGCTTAGGGGGCAATGTTAGAATTCTCCTCTGGATCTGACAATGCCTTGGAGGGAGACTCATGAGACTTAAAAACCAGGGGTGGATATTGTGTGTGAAGTCCTGTGAACACGTGTTGTTGCACATAGTGCCTGCGAGCACAGTGTGATCATCAGAGGGAGACCGATAGCTTGGTGAACACCTCAAATAACCCCTATTGACCTCAACAGAACACACTGTTGTGCTTCTACATTGGCCTATTAGGCAAGCTTAACAAATTGCTTTCAATCCGAATCTGTAGTAGAGACATGGAGAGCATTTCATTAAAACTCACACGATGCAATCCAAAATCCCTTAACAATCTCCCTCTGTTCTTTGCACAGAAATGGTCAAGAGGTAAAAATACTAAATGAATAAGAAAAAGGATGGTAGAACAACATGTTAACAAAGATTCAGAAGCCGTTTGCGAAATATTTTAATTACAGAACCATAGACTATCAAGGGTTAACTATAACTTGATAGCTAGAGCTATTAAAATGCCATAGTTATCTTGTTGCCAGAGAGTTCTTTAAGTTTCTTAAATTCATTATAATGGCAGTCTCCTCTGTGATTGTTCATGGAATGCATTCAATACACTTCCAGTGTTGATATTACAGCACAAAGTGCTTGGTAAAAATAACCACGTGGCAGACTTGAGCTGTGCTTACCGTAACCACCTCCAAGAGTGGGAAGTCATTTGGATGGGACAAAATAAGCAGTCGGCCAAATTGGCCAATGTTGTAATGAAGTGTTAGTAAAAGCCCCACTCTATACAGCCGACTTCCTGGTAAGAATGGAGGAGTGTGATCATCTGGGGTGCATTTCTCTTCAAATAGATCCATCTCCACTGTGGTCTTTATTCTGAAAACCTTGTATGGTGTCTGGTGTCCTAATCATTCTGGCATGCCTGGGTAAGTGAGGAGAGCGCTGCATCAGAGAACTAGTGCTTACCAGACCTGGGTTCAAAAAGTATTTGAAATATTTTGAATACTTGTGTTTGCTTGAGCCTGCCTGGAATGTGCCAGATGGGTGGGGTTTGCACTCTTAGAACTATTTCCGTGGTCCCATTCCACCAGGCGAGCTCAATCAAGCACAGCTTAAGTATTGGAAAGATTTCAAGCACTATTTTTTACACCCAGGTCTTGTGCTAACATCTTCCGTTGAAACCTCTGTTGAGCCAATTAGCATCCAAAAGGTGTCTGGCAGACTGAGGCCTCCAGGCAGCCTTCAGGCGGATCGTGAGCCAGAAAGGCCAGCAGTAGCAGGAGCAGCACAGTATAGTAAAGTATTACCTAGTTCTCCTCTGGCATGTGATGCGTCTGTTTCCACTGAGGCGCAGGCTGGCCTAGCCTAACCAGGTATGGTCTGGCATCATCAGATCACCGTCTACATCCACCATCTACCCCATCCGTGCTATGTCGGTGCATGTGTGTGTGCACGTTTGACTATACTTGTGAGTCCCAGAAGACCTCACAAGAAAAGTGAGGAAATTTTGCTGTCCTCCCTTGTACAAATACAATTTTGGGGTTCGGTTATGGTTATAATTAGGGGTTTGTGGTTAGGTTCAGAATTAGTGTTAGGTAAATAGGATTTTGAATGGGGATCAATTGTTGGTCCTCACAAATATAGTAAGACATATCTGTGTGTGTGTGCGCATCTGCGTGTGTCTTGTGTGTGTCAGGGGCTGTTTTTATTGGGAGTGTCGTGGCACCGCATTTCATCGGCTGGTCAACACACTGACATCTAACGTTACCGACTGTGTGTGGCTGGGGCAGGTTTTCAGAAAGGCTGATTTCACAGTCTAGTGCATCGCGCCAGGGACAGTTAGAGGCTGCGTCTCTCCAACATCCATCTCAAAGTGCCCTTTTCCTGCTAATAGTCTCTCAGACTGAAGATCATATCCCCTTTTGATTCACTTGCGCATAGGGCAGACTTCCTTGAACCAATTTCTGGTAACAATGTAAGTCTATACCAACGATTGTGGTCTGGAGGACTACGGCATTTAAACTACCATGAAAACCACCAGAATAATTCTCTCATTACAGACTATCTAAAAAATACTCAATTACAGGAAATGGGATAGAGTTGAGAAAGATGTATAAGGAAAATCTTATACACCTAACATTCCAATAGGATTTGGGTAATGGCTTGACACCTAACACAGGCAACACAGCTCATAGAAGTCAGAAACAGTATTTGCATGCCTGTCGCATGCCTGTCGCATGCCTGTCGGATGAGTTACTTTGCCAATAGCTTGTTTCAATTCATCGTTGTCATTCGCAAACCCTTCACTTCCATACATATTAGTAAAGGAGAGTGATTGAATATATGCAGCCTATGAGACAGTTATAGAAGACGTAGTAGCAGACCAGTCAGTCTGGGTGAAATACACGTCTCTCACATGAGAAATGAGAGGAGGAACCTGCCAGACAGTATTCCTCTCTGTTAGTAATTACTTGTGGGTTGGGGCTTGCCAGGGCAGAGCAATTTACGGCAGCAGGTGACATGTCATCCTGAAAAGAAAATCACCCAGCAGAATTTCCTTGTGGTCAGAGCGGCACACGACGAGAAGAATACCAGGAGCCATGAGCGACCGCCAGCCCAAGATAAGCACGGACCGAGAGAGGGTGATGGAGAGGAGCTGTACTCGCCAAGATCCCATCCTTACGAAAAAAGATTGCTGTCAGAGTGGATTGCAGTCAGAGTGCAGTATCACTGCAGTACGTGTCAGTATAAATGCAGTATGCTGCATCTACAATACCACAGACCAACTTTGGGAAACACTGGTATAACCTACTAGGGTAATCCAACATTTCAATACACATGGCTCTCTTTAACTGAGCTTTAACTAACACGTGGTTGTACCTTGCTCGTACTAACTAGCCTACAGTCTAATTTGACTTTAGAACTCAGATGCTACACATAATAAATGATTCAATACAAAGAAATACCAGTGAAGGCAATTACAATCAGAGCCCAATCAAAATAACTTTAACTGTTTAATTAATTAGTTTTGATTCCTTAGTTTAAGAGAATATCGATTGAATGCTTGGCCAGGAATCAGTAATAAAGAAAACAGATGGCCAGCTAGTATATGCATAAAAGATTGTCAAGTTGTGCCTGCAACTATTCATGTTGTTGACACTGGGCTGCATTGCTTTAGCTGAAGACTACCATTTTTGGTCAAAGGAGCATTGATCCGTTTGAACTAAAATTACCCAACAACTTTTTTTATGAGCCCGAGTCACTGCAGAACTATGCCTTTGGTTTGTCGTCACAGAGCACGTCGTCCCGATGCAGCTCAGGTGGAATAAAAAGGATAGCTGAAGTGTGAACAGAGGCATTAGCCTACCTCTGACTTGTGTTTATCGCTTATCAGAGCTAATTTTACCCAGCCTCAGATCGTGTTGCTGGTTGTGCACTTTACAGGAAACAAACAATATAGGTCCCCTGGACCTAGCCACTGTCCCAAACCGCTAACTTTTAAACCAAAAACAAACAGGAAGTCATTATGTCTGATATAAGCATGTTTTAAATTGCAAGTATCCTACAGACACAGCTAGCTGACTGAACTAGGGGGAATACAGCATAGAACAATGTATTTCAGAACGTTTGCGTCGGCAGGGGGGAATAAAACTCACCAAGACTTGATCCTTGCCTGGCAGATCACTAGAACCCATACAGGGTGTCCAGACACTTTCCGCCAGCCAAGCTGTTAAGTAGTGGTGGGTAACGATGGAACCAATGCAGCCTGGTCCAAACCTGATTGCAACATGGTCACGAGGAACCTTCCCTCCATCAATGGACTTTCCATTGGGTACAAGTTCAACACTGATATTGCTCATTGTCTTTGTCTCGGACAGCATGATCACACTGTTGAAGAGGGTGCCGTGTCAGAACAGACTGTTGGGGATGTCACACCTCCTCAACGGAACAACGAGTGATAGGGTTACATAACAGGGCTCTTTTCCATTCCTGCTCTGCCAAATCTGCTGGAAACCAATGGCCTGACCACCAGTGTAGTGGACTCAAACAAAAGTTGGGCACCTGCAATGGGGTCTTCCTCCACCCCTCCTTCACTGCTGGGTGAACGACTCATAACTCAGAGTATGAAGCACAGGAAGACCCTCTGTGCAATGAAACTAACCAGCACCACTGTTAGAAACCACCACCTCTGAAGGATGCTTATTTTGGGGCCAATTATTTAGGCTGAACTCACCCTGGCTGTCAATGAAAAGCATTCACCATTAAAAGAACAACAAGGACTCACACTTAACTCAAAAACAAAAAACAAACAAAAAAATCAGCTTTGACACCTCCCCAAAAAGACGGCTAATGAAAAATGTAAGTTGAGAGAAATAAAAAGTTAATACGGGGACAAGGCGGAATGCATAACAGGACACCAACAGAAAAACATTGCCTTGAAACAGCTGGTGTTTTTTTAGGTGCTAAATAAAAATCATTCAAGCAAACTATTGGGTAACAGTAATATACATCTGTAACATTTTGGGCCTGTCCACCAGTATACTGGCAGGACCCATCATTCCATCTTTCCCCCTCCGAAAATGGATGTCGGCTGTGGAATTGGCGGGAAGCCCTGCTGTACACTACAGTGCAAATTACCCATTTGACATGGCAAAACATGTCACCGCACGGATCTGCTCCACACATGACAGCAGAGTTGGAGAGCCGGGCTGTACAAGCTGTGGTCAGACGGGTCCTCAACTGGGTTAAAGATGTCAAACGTACAGTAGAGTTGTTTGCCACCTCACCTCCACCAACGTCCTGAGAAAGAAGGCCGTGTGGTGATGGAGTCGTAAGGTATTTAAGGTGCCACTCCAGGAGGGAACACCTGTACTTTGTCTATTCTGTCAAGGGTCATACTTGGCTTGCTGTCGATTCATTACCCAAATATGAAGTATTTTCTGGACTTGGGGAGCAAAATGTTCCACACTGGAATATGTTATCAACTGTGCTCAGCTGAGGCAAAAGGTTGCACCGAAGTGAAGCTACTTCATTCAACTTGACTACTGGGAGGTTTCAATCATCACTTCATGTACCACCATTATGTCATGCCAGTAAGACTGACATTGGATGCTAGAACAACAGTCCAGTACTATATAGGCATGCCCCCGTCTCAAACTAAAACTACAGGTGTCAGAAGTGGGATCCAAAATGACAAAAAAAAGAGTGGAGAAGGACACAGACACCTCTTTCTCAACACCTCTTCTCACTTTGGAAATGCATCTGGACACATTTGAGAGCCATGTCGTGATAAAACAGATCTCAGATTCCCTTGGCTTAAGATGGTCCCTTAAGTACACTGATGGCTGAAGGATACTGCACATAACAAAACAAGCATATCATCACCCTGTGGGACCACCTTATGGGGAAATGTGGCATATTTAACACTTACGACGTTACCCACTGTTCAGAAACCAGACAGAGTGAAAGGACTGTTTGTGTGAAGTTCATATCTGTGTGTATGAAATTGTTGTCATTCACAAAGCCTAAAGATCATTTTGCTGCTGTACCCTGTGAGGCTACAGTATATATATATAATGTCATTGAGAAGATAATTTTATCCAAAGAGAATTACAAAACAGTGCATGTGTGTATGTGATCCCTGCAGGAACTTAACCCATGACCTTGGTGTTGCTAGCAACACACTCCTACCAAATGTACCGGACAGTATATGAGGCATATTGTTCAATGCTATAAGATTGTCAGTCATTCCTTCGATGCCGTTCCTCTGAAGATTGTGCTTGCTTCATGTACAGACAAAAAGACACAAATCTGGCCTCGAGTGGATTTTCCAGACGTCTGTCTAAGGGTGAATATTTTCATCTTAGATTGTCCCAGTTTCCAGTCTATAAAATTATGCATCTCCCTAACCAATGCCTTGGACCCAATTTACGAGAGCATGTCTCCAGCCAAATTCATCACACAGACGTTGTGTGTTGGAGGCCGGGCTCCATCCACTCGCAGTTCTTGATTAAAGCAGAGCAGACATGCAAGCGGTGCCGGTGACAGTCATGGACCTGGTTTCCATAGCCTGCATCTCCTTTGCATTTTACTAAAAGCTTATGTCATATTAAATAGGTTTAGCGCTGGTTTCTTGGCGTTTCAATTTTGTAACTGTAAGTAAACAACTCAAAAACTCTGAAGTCATCGATGCACTGCACTGAGAAGTACTGCGAACCTTTAATCAAATTCGGTAGTGTCTCGAAAACCTGAACAGATAGACAGTACAGTCAACAGTAGCCAAAGCTATATGCCTAGTAACTGTTTAGCCTAGCTAACCTTTCCCTTGTTAGAGAATTTAAAGAGTGAAAGAATTCAAACGTGTTTTCCTCTACTGCTATCTCCAGAGGCTCTTAGGCCTGTCTGTTAGGGTATAGCTAGCATAGCTGAGCAACATGTAAAAAGATGAGAGGACTAGTCGCCAGTGAGAACAGTCTCTGCTGACAGACTGATGCTTTAAATAGCTCGGACCAACAACACAGGGGCCACTAATACAGGACCCTCTGTCTTTAGGAAGGGTTAGGTGACTTAGATCACACAAACCCGAAAACATTGTATGCATGTTGAGTTTACTCTCTTTCCATTCAAGAAAATAAGTTTAATGAGCCTAAACTCAAAATGTCAACCTCAAAACTACCTTCTCAAAAAAGCAACATTCATTACATTAATCAAAATCCTTCTATTAATCTTAAAGAGAAACACAGTTTTTCCTCATAGAATTAGAATGAAGACTAGGAAGCGTCGACTTCATAAACAGGATTGGTCTTGCACATGGCCAATCACATCCCAGTCTGGCTGAGGCCCAGCTCACACATCAAGGCCCAGGGGCCCCTGTGATACGATACTTTCCGATGCTCCTGTCGAAACGGAAACCCTCGTAAAAGTCGTCAGAGCGGCAAGAGTCAGAGGAGAAAATCTCATTAGGAAAACAAGTTAGCCTAAGCATTATCACAGCATCACCGATATTTATTTTGAATGGAACTAGGTCAAGCGTTTATACACCATCCAGTATGCTTAATCTCAGAGTAGGAGTGTTAGTGCTGATATAGGATCAGTTTAGCCTTTTTGATCAGAATGAATATTTTACCTTTATTTAACTAGGCAAGTCAGTTAAGAACAAATTCTTCTTTTCAATGAAGGCCTAGGAACAGTGGGTTAACTGCCTGTTCAGGGGCAGAACGACAGATTTGTACCTTGTCAGCTCGGGGGTTTGAACTTGCAACCTTCCGGTTACTAGTCCAACGCTCTAACCACTAGGATACCCTGCCGCCACAGAATGAATATGATTATATGGATGAGGGGGGGGGGGGCTGATCCTAGATCAGCTCTGCTACTCTGAGACGCTTTGTGAATACAGGCAGAGTTCTCCGTACTGCTTCTAATACACAAGGACTCCAGAAATAAATGTTGTCAATTAAGATGAAATGCATTATCAAGATACTATCATTAGGGTCTATCAAGCTGTAGGATAACTTGGTAGGCCTACTGATCATAGCAGAGAAGAACCTGCTGCTTCAAAATCAGTTTTCCCACAAAGAAATGGAAACAGAAGCAACTAATTGCATAACACATAACTTTCTACAGAGGCACTGTGGAAAGTTATAGAACAGCAGGTTGAGGAAACTTGGAAATAATTGATTTTCAAAGTGATTAATACAGTGGGGCAAAAAAGTATTTCGGCAGCCACCAATTGTGCATGTTCTCCCACTTAAAAAAGATGAGTGAGGCCTGTAATTTTCATCATAGGTACACTTCAACTATGACAGACAAAACGAGAAGAAAAAAAATCCAGAAAATCACATTGTAGGATTTTTAATGAATTTATTTGCAAATGGTGGAAAATAAGTATTTGGTCAATAACAAAACTTTATCTCAATACTTTGTTATATACCTTTGTTGGCAATGACAGAGGTCAAATGTTTTCTGTAAGTCTTCACAAGGTTTGCACACATTGTTGCTGGTATTTTGGCCCATTCCTCCATGCAGATCTCCTCTAGAGCAGTGATGCTTTGGGGCTGTTGCTGGGCAACATGGACTTTCAACTCCCTCCAAAGATTTTCTATGGGGTTGAGATCTGGAGACAGGCTAGGCCACTCCAGCACCTTGAAATGCTTATTACGAAGCCACTCCTTCATTGCCCGGGCGGTGTGTTTGGGATCATTGTCATGCTGAAAGACCCAGCCACGTTTCATCTTCAATGCCCTTGCTGATGGAAGGAGGTTTTCACTCAAAATCTCACGATACATGGCCCCATTCATTCTTTCCTTTACACGGATCAGTCGTCCTGGTCCTTTTGCAGAAAAACAGCCCCAAAGCATGATGTTTCCACCCCCATGCTTCACAGTGGGTATGGTGTTCTTTGGATGCAACTCAGCATTCTTTGTCCTCCAAACACAACAAGTTGAGTTTTTACCAAAAAGTTATATTTTGGTTTCATCTGACCATATGACATTCTCCCAATCTTCTTCTGGATCATCCAAATGCTCTCTAGCAAACTTCAGACGGGCCTGGACATGTACTGGCTTAAGCAGGGGGACACGTCTGACACTTCAGGATTTGAGTCCCTGGCGGCGTAGTGTGTTACTGATGGTAGGCTTTGTTACTTTGGTCCCAGCTCTCTGCAGGTCATTCACGTGTGGTTCTGGGATTCTTGCGTGGAGCCCCAGATCAAGAAAATCATAGAAAATCTTTGGAGGGAGTTGAAAGTCTGTGTTGCCCAGCAACAGCCCCAAAATATCACTGCTCTAGAGGAGATCTGCATGGAGGAATGGGCCAAAATACCAGCAACAATGTGTGCAAACCTTGTGAAGACTTACAGAAAACATTTGACCTCTGTCATTGCCAACAAAGGGTATATAACAAAGTATTGAGATAAACTTTTGTTATTGACCAAATACTTATTTTCCACCATAATTTGCAAATAAATTCATAAGAAAATCCTACAATGTGATTTTCTGGATTTTCTTTTCTCATTTTGTCTGTCATAGTTGAAGTGTACCTATGATGAAAATTACAGGCCTCTCATCTTTTTAAGTGGGAGAACTTGCACAATTGGTGGCTGACTAAATACTTTTTTGCCCCACTGTATATCTTCCAAATCACTGTAAACTTGCAACGTGAAATAAATAACGGGAGTCTGTGAAATGTGAAGAAAACATCTGTCTCGGAGCAAAAGGAAAAACATTCCTTTAAAATACGAGCTCCTGACAGATGGTATTATTGTGAAGCCATTTGAAGGGACCATGACAGACACGTTTATAACTGCGTGCGTGTGTGTGTGTATATTGCTATCCTTGTGGGTACCGGAAATGTGTGTGTGTCTGTGCGTCTAGCCCTGAGTGAGAGCATGTCAGACTCGGAAAGTAGGGAGAGGCGAAAGGTCATTGGAGAATTAGAGAAAAATCTCCCCTTGCTTGAGACTACCCTTTCAAAAAAATGACCGTGACACACAGAGGCATGCAAAGTGACAGGCTACTTGACCGACAAAATAACGATTACCCTCCGAAGAGCCAACATACCTGTCCCATATGTGCGAGGAGAGGAGCGTGACCAATTTGACTGGAGCGTGGAGCGAGTTCCCCAAAAGTTGGAGCAACGGACTTCTCTCCCACTCCAATTTCGCTCACTTCACGAGCTCAGGACATGCCCAGCCCAGCATGCATCTGTAGTCTACTTGTGTGCTGCTACAGCCCCTTGCTTTAGCTACTGTCATGGAGTTCACTAAATGTTTTCATTAAGAAACGTATGAAACACTCCGGTGCAAAATCAAGGTGACTTATAAAGATCAGGAGGACCAAGAGCAAGAGAGGGAGTGCGGTGATGTGGTGTCCACAACTAAAGAACCATTATGGAATCTGAAAAGACATGTATCTCGAAAGCATGGTGTACTTACTACGTGCACTTGCTAACGGAAAGGAATGAGGTGGGTAGCTAGCAAAGTGTCATTATAGCAAAGTATTTATAATCAAAATCTGATCTCGTAAAAGTTTGGTTGATTTTGGTTCTTTTATCTATAGAATAGGATATCATTGATTTTGGCCCAATAGGCCTGACATAACCTCTTTCAAGGAGCATTCTGTTTTGCTTGGGTTATTTTGCCTAAAAACCTTTTGGCCTACCTATACATTTTATTCTTCTTTTTTTTTTACTCTGCATCCCTGCCCAGCCTGGCAAGTGGCCCAAAGGGTGTTTAGCATTCCTAGTGGCTCTGCAAGCGCGGAGAAGGTAAGAAGGCAAGCTCTCCAGGCACCATCGCATCAGCCACAGACTCTGGCCAAATTCGTGTTTCTAAAAGTGAATAGGCCTAAGACATTCTTCATTTTATTTCCTTGTAAGTAAGTCATAGCCTTTATGCACAATTTATAGACTATAATAATTGAATACAAAGAAATGTTGTTTAAATGCTGAGCGCTTAATGTTCATGCCAGCCTAGCGTGTCTCACTCACAAATGCTTCACCATTTATTTATTTGGAGGCTATAACCTTGAAATAAAATCGGCTAATAATAATAATAAAGCCTAAATAATTCATTTTCGTTCCTTCTGAACGATGCTTCTTAGGCTCCCTGTCTGGCTCCTGACCTATTTAGAGTGTTATATGCGGTTTAATATGACATGTAGCCCGTTTGAAATGATGAGTGTTTTTTACTGTCACCTTTTCTTGTTTATTAAAATACGTTTCATTCAAATCATATGGTTTGGTTTCAATACTTCAAATCTAAATGATAGGTCCAGGTAATCACAAAATTGGTTAAACTGTGATTTTAATGAATGGAGCGAATCTGGAGCAGTGTTTTTTAGCGGGGCCGCTGTAAAGGACGTGGGG
This sequence comes from Oncorhynchus kisutch, assembly GCF_002021735.2. Classification (NCBI taxonomy): domain Eukaryota; kingdom Metazoa; phylum Chordata; class Actinopteri; order Salmoniformes; family Salmonidae; genus Oncorhynchus; species Oncorhynchus kisutch. The sequence continues at coordinate 34,527,709 of NC_034191.2, forward strand.
TGCCGGAGTGGAGCACAAGCGTCGTTCAGTGAGCGATGAGCGGGATTTCTGACTGCACAACTTCGCACACATGCTCTGGTCCCAGTACACAACATCGCTGATGCGCAAATTCTTTACGAGCTCAGAGATTGTACTCTTGCACATTAGAGGAACAGTTTCCAGTTATTCAGCAGAAACCACAACCACGTTGGCCCTTTTTATAAACTCCTTGAGATATGCAAGACTCCTTTACTTGTTTGACAAAATAATACTGGAACAATACTGTATCCACATAAGCCTTTTGCTAAATGCTTCATTCTAATAAGAGTTTGGGTGCACAGTAAGTCACACAGTCAATCTTCTGAAAAGGTCCATTTCGAAATGATAGGTTCCTGATTTCCATATGTTCTGATATACAGTACTAGATATGGGAGGTCAGTGGCTGACTGGTAAGTGGTGACAGATGTCAACATGTTTTGGAGGACATGTGCTCTATGGCTGTCCATGCCATAGAAATAGAATGGAGTAGAGTAATAATTATATTTCTATGGTCCATGCATCAGTACAGTACCTGTCAATGAGGGTTCCAAATAGCAGCCGGATAGTCTTCCGGATGTTGTCGGTGCACAGCCAGCTCCACTGGTCCTTCATTAGCAGACACATGATGTCTAGGGCCACGTCAGCCAGGGCCGTCTCCGCCACTGTGGACAGTGTCACAAAACACACATCAAATACACACACACACACACGTAAATGACACGCATGCACACACACATATGCACACTTTACAAAGTAGCCCACATTCTTGAAACAAGCACAATAAACACCATAGGTTTGAAGCCTTGTGTATGTATCACTATTTTACCATGCATTAGCAATGGTCCAAAGTAAAATCATTTATAGAAAGCAACTGCATCTCAGTTTTCAACCAAAAATACAAAATAACATTCTGGCTATGAAATATGAAAATCACAAAACACTAAAGTCTCACGTAAGAGTTGGATATCTACTGTATGTCAACATTATTGGCAAAATTTGTCAGAGGAAATCTGTAAAAAGGAAAAAACCTATGATACACACAATGTCAAACATTGACATTAACAAACAGTAACCTCTTGCTCCTGGACAGATTTCTCAGCATAGACAAAAAAAATACCCCCAACAAATGTTTGCCAATACTTCCCTCTAGTGGTGACATTATAGTACTGCATGGGTATGCTGGTCACATCGTTCAGGTTAACTTTTCAACCTTGAAATGTTCAGGAGTGATCTGGATGTTTCAGACCTGTCTGGTCAGTGAGAGTGAGCCAGACGGCTCACCATGAAAGTCTGGCCCACATCTGAAACGCATCTCCTTCAGACAAGACAATGAGCAGACGTTAAACATGGAAGCCCTAGCAATTTGGATTCAATTAAAAAGGAACATGCTCATTCCAATGTTCAGTCGTGGGAGATAGTTTCCATATGAAGTCAATGAGATCACCATTTTTTTCTAAGGCCATTCACTGGATCGGAGACATACAATAGACTGCTGGTCTTCCATGTGTGGAGATGGAAGTAAGAGGCAAGATCATTTAGAGGACCTAAACCTTCGGTCCACATTCTAAAACACTGAATATTCATAGACCGGGCCAGAAACTGAACTTAAACCAAGTAAGAAAAGTAGCAAATCCTGTTTTTATGTACAGTAAAAAACATAATTTCACAATGAATGAGCCAGTCAAGCTCAGTCTGGAGTGGAAGATGTGGGCGGAATTGTGCTTCCCCTGACTCCACAGTCACGCCACTCTGTCCGTCTGTCTGTCCACACAGTAAGAAGCATGCATTCACGCACGTACAAACAGACACTGCCGGGATGAACAGAAAGCGGTCATAACGTAAAGATCCATTATCACAAGCCAAGATTTTTGCATGAACTTAGTTCCTGTATTGAACTAATGGGGCATTGAACAATATTGTGAGACGTGTCATTATGTAAGTTCACGCACCCACAACTTCTAAAATATCCACATTCTCTGCACAGTCCTTACCAGAGTCTTGAATGGATGCACCTGGTAAATTATTCCGCGTGCACCCACAGCCTCCAACTTCTCCTTTGAGGCCTGGACAGCCTTCCCTCTCAGCCTCTGCGTCACACATCACCGCTAGTTCCTGCTCCTTAATAAAGGCCTCTAGACCAGCAACCGACAGGCCGTTAAACCCCTGGAAAAAGAGAAGCATGACAAAAATTCATCTGTTTAAGGATTAAAAACTCTTATAACAAAATGTCATGCAACAATCGTCACTGTAGACGAGAGACCACAGTACAGTGAAGTACTTACTGTGCTCCCCTCATCTAAGCAGTATAGCACTTTAGGCCTCATGTCAGACACATTAAGGACTGGGGTGATTTTGCTGGAGAACCTTAGCCGGGACCTGTAAACAGACACACATATCGAACTATATAGCAATTCATTTCACAAAATGTCACGCACATTTCATAATGAAATAATGTATACACATATATATATACACACACACACACACACACACACACACACACACACACACACACACACACACACACACACACACATATCCACCTATCCATCCATCCACCCACCCACCCACCCACACCAAGTGTACAAAACATTAAGAACAACTTCCTCATATTGAGTTGCACCCCCTTTTGCCCTCAGAACAGCCTCAATTCCTCAGGGTATGATCTCTACAAGGTGTTGAAAGCTTTCCACAGGAATGCTGGCCCATTTTGACTCCAATGCTTCCCACAGTTGTGTCAAGTTGGCTGGATGTCCTTTGGGTGGTAGATCATTCTTGATACACACGGGAAACTGTTGAGCGTGACAAACCCAGCAGCGTTGCAGTTCTTGACACACTCAAACCGGTGTGCCTGGCACCTACTACCATACCCTGTTCAAAGGCACTTCACCCTCTGAATGACAGTTTACCCTCTGAATGGCACACATGCACAATCCTTGTCACAATTTTCTCAGAGCTTAAAAATCCTTCATAAACCTGTCTCCTCCCCTTCCTCTACACTCATTGAAGTGGATTTAACAGGTGACATCAATAAGGGATCATAGCTTTCACCTGGTCAGTTTATGTCATTGAAAGAGCAGGTGTTCATAATGGTTTGTACACTCAGTGTATATATTCAGGGTTGGACTTGAAAAATGTAAATACAGATTACATGAAAATAACTGTCATTTGTAAAATAATCCATTGGATTAATCCAATTGAATAATGTAAACTGATTACTTTTGGATTAACGCCTTGGTAAATCAGCATCTGCCTCGTAAGTTTATCTTGCAGAACAATCAGTTCCCTCTAAAGCCTACTGTACTTCCGAGTATAAACATTTCAATAATATATTATGACAACATTTTGGGATGTTTTGTTGTTCAGCAGAAGTTTTTTGGGCTGTTTGAGCACACAAAATGTTGTCTTGAAGCTTGTCGAAGTTCGGTAGCCGAAGTCTTCGCCCCTTTGTCAGTGATTGGTCAACACTAGGGATTCTTCAATGAAGTGTTGTCATTCAACAGCAGATGACCAGTTTTCATGCAAATCTTTTCACCTGAGAAATACGGCACCAAACATCTTAGCTAGATGTACAATTGTTTGACTAAGACCTCCAAGGCAAAAACATCTAAATGATTTACACATTTATTGAGTTATCTTAGATTAATTTAGACTATTTTGAGGAAGTGTACTGGCTATATTGTTGATACAACATCTCAAAAGGGACAAAAGCAAAGGACTTTTAACGGAGTATGCGAGTAGACGTTCACTTCGCCTAGCCGAGCTCTGCTAGGAGCAAACTGACCTTATATATGCAGACACCTTTACTCTGCCCACTCAACCCCAGAATCATTGGGAAAGTGCTGGCTCAACTTTTTAATGCATCTTCTTGATGAAATGGCATCACTAAAACGTCAGTGTTACTGTCAAGTTCCAGAAAAAGCTTTTCCAACACTCATTCTTTGATTGTGAAATTATGGGCCTACATCCTCCCACGAAATGGTCATGTCTGGCCCCCCCTTCATGTAACAGTCTAGTATGACTTCCAAGACAGACAGATAGGTAGATTTCAGTGTACTCATTTCCACTGAAACTTGAGATTTAGCAGTAAGTAGCGGTTTGTCATATCTGTCATGCCAGTTCTTGGGAAGTCAAATGGGTGTTGACTCATCAAAAATGAACTTTATACACAAACTTTTTTTGTGACTTTTTTTGTGGTGAAAAACATTCCTGTGAAACGAAACTAGGCAGATTTCAAAATAGATTAGAGCAGAAAGGAAAAGCTTCCATTCCCACTGAAAGGTGACTTCTAAGCAGTGTGGCTCAAAACGGCTTTCAAAGATCTGCCATTTCTGTGTGTTTGAGGCAAACACTTACAGCCCACATCTTGATATTAGAAGAAGTAGTGCAATCAGCTGTTTTTAAGAATGTAACTGTAATCCAATTACACATTAAAAAAAATGTAATCTTGCCTGATTACAGTTACATAAACATTTGTATGTGATTACCTAATACATGTAATCCATTACTTCCAACTCTGACTCTATTATTGAGACACCATTTATTGTATTGTTCTACAGAAGGAGGAGTTCATTTGACTTACTTGTTTTTCTTATCTGAGGAAGGCTTTCCCTCAGAGTCTCCGTCCATGTCTTCTGTAGGGCTCTGTAGCTCTGAGCGAGGAAACGCCGTCTTCAAGGTGTCCACAATCTACAGAGCCATTTGTTCACACAGTTACATTCCCCTACGAATCTACTGTATTTGGACAGTGAAACAAAAACTTTTCATTTGGCTCTATATTCCAGCATTTTGGATTTGAGATCCAATGTATTATATGAATCGACAGTGCGTAATGCCACCTTTTAATCTGAGGGTATTTTCATACATGTGTTTAACCGTTTAGAAATGAACACACTTTATGTATTTAGTATTATAGTGTATTAAATTGAGTAAAAGGTTTAGTATTTTTGTCCCATATTCCTACCTCGCAATTTTTATTTTTATTTTATTTCACCTTTATTTAACCAGGTAGGCTAGTTGAGAACAAGTTCTCATTTGCAACTGCGACCTGGCCAAGATAAAGCATAGCAGTGTGAGCATACAACAAAGAGTTACACATGGAGTAAACAATTAACAAGTCAATAACACAGTAGAAAACAAAGGGGGGGTCTATATACAATGTGTGCAAAAGGCATGAGGAGGTAGGCAAATAATTACAATTTTGCAGATTAACACTGGAGTGATAAATGATCAGATGGTCATGTACAGGTAGAGATATTGGTGTGCAGAAGAGCAGAAAAGTAACTAAATAAAAACAGTATGGGGATGAGGTAGGTGAAAAGGGTGGGCTATTTACCAATAGACTATGTACAGCTGCAGCGATCGGTTAGCTGCTCAGATAGCTGATGTTTGAAGTTGGTGAGGGAGATAAAAGTCTCCAACTTCAGCGATTTTTGCAATTCGTTCCAGTCACAGGCAGCAGAGTACTGGAACGAAAGGCGGCCAAATGAGGTGTTGGCTTTAGGGATGATCAGTGAGATACACCTGCTGGAGCGCGTGCTACGGATGGGTGTTGCCATCGTGACCAGTGAGCTGAGATAAGGCGGAGCTTTACCTAGCATAGACTTGTAGATGACCTGGAGCCAGTGGGTCTGGCGACGAATATGTAGCGAGGGCCAGCCGACTAGAGCATACAAGTCGCAGTGGTGGGTGGTATAAGGTGCTTTAGTGACAAAACGGATGGCACTGTGATAGACTGCATCCAGTTTGCTGAGTAGAGTGTTGGGAGCCATTTTGTAGATGACATCGCCGAAGTCGAGGATCGGTAGGATAGTCAGTTTTACTAGGGTAAGCTTGGCGGCTTGAGTGAAGGAGGCTTTGTTGCGGAATAGAAAGCCGACTCTTGATTTGATTTTCGATTGGAGATGTTTGATATGAGTCTGGAAGGAGAGTTTGCAGTCTAGCCAGACACCTAGGTACTTATAGACGTCCACATATTCTAGGTCGGAACCATCCTATATTAAACTTGTGACTCCACAAACTTGTTGGATGCATCTTGTTGGATGCATCTGTAGTTTGTTTTGGTTATGTTTCAGAATATTTTGTGCCCAATAGAAATTAATGGTAAATCATGTATTGTGTCATTATGGAGTGACTTTTACTGTAAATAAAATGATATGATGTTTCTGAGCACTTCTACACTGCTGTGGATGCTACCATGATTACGCATAATCGGGAATGGAACGTGAATATTGAAAAAACATTCTAACTTCTCACCATTATCATTTACAGGGGAGGTAAAATGTTTGGGAGTGCGTTTTTGATGCCTCTTAAGTTCCTCACTCTCCGCATTGAGGTTTTCTGTACAGCATCTCCTTGTTTCTAATGCATACAGGCCTAGTTAATTAAAGTGATTATCAATAACACATACCTTGTCTATGTGTGATACGATGAACGGCTTCTTAACAAAGGCAATTCTTGCATCTGTATTAAGAGCAAGGAACTCCTGCATTTCTTCACTGTTGGCAGTTTCGGGTATAGCACAAAGTTGCTGAAAAATAGGGGAGATGCGTGTTAGTTTTCAAGTAACAATAAAATAACGTTTTATTTGTCACATTCTTCGTAAACAACAGGTGTAGGTAGACTAACAGTGAAATGCTTGATTTCTGTTAGTCTACACCTGTTGTTTACGAAGCACGTGATGAATAAAATAGTATTTGATTTTGTAATGTCATGAACATTATGTTAATTCATCCAAATTTCACTCAGATCTACAGTTGAAGTCTGAAGTTTACATACACTTAGGTTGGAGTCATTAAAACTTGTTTTTTAACCACTCCACAAATTTCTTGTTAAACAAACTATAGTTTTGACAAGTCGGTTAGGACATCTACTTTGTGCATGACACAAGTAATTTTCCAACAATTGTTTACAGACAGATTATATCTCTTATAAGTCACTGTATCACAATTCCAGTGGGTCAGAAGTTTACATACACTAAGTTGACTGTGCCTTTAAACAGAAAATGATGCCATGGCTTTTGAAGCTTCTAATAGGCTAATTGACATAATTTGAGTCAATTGGAGGTGTACCTGTGGATGTATTTCAAGGCCTACCTTAAAACTCAGTACCTCTTTGGGGAAATCTAAAGAAATCAGCCAAGACCTCAGAAAAAAAATGTGTACCTCCACAAGTCTGGTTCATCATTGGGAGCAATTTCCAAACGCCTGAAGGTACCACGTTCATCTGTACAAACAATAGTATGCAAGTATAAACACCATGGGACCACGCAGCCGTCATACCGCTCACGAAGGAGACACATTCTGTCTCCTAGAGATGAACGTACTTTGGTGAAAAAAGTGCAAATCAATCCCAGAACAACAGCAAAGGAAATTGTGAAGATGCTGGAGGAAACGGGTACAAAGGTATCTATAGCCACAGTAAAACGAGTCCTATATCAACATAACCTGAAAGGCCGCTCAGCAAGGAAGAAGCCACTGCTCCAAAACCACCATAAAAAAGCCAAACTACGGTTTGCAACTGAACATGGGGACAAAGATTGTACTTCTTGGATAAATGTCCTCTGGTCTGATGAAATAAAAATAGAACTGTTTGGCCATAATGACCATCGTTATGTTTGGAGGAAAAAGGGGAGGCTTGCAAGCCGAAGAACACCATCCCAACCGTGAAGCACGGGGGTGGCAGCATCATGTTGTGGGGGTGCTTTGCTGCAGGAGGGACTGGTGCACTTCACAAAAAAAGATGGCAATATGAGGATGAAAAATTATGTGGATATATTGAAGAAACATCTCAAGACAAGTTAAAGCTTGGTCGCAAATGGGTCTTCCAGATGGGCAATGACCCCAAGCATACTTTCAAAGTTGTGAAAAATGGTTTAAGAACAACAAAGTCAAGGTATTGGAGTGCCCATCACAAAGCCCTGACCTCAATCCCATAGAAAACTTGTGGGCTGAACTGAAAAAGTGTGTGCGAGCAAGGAGGCCTACAAACCTGACTCAGTTACACCAGCTCTGTCAGGAGG